>NC_090379.1:76040012-76369012 GCF_036365525.1 Heterodontus francisci
CTAACAGTTAAAACTGGGTGGTATTTTGGGAGGTGGAAGCCTTGAACATGATCCCTTTACCATCTATGAGAGGTTAGCGGATGGGGAACCTATACCCACACCTCTTCCTCCAGTGTTATCTATGATCCGAGCAGCAGTTGATCTTTTTGGAGTGATATTCCCTTGTGTGGATGTTAAGCACAGGTGACGATTTCAAGCATTTATGAATTTGTTCTGCTTGTTAAACATTTTTTAAGTTCAAATATTATCATACGAATGTATAGTAACAAGTAAAATCATAGGAACAGGATTAGGCCATTCAGCCCGTCAAGCCTGCTCTGCTTTTCAGTTAGATCATGGCTGATTGTCTACCTCAAAGCCACTTTGCCACACTATCTCCATATCCCTTGATGTCATTCATCTCCAGAAATATGTTGATTTCTGTCTTGAAATGCTCAGTGATTGAGCTTCCACAGCCCTCTGGGGTCAAGAACTCCAAAGATTCACCGCCCTCGAAGTGAAGAAATTCCTCCTCATCTCAGTCTTAAATGGCCCTTCTTCTGAGACTATGTTCCCTGGTTTTAGACTCACCAGCCAGGGGAAGCATCCCATCTACATCCACCCTGTCATGCCCTTTAAGAAATTTGTATGTTTCAATGAGATCACTTCTCATTCGTCGAAACGCTAGATAATGCAAGCCTAGTTTCCTCAATCCTCATCACACAATCTCGCCATCCCAGTGATTAGTTTGGTGAACTTCTGTTGCACTCCCTGTATGGCAAGTATATCCTTCCTTAAATAAGGAGACATTGTACACAATGCTCTATACAACTGCAGCGATACTTCTATACTCCTGTACTTAAATCCCCTTGCGATGAAGGCCAACATACCATTTACCTTCCTAGTTGTTTGCTGCACCTGTATGCTAGCTTTTAGTGACTCATGAACAAGGACACCCAGGTCCCTTTGGACACCAACACTTCCCAACCTCTCGCCATTTAAGAAATATTCTGTCTCTGTTTTTTCTACCAAAGTGGATCACTTCATACTTATTCACATTATATTCCATCTGTCATGTTCTTGCCCATTCACTTAGCCTATCCAAATCCCCTTGAAGCCTCCTTGCATCTTCCTCACAACTTACATTCCCACATTTAGTGTCATCAGCAAAGTTGGAAATATTACAATTGGTCTCCACATCCAAATCATTTATATAGAATCATTGGGTTGTAAAATTATCCCTTTCTTGGGTCATTTCTTCTCTACCCAAGATGCTTCCCTGAACATTAGTGTGCAAATGATTCTTCTGTCCTCTGCTTCTTAACTTCGTGGCTGATTTCATACAGAAGATAGTGCATGCTGTTGATTGTTTTGGCTTTTATGCAAAATGTTTTGGGCTTCCATGTACTATGTGGGCAAATAGTGTACAGAATTGTAAGAAATAGAAATTCAGGTTTTTAAACAATGTATTTCTCACTTGTACACTCATTGCCAAAAGTCTGCAAAATCAATTTCAATAGATTTGTCCTGTATTCGCATAGGTTTACACCAAAATCTTAATTTTATCCATTGTGTGAAATATTTTTGTCTCTAATTTTTAACAGTTAACAACATTTAAGATAAAGTATTTCAAAAAGATTAAATCCTAAATGTACCTACTTGCACCAGTCAGGAATAAGTACTGGAAAATATTATCATATTCATACAAAATCTCCAACATTTTTCAACTGGCATACATTGGTGGTATTGTTTAGATTTTGGTTTAAGAACAAAGAACATTACAGCACAGGAACAGGCCCTTCGGCCCTCCAAGCCTGCGCCGATCCAGATCCTCTATCTAAACATGTTGCCTATTTTCTAAGGGTCTGTATCTCTTTGCTTCCTGCCCATTCATGTATCTGTCTAGATACATCTTAAAAGACGCTATCGTGCCCGCGTCTACCACCTCCGCTGGCAACGCGTTCCAGGCACCCACCACCCTCTGTGTAAAGAACTTTCCACGCATATCCCCCCTAAACTTTTCCCTTCTCACTTTGAACTCGTGACCCATAGTAATTGAATCCCCCACTCTGGGGAAAAAGCTTCTTGCTATCCACCCTGTCTATACCTCTCATGATTTTGTACACCTCAATCAGGTCCCCCCTCAACCTCCGTCTTTCTAATGAAAATAATCCTAATCTACTCAACCTCTCTTCATAGCTTGCACCCTCCATACCTGGCAACATCCTGGTGAACCTCCTCTGCACCCTCTCCAAAGCATCTACATCCTTTTGGTAATGTGGCGACCAGAACTGCACGCAGTATTCCAAATGTGGCCGAACCAAAGTCTTATACAACTGTAACATGACCTGCCAACCCTTGTACTCAATACCCCGTCCGATGAAGGAAAGCATGCCGTATGCCTTCTTGACCACTCTATTGACCTGCGTTGCCACCTTCAGGGAACAATGGACCTGAACACCCAAATCTCTCTGTACATCAATTTTCCCCAGGACTTTTCCATTTACTGCATAGTTCACTCTTGAATTGGATCTTTCAAAATGCATCACCTCGCATTTGCCTTGATTGAACTCCATCTGCCATTTCTCTGCCCAACTCTCCAATCTATCTATATTCTGCTGTATTCTCTGACAGTCCCCTTCACTATCTGCTACTCCACCAATCTTAGTGTCGTCTGCAAACTTGCTAATCAGCCCACCTATACTTTCCTCCAAATCATTTATGTATATCACAAACAACAGTGGTCCCAGCACGGATCCCTGTGGAACACCACTGGTCACACGTCTCCATTTTGAGAAACTCCCTTCCACTGCTACCCTCTGTCTCCTGTTGCCCAGCCAGTTCTTTATCCATCTAGCTAGTACACCTTGGACCCCATGCGCCTTCAGTTTCTCCATCAGCCTGCCATGGGGAACCTTATCAAACGCCTTACTGAAGTCCATGTATATGACATCTACAGCCCTTCCCTCATCAATCAACTTTGTCACTTCCTCAAAGAATTCTATTAAGTTGGTAAGACATGACCTTCCCTGCACAAAACCATGTTGCCTATCACTGATAAGCCCATTTTCTTCCAAATGGGAATAGATCCTATCCCTCAGTATCTTCTCCAGCAGCTTCCCTACCACTGACGTCAGGCTCACCGGTCTATAATTACCTGGATTATCCCTGCTACCCTTCTTAAACAAGGGGACAACATTAGCAATTCTCCAGTCCTCCGGGACCTCACCCGTGTTTAAGGATGCTGCAAAGATATCTGTTAAGGCCCCAGCTATTTCCTCTCTCGCTTCCCTCAGTAACCTGGGATAGATCCCACCCGGACCTGGGGACTTGTCCACCTTAATGCCTTTTAGAATACCCAACACTTCCTCCCTCCTTATGTCGACTTGACCTAGAGTAATCAAACATCTGTCCCTAACCTCAACATCCGTCATGTCCCTCTCCTCGGTGAATACCGATGCAAAGTACTCATTTAGAATCTCACCCATTTTCTCTGACTCCACGCATAACTTTCCTCCTTTGTCCTTGAGTGGGCCAATCCTTTCTCTAGTTACCCTCTTGCTCCTTATATATGAATAAAAGGCTTTGGGATTTTCCTTAACCCTGTTTGCTAAAGATATTTCATGACCCCTTTTAGCCCTCTTAATTCCTCGTTTCAGATTGGTCCTACATTCCCGATATTCTTTCAAAGCTTCGTCTTTCTTCAGCCTCCTAGACCTTATGTATGCTTCCTTTTTCCTCTTAGCTAGTCTCACAATTTCACCTGTCATCCATGGTACCCTAATCTTGCCATTTCTATCCCTCATTTTCACAGGAACATGTCTCTCCTGCACGCTAATCAACCTCTCTTTAAAAGCCTCCCACATATCAAATGTGGATTTACCTTCAAACAGCTGCTCCCAATCTACATTCCCCAGCTCCTGCCGAATTTTGGTATAGTTGGCCTTCCCCCAATTTAGCACTCTTCCTTTAGGACCACTCTCGTCTTTGTCCATGAGTATTCTAAAACGTACGGAATTGTGATCACTATTCCCAAAGTAGTCCCCTACTGAAACGTCAACCACCTGGCCCGGCTCATTCCCCAACACCAGTTCCAGTATGGCCCCTTCCCGAGTTGGACTATTTACATACTGCTCTAGAAAACCCTCCTGGATGCTCCTTACAAATTCTGCTCCATCTGGACCTCTAACACTAAGTGAATCCCAGTCAATGTTGGGAAAATTAAAATCTCCTGTCACCACCACCCTGTTGCTCCTACATCTTTCCATAATCTTTCAATAGCTTTTCAATGTAAATATCAAAATCCATAGGTAACAGTTCTAGAGTTGTATAAAACTTTTACCACTTCATTTTTTCCCTAGAGCACAGATATTGGATCAATTTACAGAGTCCATAAAGCAAACTAAAGGATCAAAGCAGCAAACTGTACAGCTAAATGTTTTTGCTGCATTCTGCTGTGGATTGAAGGTAAGCATGCTGTTTTCATCATGCTCCCTGAGGATAAAGAGAACTTGAAACTGTTCACTAATTTGAAATGACAAAAGTTGGGTTTGAATTGAGCTCAGGCTAATGCAGTGAAAATCTCATTTTGTGACTGTATGAGCCTTGTATGAAATCCATTTGACAGTCTCAGTATATAACCAGTATGAACAACTAGCTTCAAAGTGCCTGATGTTTGCTAAAAATTGGCTATAATTGCTATGTTATTGAGAATGATCATTAAGATGAGGCGTTTTTCTGAGATTTTTGATGAACCCACAATGAGGCAAAATTGAGTGTATTCCTCTGCATCTATGTGCCACACCTGGGAGTGTTCAATGGTGAAAAGTGGAAGAAGTGTTCCATTCCATATCACTAATACTCTATCCTCTATCTTAGTGAGCCAAAACAATGTGAAATGCATGAATGTAGAGTTATTGGCAAGAATTTTAAGCTTGTGAGTCTACAAAATGGTTGGCTTATTCAGCCAGCTGACTTGAGGTTTCGTCGTCTTGGTCATGCAACTTTACTCTTAAATTGATTGGAGCTGCTTCCAGAAAACAATCCATTAATGTTAATTGACTTGTTCCTTGTGCTCAATGATATTCTTCCCTTCTGATCACAATTTCCAAACTCTCTCCAGTTAGAATTACAGTATCCTACACATCCGTCAAATTTGCACGACTAAAACGCCCTGAAGAATTCGCCAAAGTAACTTTCTTCGAAAGTTAGTACTTAATTTCATATAAATATTGTGCACTGTTATGAGTTATATCTGTTGCACCTTCATAAATAAACCTTTCTCCATCAGTTGAAGTGCATTCAGTGTTTTCTCTCTCTCTTCCTCCATTTTGGCTTGTGTAAAGATCCCAGTAGCAGTTGTTAATGCTCATTTTCATGTTTGCAGTATTCTTTTTCCTCCTGTTTGTAATGAGCCTCTCTTCTTCTTTTGGGCCTCCTTATCTCGAGAGACAATGGATACGCGCCTGGCCTCTGGCGTGCGCTTTTTCTGCCTTTTCCTCTTGGCCTGACATTCTAATCTTGGTTCACAATTCTTTTTTTCCATAAAGTCATTTATTTATTTATATACGGCACATTCGGCCCATCGAGCCCATGCCGGCTCTCCATCAAGCTATGCAGTCAGTCCCACTCCCTGGCTCGATCCCCATAGCCCTGCAAGTCTATTTTAGAGTCGTAGGTTGGTATTAGCTTTTCAGTATTGCTGTTTGCTTCCACTGGGTGTCAGTCATGGCTCAGTGATGGCACTTTCATCTCAGTCAGAAATTTGTGGGTTCAAGTCCCACCCCCAAGGCTTCAGGGCATTATCCAGGCTAATGTTTCTGTGCAGTGCTGAAGGAGTGCTGCACCATTGGAGCTGCCTCTTTCAGATGAGATGCTAAACCAAGGATGAAACGTCGACCTTCTTAGATGGACATAAAAGATCATCTGGCACTTTTCAAAGAAGAGTGTGGGAGCTCTTCCCTAGTGTCCTGGTTAATATTTATCCCTCAACAAACATCACAATAGAATCAAATTTTCTGGACATTATCCCATTGCTGTTTGTGGGACCATGTGTGCAGATTGGGTGCAGTGTTTCCTACATTACAGCAGTACTTTATTGATTGTAAAGTACTTTGAAATATCCTGAGATTGTGAAAGGCAATTGTTAAGGCCACGTGGTGAGATGTAGGTGGTTCCCACTGTTCAACTCCCCACCTGACCGCAGCAAGTGTGTTTTGTTATTAGGGTGTTACGATCAGGTGAGGAGTGGTCGCAAGGCTCCTGCCTTGCCCTTCCTCTTGTTTGACCGCAACAGGTTTTATTCCTTTTTCAACAGTAGTTGTGCTTCCCACTTCAGTGAGTGTTTTACCTTTTACCTCTGTTGTGATCGTAAAGAATCAATCGCACAGGTTTTCTTGAGCTTAACCAAGAAAGAGGTGAGTTTATTGTACTTGAAAAAAAAATTAAACCTGATCTGGATAAAATAATAAAATTATGCTACACTTTCACTCACACAAATAGAGTACAGAATGGATAAGAAATAGTTGGGTTTGGATTTTAGAGTCCAGAACAAGTAAAAATTAATACACAGTCTGTGGGTTGGATGATTGTGTTGTCTTCCGGCTGAAGTTGTGATCTTGAAGTCTTGCCTTGTGACTGGCCCACCTGGCTCAAGATTTTCTTAGAGACAGAATTGTAGGTGGCTTTCTTTTCCTGGTGTCTCTATCTGTAGCAGTTTGTCGGCTTGGATGGTCCACAGCCGCAGATGGCTTTTAAACTTGTGATGTAATAGGGAGAGAGAGACGTACAGTCCCACTGGGTTGTGCCTGGTTCGCAAATGAAGCCTCTGCTTCAAGATCTCAGTAGCTTGTCTGCTGTGTGTAACAAAACTCCCAGTTTTATACAGCCTGGGGAGATGGTCACGTGGTTCTCTCAATCCCCCTTTGTTTTTCATGAGTTCCGAAGTTTAAAACCCAAAACCCCTCTCAGGTGGTATTGGCAGTGTTTAGAGGGACGTCTCCGCTCATGAATGCCTCAAGATGGCTTTGAATGTCTTGCTAAAGAGGGTGATTTGGATAATCTACTCAGTTAGCCAAAGCATTGTTTTGGATGGGCTTCTTGTTAGACATGTGTTTCCAGTTCAATGTCCTGGAATGTGAGGTATTTCGGATGCAAATTGTGGTGGCCATCTTGGCTGCCAGTTTTTTTTTTAAAAGGTAACTGTAGGATCCCAGCTCCTTTTTTTTAATTAAAAGTTTAATGTTGGTTTCCAACCAATGAATTAAAAATCCTCCTTTGGCAAAGCAGGTTTGCTCGACAAGGTTTTAACCCCTTTGAGTTTTATTTGTCAATTAAACAGACAGGTTTTCTTGTAGGTTTAAAAACAGAAAGTCAATTGTTTATTGATCAATACGCCTTATCCCGAAATTGTCGCATTCGCCCACTCACGCATTCGCTCGCTCGTGCGTGCGCACAGAGAGACGGATAGAGAGCAGAAAAAAGGCTAAGTGATTTTTAAGTTTGGAGAGGGATATCACGATAAACCTGTTGAATTCTCTTGGAAATCGACTTCTCGTGGGTTGCAGGCCTGAGGTGATTGTCGATTTCTCTCTTGGTTGTAAGTTCAGTTGAAGACAGTGGATCGCTTCCAGTTCACTACTGTCTTGTGTAGATGTAGGATTCTACAGCAGGGCACGTGCCTTCTGGTTTGCTGGAAGCAGGCTGCTGGATGTTGCTTTTCTTCTCTCTGTCTGGATTCTCTCTCAGCTCCTTTTTTTAAGGTCAAGCAGTGTTACCTCTCACCACCTGGTAAGAGACGCTCTGGTCTCTTCCCCATGGTGACCGCACAATGGCTCAGGACTATTTCACACCTTCTTTGTTTCAGAAGAAGACATTCAATTCTGGAGTTTTTAGGATGAGTTCAATTGACACCTCTTAGTTTTGAAGATTTTCCTTTGTCCCTGTCAGACAGTTTGAATACACAAAGGCCAAGAACTTTTTCTTTGGTGGCCATTTTGTAATATTCACTTTTTAAAAAGAGGTTCATTTTTAAAAGACAAAGTCAGTTTTTATAACCCTTCCAGTTTTGTTCATAATTGTTGTATCGTTGTACTTCTCGCGTGCGTGACACGATATATAAATAATTATTTGTGTTTTCAATTCTTTTTGTCATACCAATAACGAGCCACTGGGTCCACCTCGTTGTTTAGAATTGAATAGTATGGGTATACATGCATCAGCTTAGCATGTGCTTGTTGCTGTTTATCATTATGGAATGTAGATGCTAAGTCTTTTTTCTCAGATGATTGCACATTGGGATAAGGTATCTTTAAAATGGCTCTTGTTGCTAGAGGAAATTGGCCCTTGCTGAAGAAATTATGTAAGCTTGTATGAATGCAGTTCGTGTTTTTCTTTTTCAGAAGTTAGCTTGCAAGAAAGGTAGTTTAGGACCAGAAGAGGTGAGAAGACCTGCTCTGGCTCTGGTAATGCGTTCCTTGGAAAGTACAAATCTTCTGCTAAGATGTGCTGCAGCAGAGACTCTGGCCAGACTGGCACAGGTAGTAGCTGATGGTGCCTTCACTGCTAGGCTAGCACAGACCAGCTTTGAAAAGTGAGTAAATCAAAATATAAAATGTTCTTTTTGATTGCAGTGCAATAAACCCCATTATTAAAAAAAACTGTTTAGCTTCTGTGTGGGATAATTGTGCCACGATGTTTGATCATGAGTCTTACTGAGCCAGTGCCAGAGTCCCTCCTTGTTCTACACTGAAGCAACTGTAATGGATCTGCACAGGACAATTGTAGATTTTCTGCATAAGAGGAGAAATTAGCTAGGATTCCTATCTTGATCCCTGCAGTAAAATACAGGTTTGTGAATGTACAGTGAAGATGAATCATGCCTTTTTCACTATTGAATCTGCTCCTGAAACTCTTATCTATGTCTTTGTCACCTCCAAATGCAACTATTCAAATGCTTTCCTCACTGGCCTCCTGTTCTCCACCCTCCACAAATGTCAGCTCATGCAAAACTCTGCTACCCATATCCTATCCTCCACCTAGTGCCAATCACCCATCACCCCTGTCCTCACTTTTCTATATTGGTTCCCGGTTCCCCCAATACCTCTTTAAAATTCTATCTATGTGTTTAAGTTCCTCCGTGGCCTTGCCCTTCCTGTCTCTGTAACCTCCTCCAGACCTACAACCCCTTGCCCCCATACTCTTTGCACCTTGAGCTCCAACCACTTGTGCAATTCCCCCCTGCCCCCCACCTTTGCCCACCTTCGGTGGTCATGCCTTCAAGCACTTACTGCAAATGCTCTGGAAGTCCCTGTCCAAACACATCCGCCTCTCTTCTTTCCCCTCTTCCTGTAAGTCCATGTTTAAAATCACATCTAGACCAAATTTTTCATCACCCTCCTAAGTAATACCTACTTCTTGTCGTGGCTCATTTTTCTTCATTAAAGGCACTATGTAAATGCAAGTTGCTGTTGGATGACTGCTGTGAAGCTGTCAAGTAATCTTAAAGGAGTCAGCTGGCTTCTTCTCTCATGAATGTAGGACTGTTGCTTTCTTAGTGAGTGCAGTGTGTCATTGGGCTCATTGAACTTTTATGGACTTTTGATTTAGTGCCAAATGTAGCCTTCATGAAGAAGTTGGAAATTATAGGAGTAGACTTGCTTCTGGAGGCTTGGATTTTTCCCCATTCAGCTCCCAGTTGAAGTCTGACCAGATAGCATTGAGCAAGCTGAAAAAGGGGTGGCAAACTTACCAGTGTGAGCTGTGCAGTTTTACCTGGTTAAATTCTAGCACGACCCCTCTGCACGCTTGGTTCGACCATCTTGTTTCTGTGGACGTGGTTAATTCCTTTATGAGGACAAACAACTCTCATTTATATTGCGCTTTTAACACAGTAACTTGTCCCATGATGTTTCATTAGATGGTCTCAAAATTTTAGACTAACTTATTTGTGTTTCTCGCCTGAGCTATACTAAAGGTTTGCATCAGTGCATAATGAATTGTCTAGTGCAATATGCCTATAGGTTTTCTTTTCAAAAGGGAGGACCCTAGCTCTTGATTGACATTTGTTATTGTTCAGGTTGAGCACCAACTTTTTTTTTACCAAGTGTATTTTAAAACATTAAAGCAATTTACAAACAGTCATACTGGTGATTGTGGTGCCTTCCCCAGCATGCACTTTTATCTATTGAAATTCTGACAGTCATTCAGGACAAAGGATAACTTGAGGGAAAGAAAGTATCTTCAGTGAAAACTGCTTCAGTCTTATAAATGTCTTAATTTAAAAAAAATAAATTTTAGCAAAGATCTTCTACTTAATGGTCATTTTCCGGCAGCCTTTTTGGTCATGTGGTGATCAGTGAGGCATTCAATTAATATCTATTACCATGCACTCTTTACTCAATGGGAGTTGTCACTATTTTCTTTCCTGGATCAGAGACAGTCAGTTATTGGAGAGGTAGTGTGTATGAACTAAATGTTTTAAAAGAGCCAAGGTTCAATTCAGAGTCAAGATAGTTGTCTGCTCGAATGGCAGTAAAGTTGCTCAGGATTTCTGCTGCAGAGTGCATGTGTGTGGATGTCTGATGAGGATGAGTTGGATTTAGGCATGCTGCCCTGCGCAGTTGAATATCGTTTGACATCTTGTTCAGAATCAAGATGGGAAGAATGACGATTCCGAAACTGGACAACAAGTTCATAGGAGGGGAGAAAATTGGTAATTGAAAAAATCCACAATGCTGGCTGATTTCAGGCCACTGAAGAGCCCATTACTGATATACACTTTAAGAAATAACTGGTAACATACTCATAAGCTGCCTTTTCTTTTGATTTCTGGCTTTGCTGTAATTAATTTCCTCTGCACAGATGTTGTTTTCTGTGATCTTGCTGTCACCCCTTCGGGGCTTGTAACTCCCTCCGGAGACTTTGTTTCATTTACTCAATCCAGTATCAATATTACCTGATGCAAATTAAAATAAACTGGTCATCTTTGACACTTGGGTATGCTGCAACTACTAAATGTTTGTCCTATTTGAACCATAAACAATTTTCCAACAAAAATTAGTTGAAAATGCAAATCTGTTTGTATATTTTCATTTCAAGGAAAATTAAAATGTCAGTGCTTCAATCATTAATCATCATGATTTAAGCTGTTAGATCTAAGGTCATACTAATGTTATAGGTGGTATTTCAGAGGCATATCATTGAATTATGTATGACAGATTACAGTCAGAGATTATTCTTCCCCCCCCCCCCCCCCAGCCCCCACAAGAATATTAGTGGAAGATATTTCAGTATTTTTGTTTAAATATGTCTGTTTATAAAAAAATCTGCCATTCAAGAACAACATTTGAATTTCAAAATACATCAGTGAAGAGGACCTAACCAGCTTGATGAACTAACAGTGCTCTATTACAGCATAAATGTTTTTTTTATTATTAGTGCTTCTGTTACTAACAGACAATTATTTTTATGTCACATGTATTCTATCCTTCATATGCCTTCAGCTTCAGAGATTAATAACAATTAGAATTTTCAGGCTAGAGTCATGCTACAGCTTTACAGAAATATGCTCCAAAGTTCCAAATCTCTCCCTCAACTAGGGAAACAGCCAAGTTTACAGTTTTCTCCCTTTAGTAAATTTTGTGGCTATTCTATACAAAGATTATTGAATTGCACTGTGTAATTTTAACTGTGTTGATGACTACAGACTGCAATTCTATCAAATTTATAGCCGAATTAGTGTTGCATCTTTCAATATGGGTTCTTGAGTGCCTTAAGTTTACTAGAGGTTTAACACCAGCATTTTGAACACTGTTGAAGAAATGTGCATTTTTGTAAACTTAATTATAACAATGGAAAAAGTCTTAATCAGCTCATATCTGTACAGTTACTTAAAATATTTTTAAATAACCAATTCTGTTTTGAGTTACAGACCCAATATAGAGCAGCACCTGCAAGGAGGCATGAACTAATACTCTGACTTCTGAATTGTATAATGTAAAACCAAGAAGGGCTTGGGCTAGCACTTTCCTCTATGCTGTGCATTGTAACTGCTGACCTAAAGTTAACCAGAATGTGCGAGCTGCATTTTTGATCCTTCTCAGCATGCTTGTTTTATCTGGCAGCCAAATAGTACAGAAAAGTTAGCTGAGCACCAAATTAAAATGTATACACCAGATGCAAATTTGTTTTTGTAGCTTGTGAATAAATCCATGGATTTCTAGTAACTGCTTCCTTCTTTACAATTTCAGGTTAAAGTCTGCTAGGGATGTGGTATCACGCACAGGACACTCAATGGCCTTAGGTTCCCTTTGTAGGTACCTGGGAGGAATAGTTTCAACTCAACACTTGAATGCTTGTGTCAGTATTCTTTATACTTTATCTCAAGACAGCACCTCACCTGAAGTTCAGGTAATATATATTTTGGCATGTGGAGTCAAAAGGAAATTCTTCCAAATGTGAAAGCATGAAAATTCAGTTTTGATTAAAAATTCTTCTTCAGCTTTGCTACATTGAAGAAATATATTGCCACAACTTTATTAAATTACATCAGGTTTTCATATAATAACAATCCCATCTGAGCTTTGTGAAAATACCTTAATTGACAGATTTACAAGCTGCATAATTTATATGCCTCGTTCTTTTCTAATCTTTTTGGTGCTATATTTCACACGTAAAGTTTTAAAAGTTTATCTCTTTGGGCACTGTGGTACCCTGTGACTGCTAAATAATGATGAATTGAGCTTTAGTTGTATGCTTTCTTGTTAGATGCAAACATTTGGTGTAATGATTGCATTTTTGGAAGGTTGCTTAATTCACTGTTTGTCTAGTTGATAGCCATTTACTGCCTGAGCATTTGAATAATTGCAAACCATGTAAACCATTTCTATTTCTAAAGTATCTATATATTCAAAGTATAATAGAATGTTGTAATATTAATTTGTGTGGAAGAATGCTAAATATTGAGTTAAATGTACTTGTCTGATTTGAAATAGAGTAAGATATCTAATCTGCAATATTTAATGGCACTGAATTGTTAGACAAATGAATATTCCCTCCATGATAGTGTCAGAAAGGATTAATAGTGTACATTGATTTGCCTATCTAACCTAAGAAGCTCAATCCGTTACTTTTGGTTAGTTTGTTTTTGGTGTAAATGTGATTTGTTTATAAAGAAGCTTTGTCAGCAATATCTTTCCAAGGTTGCGGAATTTATCAATTTATTAATGCATGCAGGTAGTATATTAAAAGTATCATTAAAAGATTTAATAGAGTTTATAAATACTCTTCTTGTCTTCACTTGTAGACTTGGGCATTGCACTCCTTGTCATTGTTAATAGATTCCAGTGGTCCAATGTATAATGTCCATGTGGAATCAAGTCTGTCTCTAGTCCTGCTCCTGCTGTTGACTGTGTCTCCTGCTCATGCTGAAGTTCATCAAAGTTTGGGTCGTTGTTTGAATGTGCTTATTACCACATTGGGGCCAGAACTGCAAGGTAACATGTTAGCAGTAATTAAGAAATGAAACCATCCTTTTTATCATTGTAATGAGAATACCCAAGAATATTAGAAATATATTCCCATTGCATGATAAATGCCAGAAAATTATATTATAAGTTAAAATATTAGTATTAATATCGTATTTGTATTTATTACATTGATTTATTTAATGCTCCTCCATCCCCAATAAAGGAATAGGTGTTTTCAATGGAAAGCATAGTTTTTTGTGTGGAAATAGAATTTCTGTTTATTTCATACAATTTTTAAACATGTTTTGAGTTAAAATGAACGCTGTTTTGCCTGAGTAAATGGAAAGTGGAGTTTGGCAGACATGTGACTGCAAGACCTCAGAGGTTGATTTGAACTGGAAGTTAGACAGGATACGAAAATTTGGATTTGGTTGGAAGGCATTTAGCTGGAATCAGACCCCCTGAGAACATTGGTATCTGGTCATCAGCCTGATGTGAATATCCTCTGCCCGTTGTCTCTTTAGTCAGGATTGATGAGATGATCTTGACTTCAGAGGCCTTTGTATTGTTAATTACAATCTCTGTCTTTACTTCTGGGTGGAGAATGAAAACTGTGTTGATGGAGTGGAGATTTTCACTATCCGTGTACAATATTGCATTGTGATGGTCTATGTATTGCTGTCCCAGCCAGAAGACCTGATGCTTATCAGACTGTGTAAGAAATACATGTTATAAAATGTGGTTTAATCCCTGGTTGCATGACTTGTTGTTAAGCATTTTACTAACAGTATCTTAGTGTATTATTCAACCTCTAAGCAAAAATGTTAGTTTTAGCTTTCCAAGAGAGGTTTAATAAAGTGCCACTAATAGGCTTGCTGGCAAAGTTGACACCTATGGAACAAGAGGGAAAGTGGCAGCACAGATACCAAGTTGGCTGAGTGACAGGAAATGGAGAGTAGTGGTGAAAAGTTGTTTTTCAGACTAAGGAGGGTATACAGTGTGATTCCCCAGCGGTCAGTCCAAGGTATATAAATGACCTAAATAGGTGGTAATTTCAGATGAGGCAAAACTTGGAAGTATTGTGAGCTGAGGAGTAAAGCCTGGCTTGGGTATAAAATTAAAACCCGACCCGGGCCTGAGTCATTTAATTTTTTTAAATGCCCGACCTAATAATAAACATATATTTGAAACAGAAAATGATCATAGACTAAAACAAAAGCAATACAAAACAAAACAGTACAGTCCAACCCAACTCGAGCCCAAATGCTGGGCACCAAATACAGACCCGACCCGACCCCGACACACATTGGGTTTGGTCGGGTAGCCAGGCTTTACTGAGGCAGATAGAAATAGATGTGAAAAGGACATAGACAAGCTGGTGGAATGGGCAGACACTTGGCAAATGATATTTAATGCAAAGGAGTGTGAAGTAGGAAGAATGAGGAGAGGCATTATAAAATAAAGGGTACAGTCTAAGGGGGTGGGGATGCTGCCTGAGAGCATGGTGGAGGCAGAGTCAGTCATAGCTTTCAAAAGAGAATTGCTGGTGAGAGAAATTTTGCAAGGCTACAGGCAAAGGGCGAGGGAGTGGGGCAGCTGGGTTGCACTTGCAGGGAGACAGCACGGACACGACGGGCCAAATAGCAGCCTCATGCTGGAGCCATTCTCTTGATTCTTTGCATAGCAGTCATACCATTGCATTTACTGCCATTCAAAGAAGTCAGGCAAACATTGGGCATCCTAAATAACTTTGTGCTTTATACAAGCATTATGGGGTCATTGGATATAACATGTTCACAATCAACAGATGTGAACTGTGGAAGGGCTCCGGTTTTGGGCCAAAGAAGATTTGGTCTACTTACAGAAACGACTTTTTTGCCACAAGCACAAAACAAAAGTGTTAGGGAAAAGGCTGAACTTGATTGAGTTAACTCACTGTAGTGCAGTAAGGATTTAGATTTTAATTTGTTTTCAAAAAAGAATGATTTATTTTCAGGTAGATTTAGTGTTCGTATTTTATTCTTTGTTGATCCTTCCCTCTGTATTTCCTGACCAGGTTCACTTTGGTTTTGCTATGTGATTTTTGCATATTTAAAGAGGAGATCAGCTTGGCTTCGTTAGTAGCCATCTTGCCTATGTATAAGTCCCACTGCAAGACTTGCATAAGGCTGAGACAACATTGTGTCACTAAAGGAGTGCTGCATTACAGAGATAGATTATCTTTGGTTGGGACAGAAAAGCAAAGGCCCCATCTGCTTAATCCAATCATTCAGGGTGGACATGAAAGATGCCATGGCATTATTAAAAGAAGAGTAGGATCTTTGACAATATTTTTCCCTCAGCTGATAAAAACAGATGAACTGGTCATTCATCCTGTTATCCTGTTGCTTATGGGCCCTTGCTATTTGAAAATTGTTTGCTGCATCTACCCACAGAATACATTTTAAAAAGTAATTTATTGGATTGGCAGCATTTTGTGACATCCTAACATCTAATAATGTGCTCGTTTTTATCTTGCTATATTACGATTTCATTATTTTGACAGACGAATTAACAGTGTTATTTAAGTGTAAATTAAATATGCTATTACATTCACGTCATTCTAGAAACATTTCTTGTGGCAAATTGGTGACTAGATATTTTTTCTATCGTTATGCATTATTTGTCGTGTACATGCTGCCCCTCAGTGGCTATATCCAAAAACCACAGTGTTGCACTGATGACACCTAGCTCTACCTCACCACCAGCTCTCTTGACCCTTCCAATGTTTCTAAATTGACAGACTGCTTGTCTGACATCCAGTACTGGATGTGTAGAAATTTTCTCCAATTAACTTTTGGGACAAAACCATTGTCTTCAGCCCCGCTGCAAACTCTATTCCCTATCCACCCATCTCAGCCCTCTCCCTGGCAACTATCTGAAGCTGAACCAGACTGTTTGCAACTTTGGTGTTATATTTGACCCTGAGATAAGCTTCCAACCACATATCCACGCCATCATTAAGACCACCCATTTCTACCTCTGTAACATTGCCCGACACCGTCCCTACCTAAACTCACCTGCTGAAATTCGTGCCTTTGTTACCTCTGGAGTTGATTATTCCAACACACTCCAGGCCAGCCTTCCATGATCTACCCCTTATAAACTTGAGGTCATCCAAAACTCTGCTGCCTGTGTTCTAACTCACACTGTCCCATTCACCCATCACCCTTGTGCTTATTGACTTACATTGGTTCCCAGTTAAGCAATACCTTGATTTTAAAATTCTTAACCTTGTTTTAAAATAATATCCGTAATCATCTTCAGCTGCAGAAACATCCGAGATGGTCCTCTAATTCTGGCCTCCTGAGTACCCTGGTTTTAATTCCTGCACCCTTAGTGGCCATGCCTTCAGCTGACACGGTGCTAAGCTCTGGAATTCCCTCCTTAAATCTCTCTGTCTGTCTCTCCCTTTCTTTCCTCCTTTTAAGATGTACCTTTTCGACCAAGCTTTTGGTCATCTGCCCTCATGTATCTTTATGTGACTTGGTACCTATGAGCACCTCGGGACACTTTATTACATTAAAGGTGCTGTATAAATGCAGGTTGTTGTATTGATAGAACAGAGTGATCCTGGACAAATTTTTTTTGTAAGGTCCACTGCTGGAAAATGTAATGTTTTCAATCTATACTGAATATCGAAGAAATTCAGAACTCACTGTTCCAATAATTAAAAATAAATAATCTATGTATATTTAATTCCTAGGCAACAGCACATCTGTCCCCCTGTTAAGAACTTCCTGCCTAGTTGGCTGTGCTGTGATGCAGGATAACCCTGATTGTCTTGTGCAGGCACAAGCCATCTCCTGCCTCCAGCAGCTACATATGTTTGCACCACGTCATGTCAACCTTTCCAGCCTTGTCCCCAGTCTGTGTGTAAGTATACCACTTGGATATATCCTTTTTTTAATATTTGATTTTCGGTACCTAAAACTTACATTTCTTAAGTGTGCCATCCGTAAATCCTAAATTGGTTGTAGCCCTTGCTGTGACTTAAACTGTATGTCACCTAAGCTGTACAGCTTTTGTTTATTTTTAAGGAGCATGTTATGTTAACCATACACAGTGCCAGGGTCAGATAATAGATCAAACAGACAAATATGGGGCCCCTAATAAAACTCACCGTAATGCAGGAAAATTGCATACAACCAGTGGCACAGACTTATTTAAGCGGAATGTATTGTAATATGATTTACTTCATTTGCTAATGTGTGTAAACAGTATAAGGGACTTTTTCTTGCATTTTGCAACACGCTTGTGATTTAATGGATTGGATTTTAAGTGCGTATCAAGAGGTCGCCAACACTAAGAATTCTTCACCGACTCTGCACAGTGAAATTATTTTTGTGGCAGTGTGCAGACTCTGGGTAGTGAATCAGAGCGCAGTGCTATGTGTAGTGTCAAGTTCTTGCTAGAAATGTTATAATTGGCACCATCGTTTCCATTTGTTGAACAAATGTGACATAACCAGTGTGTTGTTGTGACTGGTCTGTCATTTGTTCTTTTGCACAGGAAATCTTATTGGATAATTCTGTTTGGGTAGGTTGTCTCCCTCATTCCGCCCATTTCCCACCCACTTCCCACCTACCACCACCCCCCAAACAAGTGTTGGTTTGATGTGTTTGGATACCTTTTTATATTGGTTTGTTTTTAGCTCTGTCTTTATTAATCAATCTAACAACTTGGCTGAGCATGCAAAATGAATACCAACAAGCTGTGTGATGTAACCTCCCTACTGATAACCCTTGGCTAAAGCTGTATTTGACTTAATTTTCTAATGTACTTTCCTTATTTGACTAGCATCACTTGCATCTGTGGGCTGCACAAAGATGGCAGTAACCAGTACTGATTAATACTGCAAATGGTTTGGCTTTTTATTATTTGCTTGATCATGCAAGAAGCTCTCCAGAGCCTTGAGATTGTGATGACCAGAGTATGTATTGTGATAGCTGTTGGCAGGTTTTCCTCACTTGAGATTCTTTCAGTTTTTTGCTGGTTTCCTGAAACTAATTGATTTATATCTATCAACTGATGCAATATGTGCTGCTGATTTCACACGTTAACTTGCAGAGGGTAATAGTTTTGCGAAAAGTAATGCCACAGGGTTACAGTTTACTTTAATTGTTAACTTTTGCCTGTTCTTTTGTGCTTGGTAGTAATTGTCAGCATTTCTTTATGTTTGCAGGTGAGTGCACTACTAAATTCATATGCATTAATTTTACATTCAAAGCTTGATCTTGGTTCAGCTGTTTAAAATCACACTTAGTTTTGTATTATTAAAACAAGCTTTAAATTACCTTTTGTGCAACTTGTAATGAATTGTTTTGACTTAAATTCTAGCACAAGTAATTGGTATGGTAACGCCCACTAATCAGTTACAGTGCAGAATCCAATATATAATGCTGTGCAACCTTGAATGAAATAAAAGTATTCAATGAACTAACAATGACACAAGTGTGCAAATTATAACAATATTCTGCTTAAATTTATATGCATCATATTTTTCCAGAAAGATATCCAGTTACAGTTTTTGTGGATTTTAAGCCTAGCATGTACTATTTTCACATTATATATTTATGTTGCACCAAACACTTTATTTCAAAAAAAGACTGCAGCTCTCCTATGACTAAGTGCTAAGTTCATTGCTTCATGTGGAGCCACACAAGACAGACCAACAGTCCCATGATCATTCTGGTCTGCAGTCAATTAGTTGGGGGACTGTAGGGAGATTACTATTGACAACAGCTCTGAGCTAGAATGGAAAGGGAAAGAAAACAGCCAGAGACCCTATTCTTGATCACTATCCACCAGTTCCTCCTGCAAAGTACAGATGGAAGAGTTGTGTGAAAATTGAATTTTGGGCTTGTTTGTTCTGTCATGCCACAGTGGATTAGTCTTTATAATCTCAACCCATGCACGAAGAACATGTCTTCTAGCACCTAGACCATGTACATGTGGTACCTGATTCAGCACCTTCAGGAATGGACTAGGGATACACATTTATGTTAACATAGCTATCACAGCTGCAGTTTGTTTCTCTACATTGTTAATGGTCATAAGCTCAGGTTTTGTTGAAAAAATAATGAGTTTAATGGCATTGCCGTTACTAATTTGCAAATTGTCCAGCAACTTGTGGTGAGGAAGAGATACCCTGTGAATTGTTAATCGCTACAGGTTGCTGGACAAGTTGCACTGCTGCAGTCTGACCTCAACAAAAATGGAATTTCACCCTCAGCCTGCTCGAGAGATTCATGGAATTGCTGCATTTGTACATTAATTGCCAGTTAAACTTCCCACAGAAAGTTAGGGCTGCTACTTAACAGGGTAAGTACCATTTTAAGAGATTTATGTTCCTGCATTGACACTTATCTTCTCTGGTCCAGAAATGAAACAATTTAAACTGTGGAGTCTTATTCCCACAGGTAAATTGTTCGAGAATTTTAAATTTCTTTTATTTTTTTCTCTCTCTTTCTCTACCTGTTTTGACTATAATTTGCCATATTTTTTCTCCATTCCTCTTTCTTTCGAAATCTTTAAATCTCATTGACTAAGGATGTAGATCGGTGGCGCTGTTGACCATCAAGGTCCCAGATGCCCCGCAGTCCTTGTTATGAGTTCACACTTCAGCAACTTGCAGGGGGAAAAAAATTAGAGCTAAAGGGTGAAAGGAAAAAAAAGTACAACTAAAAGGATACATTGCAAAATGCCCAACTCCAGCAAACCTGGTCCATCGTGTTTGGCTGTCTGATTTGAATTCCTAAATCTACTACTTTTAAATGGTATTTGCGTTAGTGGTGACAAGTGTTCTTTTCCTTTTTATTAGTATTTATGCTTCCAACTTATGTTAGTAACATCCCTTCCAATGCACACAGTATCTTTTTTTAATTAAATTGTGAACTACACTTTCAAGGCTATGTAATATAAAGCCCATCTCTAGATGTTCTGCGAATGTAGGCCTTCTCGTGGTAATTGTTGCTGCAAAAAAGAGAGCTTGCTTGGCCACTCCAAGCTGCATTAAGAGTCACATCTGTAGGTCGGGTTGTTAGTCATGTGGGTTTTTATGACTACCTGTCAGCTTTCATGGTCATTATTTCCTGATTCCAAATGAAAAATTAACATTCATTTAATTCACCCTCACAACATGCCATGAAGGGATCTGAACTCCCAACATCTGGGTTACAAGTCAAATATCATAACCACCACATTGCTTTATCCGAAGTTCAGACTTGAGGTCTGTTTTTGGGTCTCTGCAAAGCTGCTGGAAGATTAAAGTGGAAGTGTAGATGTGAACCATTGCAACACAATGTATTGAAACAGTGGTGTTCTGTTTCACCATGATGTCCTTTGAGAATTGAGGTTCTTCACTCCAGCTTTTGTTGAAAGGTATGAAGAGACAACTGTCTCTGGCCATAGTCATTGGTTGTAATTTAGTTTTTTGCAAATAGAAAAGATTGTATGTTTCCCAGTGTCATATTTCTGGTGGTTGAAGTGAATCTGTTGCATAAATGTAAATTTTTGTTCATCTGTAGGCAGTTGCTGGTCATCTCTAGCTTGAGTCTTCTACTTAACTTCCGCTGGCTTGCACTGTAATAGATTCCAATACTCTTAGAGTAGAGATAAAAAGGAAACTTCTTCAAATGAAATTTATTTTGGCTGTCCTTTCTCTGTCTTTCCTGTTGGATTTGTGCCACAGTTCAGTGCTTTATATCTTATGTGGAGTCATTCCCTTCTAAATTCAAGACATGGTTCTTTGATTACTCTTGGCATATCTACACCAAGTTAAATGCAAACGTTTAATTACTTCTGTGCACTCTGCTCAAACTAGATTGCTCCATTGAATTTGTGATAACAGTCCTTGCTATTTTGCTTGATCCTTTAAGAATGATTGGATCTGTGCTATACTAAAGAAGAAGATAAATCTAAGGAGATGCATTCTTTCTGTCCTGATGAGTTGGTGGTGAGGGAAGGTAACACATATTCCACACAAGGCATATTTGTAATAGGTTAGAAAATATTTTCATAACATCTTCAGGGAAATCCATGCTTCCCTCCTCAGCCACGCTATAACTATGAACTGTGTTATGGAGAGAGACTAAGTGCATCATAGGACAGCTTCATTCACTAGAATTGGAGCAATTCCTTAGAATACACTGATAACTGATTCGGAGCTGTACAACCCTAGAAAACAAATTATTCATTGGGTGCTGTTAAGTGTAATATATATTTATAATTGTTACTGGGATGCCATTCCACAAATGTTGGGCTGTTCTATAGAGGCTTGTCTTTTTTTTTAGTAATTTTGCCTCTTCTGTCACTTCTTCCTTGTGTACATTGTGTACTCAATACCCAAGTACAGCTGTGGAAGAGAAGAATGATGTCCTTATTTGTTATGATAAGGAATGTTAACTCCAGGAGTAGAACCATATTGTTTTTGTGGTGATCCAAGGATCAAGCAAGGGCTCAAAAGACCACCTCCTCCTGCAGTTTAAAAGTGAGCCATATAATTTCATTTTCATGAGTCTTTGCAGATGGTTTTACTTGTGCAGAGGGTGTCTAATTTCTTCCTCTCTGCTTCCCCCCCCCCCCCCCAACCGCAAACAAATTTTCTTAGCACTATGATTGAAACTGTACAAGGGGCTCACTAAATACATACATTTCTGGTGCTAAGGTTTTTTCTGCTACTGAAAAACTCTACCCTCTTCAATTTAAAAGTTGTGTTAAAATCAATACTTACAAGATAAAATATAGAACAACTCTATATCAAATACCTAAACCACTCTAAGTATGTGTTTTTTTTTTGTTAGTAAGCACGGGGAAATTTCCCATGATTAGCAATATGATATCACTTCTGCAAATCCAGCTCGTACTGGACGAGATAAACTATGTTAAGTTTGGATGGAAACAATGTAATCTTTTACAATTGGATCTGAATTGTGAATAGATATCTATGATACTTTGTTAACGGTAAAATGCTGATTATATTTCAGTATAACTTATCGATCATCATTGATTTGAGTGTGTATCTGATTCCAGTGTTTTGTTTCTTGGGTAAGAGGGGAAAACATATTGCATTATCTCTTCCCAAGGTTGACTGCTTTCACTACAGAGGATTTTTCTCCTTTAGGTAAATCTCTGCAGTTCACACCTGCTGTTGAGACGTGCTGTGATTGCATGCCTACATCAGCTTGCGCAGAGGGAAGCTGCTGAGGTTTTGGAACATGCCATGGTTCTTGCCAAGGATTCCAGTAGAGCAAGTTGTAAGCTTGGTAAGATGTTTGATTGAGTGCTATAGAAGTTCTGAACTTGGTATGCTGTCAAATGCATCAAAAACAAACTTTGAGAGCATCAGTTTTGGAACAGTTTGCACTTGTAGCATGCCTTTAAAGTACAAAAAGGTGAGAAAGCACCTCACAGAACTAGAAATAATTGGACACTAAGTACTGGTGGTGGAAAGGTTAGGTGTGGTTACTGAAGGTTGCGCAAAGGGAAAGAGGTAGCAAGGCAGAAGGGTTGCAGTGTAATGCATCCATTGAGGATAACTCCGGTGACATCCTAAACAGAGAAAATCAATATTTTTATTCATTTTATTTAATATCTAGCTTCCTCGCTGTACTAGAGTAGTGATAGTAAGTAGTGTCTTAGTATTGCGAATAGTTTCTTCAGCAACAGTAACTGTTTATCAAAAGCTTTGGGTATAATGTATTATAAGAATTGGTGACATTAGTGTTGAGTGCCATGTTATTAAAAATCAATTATTATTGTTGCACAAACAAAAAGATGGTGCTGCAAATTAATAGAAATGTCTTCCACTGTTTTATTCTAGAAAGCCAGTTGGTGAAGGATAGACCTGGAGCCAATCTTTACATACATACTTTTATAAGCATTTATTGACAAGCGTTCAACTGGACAAGCATGCACCTTCTAAGCCAATAACCACAGTTTGTCTATTTATAGGGGCACAAGTGAATCCCCAGTTAATGTCCACCACTGCATACAATTAAATATAATTAGTATGCCCTAAATGGATTTCTTCTGGATTTTTGTGTTTGTTCTGCTTAATTTTTAGGAGCATGTAAGGGAGTGAGTAATTGCCATAGTTTGCAACTTCAAGAAAGCTTAAAAAGCCATTCTCAACTATCAGTGACACAAAATTGTGCATTGCTGCAGAGTAAAAAGTACTGCTGGTTCAGCATGCCATCAGTGCCATGGTTCATACTATGCAGTGATAGCAAATGGAGAGTAAAGCACTCTCTTCAATGACCCATCATAACATATAATTTGTTTTACAAAATATTAGCACTAATTAACTGCAGTCAGAACTCTCTAGTATGCTTCAGAAATGTTCTACAATGTAGGATTCATTAGTAAGGGAAGCACAAAAATTAGATGTCAGGGAGATCTACTCAGATCAACTTTTATCTTTGAAAAATTAAATTAAGGTAGTTTGAGAACTGGAGATTCACAGTAGAATGAAGTCCTGCCGTCTTAACTGTCAATCAGAAAATGTGGTTGTGGAGAAGAATGCTGACCTTGTCTTTATTTTCAGACGTTAATATTGGTGAAACTGGCCTGGAAGGAGCCCTTTTCAGCTTACTAGACAGAGAATCAGACCAACGTCTTTGTCAAGACATTCGGGAAACTCTAAACCATATCCTATCGTCCATGACTGTTGAAAAACTTTCTCATTGGTTAAAGTTATGCAATGATGTTCTATCTGCCTCAGCTGGTGCGTTGAAGTTTTTAATATGGGAAATGTGTTAGTCTCCTGTCAAGCATGTGAAACTGGTTTTATTGCACTCTGACATGGAAGATTTTGTTAGTCTCTTACCTCTTTGTTGATTTCCACCTTCTCAGGACCATTTCTATCTTTAAGGACAAATTGGTGACATATTGCCCATATAGATCTATAGCCAAGCAGCAAGGGGTGACTTTACAAATTTTCCCTCCCTCTGGGGAAGTATCTAACCTAGAATTATTATCTAGCTGTGATGGCATGCTGAGTTTGAGAACTGAGTTTGTACATGTAATTGTGAGTGTGTACGTGGACTCCACTGCTCTGGTGGAACTGTTCTACATGACTCCATTTTAAAATCTGATCAGCATATTGTGTTCAAATTTAATATATTTTTGTGCTATTTGCATGCCATTATTTATTTTCAGTTGTAAGTTAATGTATCTTTTTAAAAAATACATAAATTATGATTTGTGCTCCAGATTTCACCACCACAGTCCCCGTAGACACTACTCAGGAAGAGGAGGATGATTCAATACTTACCTCAAGAAAAAATGATCAATTCCAGCCAATCATCACACCACGCTGGCCTACAAGGGTGTTTGCGGCAGAATGTGTATGTCAAATCATTACACAGTGTGAGAACTTAGATGCTGCTCATTTTGATCTGGCCATGGCTCAGGGAAAAAAACTACAACACCCTAAGAGTAAGTGGTTATGTAGGGACCCGGAAAGTTGTTTTCCTTTAGGGGGAAGGGGTAAAGGATGTAGCTTATTCAGAGGTCTGTTATACCTATGCTCAGTTTAATATTACAATTATCAAAATGTGAAACTGGATGGATTTCACTGAGGATTTTAAAAATATTTTGTTCATATTTAATATGCTATGCACACAATTTTTAAATACTGTTTGCAGGTGATTTCTTAGTGATCCATCTGGCAGATTTGATCCGCATGGCTTTCATGGCTGCTACAGATCACAGTAATGCTCTGCGGCTGTCTGGCCTTGAAACACTACTTGTTATCATCAGGAAGTTTGCAACTATCCCTGAACCAGAGTTTCCTGGTCATGTAATCCTTGAACAATACCAAGCAAATGTAAGTAACAGACAAAGTAGTTCAGTTTATATGGTGTCTTTTGTGTCAATAATCTTTTACAGCCAATGGATTATTTTGAAGTAAAATAATTGCTTTGTAGCCATACACAGGATTTAATTTGCATGCAGTAAACTCCCACAAGCAGCATGTGGGTGAATGAAAATAAGTTGAAATATTGTAATGCTTTTGTATTTGGAGAATTAAATCTATTCTTGTTTCATCATTTATCAGACTGCTTGTCAGACATCTAGAACTAGATGAGCAGTAATTTCCTCCAATTAAATGTTGGGAAGACTGAAGCGATTGTCACCAAGTTCTGTTCCTTAGCTACTGACTCGATGCCCCTCCCTGGCAACTGTCTGAGACTAAACCAGACTCTTCACAACCTTGCTGTCATATTTGACCCCAAGATGAGCTTCCGACCACTTATCCGCACCATCAGGGGGGCCACCCATTTCCACCTCTATAACATTGCCTGACTTTGCCCCTGCCTCAGCTCCTCTACTGCTGAAACCCTCATTCTGCATTCATCTAATTCTCGCCTCTTGAGAATCCCCCAATTTTAATTGCTGTACCATTGGTGGCCATGGCTGCCTAGGCGCCAAGCTCCGAAATTCGCTGCCCAAATGTATTTGCCTCTGTACCTCTTTCTTTATGACACTTGTCATGAAGACCTCCACCTGCCAAGCATGAGGCATATTAATTTTGTCATATGAGCATTAATTTTACACTGTTGCTGGAGTGAAGAAATGACTTGCTTAAAGAGATCATCAGGCGTTTGGCTGAAGGACATTTGCATACTAAGAGACAGTGCTTGGAAAGACAAAGCAACTACTCACTCGTCCAATTAACCCAAATGGATTTTGATCAGACATTGAAGGTGTAAGGAAGTTTGCATTCCAGTGTCTGCTTAGATGGAGAATTCACAAACACTCGAGTGGCTAAACCAGCTGGTCACATGACTAACCTGCTGGCCCAGGACAGTTTGAAGACAGACTGCAAATTGCAACTGAACCTGGAACAAGAGAGCATCCTCCTGGCTGGCTCTCTATTGCTTTCTCACAAACCTCTGGACCCAATGAAGTCACTTAAACCTCAAGACAGAAAAGACTCCTGCATCGAAACAAGTTGACACGTGCACTGGGCCCCAATGAGCAGCAAGACTTACCGGCAACCAAAGACTCCACATCAAACTCAAAGGACTGTAAATACACCCAGCTATTGCCTCAAACTTTTCCCCTTTATTCTTTCTACGTTTTCTGTCTCAGTTTGCATGTGTGTTTATCGCGTATGCATGCTAGCGTAGTCGCGTTGCGTGCTCAAGGTCATTAACCGGATTAGAGTTTAAGGTTAATAAACTTCCACCTTCCTTGTTTAAGAAAACCTGTCTGATTTCTTTTCCTGACAATTGGAAAGCAGTGAACAAGGATTCACTGAGGGGGGAGCTAAAACACAGTGTTTTTAAAATTAAACCCTGTTACGGTAAAACCAGGCAAAGGCTGGTGGATCCCTAGACCCCTTTCTCACCTGGTCATAACACACTGATTAAAACCTACCTCTTTGACCAAGCTTTTGGCCAATTGACCTAATATTACCTTTTGTGGCTCAGTGTCTAATTTTGCTTTGTAATACTTTTGTGAAGTGCCTTGGGGCGTTGCATTACCTTAAAGACACTATACAAATATGTTATCAGGGCTTAAAGTTGTAACCTTAAGAGTACTACACCATTTTGTAAATATCCTGCTATTTGGTCTCATTCCAAAATGTTCTCCCTGATAACCTCCACCTTGCTCCCTCTTCTTTCCTTTTAAAAGCGTCTTTAAAGCTGCCTCCTTGATCCTACCTCCTTCACCTTACCTTCTGTCACCACCCCTAAATGTCTCATATCATTGCTTAGTGTCTCTTTGAAGTTCTTTGGACTTTTAATTGCTATAGAAGTGCAAATTATTGTTGGAACAAAGGAAGGCAGGATTCCTGTTTCTGATTAGTGTCTTGAGATTCCTGCTGGCAAAGCTGCATGTATGGCTAATGGGTGAAGACAGGATAAGCAGTCTGCAGACTCTCACTCAAGTTGAAGAATGACCACTTCTTGCATCCATGGAACCATAACAGGATCTTCAGAAAAGGAAGAAGAAAATTGAGGGGAAAATATTATGTAATAGTAACATAATGTTTATTCAGTTTGTGATACAGTGTCATTGGTGCAGAGTTGAACTCTGAAGTGAACTCCTGGCATTATGTGCACAGGGATCAAACTTCTTTATGGAATATATCAACCCTGTTAGCCCTTTGAATTCTTGCTTTTTTAAAAGCAACTTAGTAAATTTTCAGCACAAGGCAACACAAGTGATGGTGTTTGGGGAAGTTAGATGGAAGTACAGTTGCGTCCAACATATTCTTCAATTTGTGCCCTTTGTATTGGGCTGCTCATAGGCACAACCGCTGACAAAATTAGGATAGGTGCACTGAAGATTTGTTCGTATCCCTTCGCTTACTGACACAGGCTAACCATTCTTGAAAATAAATTTGAGCAAATCATTTGACACAGTGGTTCTGAAGTATTTCACTTTTTGCCTTGCCAAAAATGGCACTTGCTTGACACCAATAAAACTTGCCCATAGCAATTGACTAAAATGAAAAATTAAACATCTATAATAATAATCAGTTTTTGTCTGTACAGACTGTTTTGATTGGCCAGTTTAAGGGGCATGTCTGTTGGTGGGTTCATTTGGTGGACAGTGCCTGGCGCAAGTAGAGACACATTGCGTGTGTGGAGGACTGAATAATGTCAGGTTAACTAAAAGAATACATCAGCGTTGATTCTTAAATGAAGATGATGGTAACAGTCTGTACCCTCCCATGGGCATACCATCGCAAGCTTAGACTCAAGGAAGAAGCAGTTATAATGTTGCTACGAAACTTGAATCCTAAACAAGGACTTCATCAAGGGAACAAGACTGGTAGTTAGGAAGTTGTTTTTTATGTTGGATGCTGAAATTATGACAGGCAGATTCCAACGAAATAGTGTTTATTCCTTGAATAATATTGAGCCTATTGTATGTAAACCTGCCTTTCAACTCAAGAAAACTGTTCTCAGTAAAACTTACATATTCTATGACTATAAACAAGTCACAAGATCAGACTTTTGACAACTTATATTTATATTCCTAGGCCTGTTTTTATACATAGATAGCTTTATGTAAGTTTTTACCAGAGTGAGAAGTTTTGCCTCTGTTAAAGTCTTTGGTGAAAGACTAACTAGAAATCCTGTATTTAAAAAAAGCGCTGTTGCAATAAAGAATCGAATTTGACCGCTAATGTTTTGCGGATCTCTGCTAGTTTATTTTTTCGGAATGTCACCTGACTATGCAGAGCATGCGCAGAGTCATCACCAATGTCATCAGTGCATCCGAACATTTGCCAGCTTGCCTGTGTGAATCCACACATGCGCCCGCGGAGATCACCACGCAATGACGTCAGACATAATGGCCGTGATCGCTGCCTCCATTCCCCCAGCAGTATCCCGCACCCTCCTGCCATCGCCGCCTCAATTGCGGCTTTCAGTTTCCCACTCCCGGCCTTGCCACTTCCTCCCCTCAGCCGCTCGCTTCCCGACACGCCCCATCATCCCTCGGTTGCTCGCAGCCCACCTCGCTGCTTCCCCTACCCCCTCAGCTGCTCATACCTGCCTCGCCGCTTGGAGAAACAGAAACGGGGGTCGGGGGCAGGAAGGAAGAGGCTGAGGGTGGAGCAAGGGGTGCCATGGTAAGGCAGGGGAGCGAGCAGCCGAGGTGGGGGCGGAAGCAGCAAGGTGGGGAGCGAGCAGACAAGCAGGGGAGGGAGTGGCAAAGAGAAGCAGCGATAGCGGGAGGGAGCGGGGTACTGTTGGCAGTGGGGTGGAGGCAACAATCGCAGCTATTGAGG
The DNA here is from genome assembly GCF_036365525.1 of Heterodontus francisci. Classification (NCBI taxonomy): domain Eukaryota; kingdom Metazoa; phylum Chordata; class Chondrichthyes; order Heterodontiformes; family Heterodontidae; genus Heterodontus; species Heterodontus francisci. Next base: position 76,069,251 of record NC_090379.1, read on the forward strand.
GGGGTTTGTGTTTAATTCATTTTTTGTGTCAAATTGAGCAGCGCCATCTTTATTACTGGCAGCTTCCTGAGAGGTCTGAGGCTGCGCCACCTAGTGGTTGTTTTGTCCGCAAACACAGCCGTATTTATGATACTTGTTTATTTTCTGCCTTTTTTGACTCCCAGGCCTGTTGGTGACCCTCATGATAGGCATATAAGTGTGGAAATTGGTCCATGATAATTTGCCTTTTGACTTTTTCATTTTATTCTCCTCTGTTTACACATGTATTTTCTGTTTGATTTATCTCATGACAGTTGAGGTTGGCAGTTATATCTTTTGAGGAACTGCAAGCATGAGCCTCTCTAATCTTATGTAGCTTGAAACATTAGAGTAATATTGTGCTTTACTCCCTTCAGACACCTTTTGTTATAATTTGAATAGTTTTGTCTTGCTTTCAACAAGAAGGCACGGTCATGTTAAGTATTCTAATTTGGCTTTCAGGTTGGTGCAGCACTGAGGCCTGCATTCTCCCCCGACACCCCACCTGATGTTACTGCTAAGGCATGTCAAGTAAGTGCTTCATTTCTTGATTTTATAGGACTAACATGTCATTCACCATTCTCATCTTAAATGGTTTTTCAGTTTTCAGCAGTTTAGATCTGCAACAGAAGCATAATATGATCTTTCTGCACTCTTAATATAGTGGAGGAAAAAATTTGATCTCAAAGCAACGTGTAATCCTATCACTATGGAGCACTGCACCTTTATTATTCTATGGTAGAGATTTCAGTTGGATGTGACTGAATTGCCATTCCTGTGAGAGAAAATTCATCCAACAGCTCAGTTTTTACTGCAAAACCACATCAGAAGTTGGTTTGGGTAACAGTTGCAATAGCTCAGCTGGTAAAGCCAGCTCTTATACAGACCAGAAGATTCTGGAATCCATTCCCAATCTGTGCTGACTTAGGCAGCTGCTATAGTTGGCTCCTTTGGTTCGGAATCAGTCAGAGTTCCCTGCGCAGTTACAGCCCTTTTTGAGCCTTACCATCAAATGTATGTGTATATTTATTTTTATTCATTCATGGGATGTGGGCGTCGCTGGCCAGGCCAGCATTTATTGCCCATCCCTAATTACCCTTGAGAAGGTAGTGATGAGCTGCCTTCTTGAACCACTGCAGTCCATTTGGTGTAGGTATACCCACAGTGCTGTTAGGGAGTTCCAGGATTTTGACCCAGCAACAGTGAAGAAACGGCGATATAGTTCCAAGTCAGGATGGTGTGTGACTTGGACGGGAACTTGTAGGTGGTGGTGTTCCCATGCATTTGCTGCCCTTGTCCTTCTAGTTGGTAGAGGTCACGGGTTTGGAAGGTGCTGTCTAAGGAGCCTTGGTGCATTGCTGCAGTGCATCTTGTAGATGGTACACACTGCTGCCACTGTGCATCAGTGGTGGAGGGAGTGAATGTTTGTAGAAGGGGTGCCAATCAAGCGGGCTGCTTTGTCCTGCATGTTGTCGAGCTTCTTGAGTGTTGTTGGAGCTGCACCCATCCAGGCAAGTGGAGAGTATTCCATTACACTCCTGACTTGTGCCTTGCAGATGGTGGACAGGCTTTGGGGAGTCAGGAGGTGAGTTACTCGCCTCAGGATTCCTACCTCTGACCTGCTCTTGTATCCACGGTATTTATATGGCTACTTCAGTTCAGTTTCCGGTCAATGGTAGCCCCTAGGATGTTGATAGTGGGGGATTCAGCGATGGTAATGCCATTGAATGTCAAGGGGAGATGGTTAGATTCTATCTTGTTGGAGATGGTCATTGCCTGGCACTTGTGTGATGTGAATGTTACTTGCCACTTATCAACCCAAGCCTGGATATTGTCCAGGTCTTGCTGCATTTCTACACGGACTGCTTCAGTATCTGAGGAGTCACAAATGGTGCTGAACATTGTGCAATCATCAGCAAACATCCCCACTTCTGACCTTATGATTGAAGGAAGGTCGTTGATGAAGCAGCTGAAGATGGTTGGGCCTAGGACACTACCCTGAGTAACTCCTGCAGTGATGTCCTGGAGCTCAGATGATTGACCTCCACAAACATCTTCCTTTGCGCTAGGTATGACTCCAGCCAGCGGAGGGTTTTCCCCCGATTCCCATTGACCTCAGTTTTGCTCGGGCTCCTTGATGCCATACTCGATCAATTGCTGCCTTGATGTCAAGGGCAGTCACTCTCCCCTCACCTCTGGAGTTTAGCTCTTTTATCCATGTTTGAACCAAGGCTGTAATGAGGTCAGGAGCTGAGTGGCCCTGGGGAACCCAAACTGAGCATCACTGAGCAGGTTCTTGCTAAGCAAGTGCTGCTTGATGGAACTGTTGATGACACCTTCCATCACTTTACTGATGATTGAGGCTGATGGGGCGGTAATTGGCTGGGTTGGACTTGTCTTGCTTTTTGTGTACAGGACATAACTGGGCAATGTTCCACATTGCCGGGTAGATGCCAGTGTTGTAGCTGTACTGGAACAGCTTGGCTAGGGGCGTGGCAAGTTCTGGAGCACAGATCTTCAGTACTATTGCCGGAATATTGTCAGGGCCCATAGCTTTTTCAGTATCCAGCGCCTTCAGTCGTTTCTTGATATCACGCGGAGTGAATCGAATTGGCTGAAGTCTGGCATCTATGATGCTGGGGACTTCAGGAGGAGGCCGAGATGGGTCATCAACTCGGCACTTCTGGCTGAAGATTGTTGCAAATGCTGCAGCCTTATCTTTTGCACTGATGTGCTGGGCTCCCTCATCATTGAGGATGGGGATATTTGTGGAGCCACCTCCTCCAGTTTGTTGTTTAATTGTCCCCCACCATTCACGGCTGGATGTGACTGGACTGCAGAGCTTAGATCTGATCCGTTGGTTATGGGATCGCTTAGCTCTGTCTATCACATGCTGCTTATGCAGTTTGGCACGCAGATAGTCCTGGGTTGTAGTTTCACCAGGTTGACACCTCATTTTGAGGTATGCCTGGTGCTGTTCCTGGCATGCCCTCCTGCACTCTTCATTGAACCAGGGTTGGTCTCCTGGCTTGATGGTAATGGTAGAGGGGGGATATGCCGGGCCATGAGGTTACAGATTGTGGTTGAGTACAATTCTGCTGCTGATGATGGGCTACAGCGCCTCATGGATGCCCAGTTTTGCACAGCTAGATCTGCTCGAAATCTGTCCCATTTAGCACGGTGGTAGTGCCACACAACACGATGGAGGGTATCCTCAATGTGAAGGCGGGACTTCGTCTCCACAAGGACTGTGCGGTGGTCACTCCTACCAATACTGTCATGGACAGATGCATCTGCGGCAGGCAGATTGGTGAGGACGAAGTCAAGTATGTTTTCCCCTCTTGTTGGTTACCTCACCACCTCCCGCGTACCCAGTCTAGCAGATATGTCCTTTAGGACTCGGCCAGCAGTGGTGCTACCGAGCCACTCTTGGTGATGGACATTGAAGTCCCCCACCCAGAGTACATTTTGTGCCCTCGCCACCCTCAGTGCTTCCTCCAAGTGTTGAACATGGAGGAGTACTGACTGATCAGCTGAGGGTGGGTGGTAGGTGGTAATCAGCAGGAGGTTTTCTTGTCCATGTTTGATCTGATGCCATGAGACTTCATGGGGTCCACAGTTGATGTTGAGGACTCCCAGGGCAACTCCCTCCCTACTGTTTACCACTGTGCCACCACCTCCGGTGGGTCTGACCTGCCGGTGGGACAGGACATACCCAGGGATGGTGATGGCAGTGTCTGGGACATTGTCAGGTATGATTCCATGAGTATGGCTATGTCAGGCTGTTGCTTGACTAGTCTGTGGGACAGCTCTCCCAAATTTGGCACAGTAAGGAGGACTTTGCAGGGTCGACAAGGCTGGGTTTGCCGTTGTCGTTTCCGGTGCCTAGGTCGATGCCAGGTGGTCCGTCTGGTTTCATTCCTTTTTATTGACTTCGTAGCGGTTAGATACAACTGAGTGGCTTGCTCGGCCATTTCAGAGGGCATGTAAGAGTCAACCACATTGATGTGGGTTTGGAGTCACATGTAGGCCAGACCAGGTAAGGACAGCAGATTTCCTCCTTCCCTAAAGGACATTAGTGAACCCAGATGGGTTTTTACAACAATCGACAATGGTTTCATGGCCTTCATTAGACTAGCTTTTAATTCCAGATTTATTAATTGAATTCACATTCCACCTTCTGCTGTGGTGGGATTTGAACCATGTCCCCAGAGGGGTACCCTGGGTCTCTGGGTTACTAGTCCAGTGACAATACCACTACGCCACCGCCTCCCCTATGGACAGGATCAGGATGGTTCATCAGTAGTCATTAGTCACAGGCACTTAAATGAGTAAGTTAAACCAGACTTAATCATGAGTTGGTACCACCAGGCAAAGGGGAAATTAAAGAAAAAAGTGTTGAGCTGAAGATGAAAACATAGCAATCATTTTAGTTTTGTGACTGGCTGGAAAAAAAGTCTTCAGATTTACCAAATGGACTGTAATGACCTGAAAGTCGACTTCTTTTGAAGAGAAAGTAAGAAGTAGATTTTAACCTGCAGCCCCATTTTAATTGACGTTGCTAGCTTCAGTTTCCCATTACTTCACAGGTGGAGTCCATTTCTGCCGCACTTGGAAATGTTACAACATATTCTGAATTAGATTCATTTAGGAGCTTGGCTTTTTTTCTCTAGTGAGGTAGTTTCCAGACCCTTGAGGAAGTACATAATTAACTGACATCTCCGTGTTAAATATGTTGGATCCTCAGTTGGGCCTATCCAGTCAGTGTGATCAAATTGAACATTTTTCTTAAATTCTGCATTAGGTTTGCAGTGCCTGGATTGGAAGCGGAGTTGTGAGTGACCTAAATGATCTTCGAAGAGTTCATCAGTTGCTGGCAACATCCTTGAGCAAAATACAAGTTGGGAAGGAAGCACGGAATCAGCTGTACAACGAGAGTACCTCGACAATGGAGACTCTAGCTGTCCTGAAAGCATGGGCAGAAGTATGTAATGCTTAATACAACCTCAAATATGCTGTTTCAATCCTTATGCAGCTTTGTACTTCTGATACACATCATTCATTTTTGAAAACATCTTTATCTGGGTCGTCAGTTCACCCTGACAGGCATAGGTGTTAATAATAAAATGGAGGAACCTTGTACAAATGCATTATAGAACGCTGATATTCAAACAGTGATTCACTATGACTTTGGCAGCATCTTTGTCCCTGGTAAAGACAGATGCAAAGTACTCATTTAGTACCTGAGCCATGCCTTCTGCCTCCATGCAAAAATCCTCTTTTTGGTCCCTTATCAGCCCCACTCCTCCTCTTAGTACCCTTTTGCTGTTTATATGCCTATAGAAGACTTTTTGTATTTCCTTTTATGTTAGCTGTCTGTCTCTTCTCATTCTCTTAGCCCTTTTTACTACTTTTTTCACTTCCCCTCTGAACTTTGTACATTCAGCCTGTTTCTCACTTGTATCACTAACCTGATATCTGTCGCACTCACCCTTTTTTCAGCTTCAACTTACTCTATTTTTTTTTAATCATCCAGGGAGCTCTGACTTTGTTTATCCTACCTTTCCCCATCGTGGGAATATACCTCAACAGTACCCGAACCATCTCTTCTTTATAGACAGCACATTGTTCAGTTACAGTTTTGTCTGCTTATCTTTGATTCCAATTTACTTGGGCCAGATCAGTTTTCATGCCAATGAAATTCGCCCTCCCCAGTTAATTATTCTTACTCTGATTTGCCCCTTCTTTTTTCCAAAGCTAACTTAAACCTTATGATACAATGATCATTGTCCTCTAAATCTTCCCCTACTGCCATTTGACTCATTTCGTGCCACAGAACCAGATCCACACCCTTGTTGAGCTGGAAACATATTGATGTAGAAAATTCTCCTGAACATATTTCAGAAACTCTTTCCCTTTCTGCTCTTTACACTATTACTATCCAGTCTATGTTAGAATAACTTAAGTCCCCCATTATAACTACTCTACAGTTTTTGCACCTCTCTATAATTTCCTTGCAAATTGTTCCTCTATATCTTTTCCACTTGTTGGTGGCCTATGGAATACACTCAGTAGTGTAAATGGTACTTCTTTCTTACCAAATAGAGTCTGTCCTTGACCCCTCTGGAACATTTGTTTATTTGCTTAACATTTTTATGTTTCCTGTCAGGTTTATGTAGTAACTGTTGAAATGCGAAAAGTGTGTGCACCTAAACAGAAGCAGTTCTTGAAGGTTGAGAGCTCTGCAACTGATGGCTCTAAGGATATAATTATGACTGCAGATGGTCTTCTCAATTTGGTCCAATCAGAACTGGGAACACTGAGTAAGCTTTGGCTGGCTGTACTACAGGACTATGCCCTTCTCACCTTGCCTCCAGAATATGCTAATCAGCTTCCAGCTGAAGGTAAGGATATTGATATTTTTGATAAATTGTACTTAAATTGAATTTACGTTTAAAAGTTTCTCTTTGGTTCATTTGCTTGCACATACAAACTTTGCTGATGGCTGACATAACTAAGGTTCAGAAACTTGGGCTGTTCTCAAGGAACTCTCAATATCCAGAGCCAGCAAATGAATGGTGACACAACCTGTTTTTTTACCCATAAACGGTCAAAATACATGATGGCAGCTATTGCTTTAGCAGCTGAAGTTAAATGACATAACATTGAAAGCCCTCTATCATAGCCCCAACACATACTCCAGTTAAGTGTTGACACCTTGAAAATAGATTTTCCAATTGATAGCTTCTGACACTAGTGTTTTGATGTATTTTGAGGTGGAATGTTGCGAGCCACTCAGTATTTTTAATATATAATAGGTGTATCTTGAGAGAATTACTGTTTTTCTGTAAATACCATTCTCAGCTAAAAGATTAGGCAAGACCTTACCCTGATTTACTAATGCCATTCTGATACTGACTGCTAAGGAGTGCATGAAAGCAATGAAGTGACCATTTTCCCTCCTTGTGGGGAAGTGCTTGTCCTTTGCTCAGTCCTTTGCCAGAGCAGTGTCAATTGGATCATAAAGCCAAGGTGAATGGAGGATACAGGCGAAATGTCATGCCTTGCCACTCTAAAGCACCAGAAGCTAGTGTTTCAGTGAGATGTGTATTTGCAGCCCCTTTTTTTGATTTTAACTATAAAATGTAAATCTGAGGATTGAAAAATGCTGCCATTAATAAAATTGAGAAATACTAAAGCTAAAAATTCACTTCCTCGCAGGAGTTTTTTACTCCATTTTCTGTATTATAATGTTGAGGGGAGGCGTCCTATTTTAAATATACCTCTGCTCCCGACTCTAACCTTAGCTACAATTTAGAGTTCCTCTAAATTTGCCATTGCATTTTTTCTCGAATTTTCTCCTCGCCTAAAAGCACTGAGCCACCGCAGTTCTTTAATGCCTGTCTAATTAACAATTGTTTGTGTGAGCTCAGATGCCACACATCAACAAGCTCTACCCAACTTTGATTGCAATTCAGCAAAATCTAGACCTTGGCCTAAATCTACAGCGTGGGCCTTTGAATAGTGATCTGGAGCATGAATTGTCACTGATTTTCTCAGTACTTCAGGAGCATTGAGGCTAACTCTAATGTCTCTACCTAGAGACCAGGGATCAAACCTCAGGTCCTCCCTGTCTGCATGACTCAGTGCTGCACTAGATATTGAGTACCTTTGCCACCTATGCCCTCAGACAAGCACATTTGTATTTGTAAAACTAGCTTAAAGTTTACTCTAATGGATAAATGTGTCATACATTGTTGTATAAAGGCATAAAAACCATAAGATCTCATTCTGATTCTCACTTTCAGCCAACTTAGTTGATCACAACTGAGTCAGCATCTAGGATGTTATAAATGGCTCAGCCACTCTGGCTTGGGTCATCAGTCTTTGCTTCCCCTCCTTATTCCTTCCCAATGACTTCTGCTGGAAATGTGTGACTTTCTGATGAGAACAGGATCAGGCTCATTTACAATGCCTTTGTCCGTTAAATAGCATACTGACGTCGTCACAACGTGCCTCAAGAATAGCCACGTGACTGAGGTTCCAGAGGGTTGCTAAGAGCACCTTCTGGTGAAGCAAGGCGAAAAATTTGTTTGTTTTTTAGTAACTTATCAAATCCTGTTATATAGTAAAGCTTACAATATTAGTGGATAGTGCTTGGATGATTGTTGAAATTTGTAATAACTCTGCCTAAAACCATAATATTCAGTTTGTATTGAGTTGGTTGGATTACTACATGAATTTACTTGAATAGCGGTTCTAAAATTGGCCTTTAGCACCCTGCATTTACAACAAAGAAAACCAGTGCATATGTATAGCTGGCAAGTCAAGACAGATTCAGGCTTGCTGACATGAATAAATAGCCATTTGCATCAGGTATTGGAATCAATTCAATATTCATGGAATAGTAAGCTTAGCGAGAAGCAACTGACATGGTGAGGGCAGAAAATGCTTACGGCAAGAGAGGGAAATATAGCTGCAACATTTAGTATGCTCTAAATAAAGTGGTGATAGTAAATTCCTCAGTCAAATAAATATTAAAGGCTCTGTTTTGTTTCAAAATTGTCTTATCTGAAAGTGATAATTTTTTTTTATATGTTCTTCGGATGTGAGCATCACTGGTAAGGCCAGCATTTATTGCCCATCCCTAATTGCCCTTGAACTGAGTGGCTTACTAGGCCATTTCAGAGGGCAGTTAAGAGTCAGCTACATTGCTGTGGGTCTGGTGTCAAGTGTAGGCCAGACTGGGTAAGGACAACAGGTTTCTTCCCCTGTTACTGTCGCATTTAAGTCGCCTTGATTCAATTTAACTAGTATCAATAATGCTTCGTTATTTTGTTTCTTGCTTGCCATTAACAGAGTGAATGTTTGAGAGAATGGGCAATGAAGGAATGCCTCACCCAACATTCTAGGGGCATCTAAGTTCTCCATTCAGATCAAGAACTGAAACTGAGGTCTTGGTTTGAAGGCCTGATTGTCATGCCTTACATAGAACTCATCCACTGAGCCAGCACAGAAGATAAGATTCCTTTTTAGGAGCACTAGTTTTGTTCCATATATGAAATTCTGGCAGATAAATAAATGGGAATTTATCTAATCAAGTTTAATTTCTATTAAGTTTTCCCTCAGACCAATAATCCTGAAAAGTTCAACCTCATTAGACTCGTCATAAAATGCTAATGTATAATGTGTTTCGTCTTCTTTGGCTAGGTGGTGCATTCTATACATCGGAGACCATAGAGGGTGCAAGGCCACATTATTATAATTCTTGGGCTCCTATTCTTCATGCTACAGCATTGTGGCTGAACAGTACAGGTTTCATAGTAATTGACCCAGATGAAGGCTCTTCTCGTCTGTCCAGACCTGTAACCCCAACCATGCTGGGTCATGAGTCCACTTTGGCAAATGCAGTCAAGTCTCCAGAGGATATCAACACTGATAGATTCCATCTCATTCTAGGTTAGTTAAAGTAATGTTTTTCTCTGTAAATGGGATTATTAAAGGATATATTTTATATACATATGTGCACATTTACCAAACGAAGCAAACTGACCTGATCTTTCCTTGTGCGTGATTGTGAAATTTGTGAGAGAATAATCCACAACAATGTGAAAAAGTGCAAACATTTGGAACTTGTTGGCTGGATGTTAACATTCTGGTGTATTTGCAATGTTGACAGTAACAGCCTGTGTTTGTATTACACCTTTAACAAAGGAAAACATCCCACCATATTTCTTGCGGGTGTAAGGAAAATGGATGCTGAGCCAAAGAAAGAGAAATTGAGAGGAGTGATGAAAAGCTTAGTCAGAGGTGGGTTTTAAGGAGGGTTGTAAAGATTAGAAGGAGATAGAGGAACACCGATTTGGAGAGATGATTCCAAATAATGAAACACAGGCAACAAATGGTGAGGCAAAATCGGGGATGTACAAAAGCCAGAATCAGAAAAATGGAGAATCTGGGGAGTACTGGAGGAAGTTAGAGAGAGAGCGACCACAGAGGGATTTGAAAACAGACAAGAATTTTAAATCTGAGACTTTGGACATCAGGAACCAACATCAATTAGTGAGCTTAGCTGCTGATTGCACAGGGTTAAGTTCCATTTGTAACTCCTCAGATAATTGAAGTAGTCCATGCCTCCATGCAGTAAGACCTGGACAACATTCGGGCTTGGACTGATAAGTGACAGGTAACATTCACACAATGACCATCTCCACCAAGTGAATCTAACCACCACCTCCCCATGACATTCAATGGCATTACCATTGTCAAAACTCTCATCATGATCAAACTTAACTGGACTTGTCATATAAATACTGTGCTATCACAGCAGATCAGAGGCTGGGTATCCTGCGGCGAGTGACTTCCCTAACTTATTAAAGCCTTTCCACCATTTGCAAGGCACAAGTCAGGAGTGTGATGGAATACTCTCCACATGCCTGGATGAGTGCAGCTCCAACAATACTCAAGAAACTCAGCGCCATCCAGGACAAAGCAGACTGCTTGATTGGCACCCCTTCCACCACTTTAAACGTTCACTTCCTCCACTAGTGACACATTGTGTCTGCAGTGTATACCATCTGCAAGATGCACTGTAGCAACTCACCAAGGCTTGGTGGAGTTGCGGATAGTGATGAAGATTGTCAGAGGATACAGCAGGATATAGATCGGTTGGAGACTTGGGGGGAGAAATGGCAGATGGAGTTTAATCCGGACAAATGTGAGGTAATGCATTTTGGAAGGCCTAATGCAGGTGGGAAGTATACAGTAAATGGCAGAACCCTTAGGAGTATTGACAGGCAGAGAGATCTGGGCGTACAGGTCCACAGGTCACTGAAAGTGGCAACGCAGGTGGATAAGATAGTCAAGAAGGTATACGGCATGCTTGCCTTCATCGGTCGGGGCATAGAGTATAAAAATTTGCAAGTCATGTTGCAGCTGGACATAACCTTAGTTAGGCCACACTTAGAATATTGCGTGCAATTCTGGTCGCCACACTACCAGAAGGACGTGGAGGCTTTGGAGAGGGTACAGAGGAGGTTTACCAGGATGTTGCCTGGTCTGGATGACATTAGCTATGAGGAGAGGTTGGATAAACTCGGATTGTTTTCACTGGAACGACGGAGGTGGAGGGGCGACATGACAGAGGTTTACAAAGTTATGAGCGGCATGGACAGAGTGGATAGTCAGAAGCTTTTTCCCAGGGTGGAAGAGTCAGTTACTGGGGGACATAGGTTTAAGGTGAGAGGGGCAAAGTTTAGAGGGGATGTGCAAGGCAAGTTCTTTACTCAGAGGGTGGTGAGTGCCTGGAACTTGCTGCCGGGGGAGGTGGTGGAAGCAGGTACGGTAGCGACGTTTAAGAGGCATCTTGACAAATACATGAATAGGATGGGAATAGAGGGATACAGTCCCCGGAAGTGCAGAAGGTTTTAGTTTAGGCAGGCATCAAGATCGGCGCAGGCTTGGAGGGCCGAATGGCCTGTTCCTGTGCTGTACTGTTCTTTGTTCTTTGCTTCTAAGCCATCACCTCCCAAATCCAGAACCTGTACCACCTAGAAGAGCAAGGGCAGTAGGTGCATGGGAGCACCACGCACTTGCATGTTCCCTTCCGCGTCACACCATCCTGATTTGGAAATACATTGTCATTCCTTCATCAGCACTGGGTCAAAATCCTATCCTGGTAATTGCTACCTAACAGCACTGTGAAAGTAACTTCACCGCACAGACAGCAGCATTTCAAGAAGGCAGATTATCACCTCAAGGACAAATAAATGCTGGCCTTGCTGTTGATGCCGCATTCCTTGAATCAATGGAAAAAAAGGTGCTGTGGAACTTGGGGTTAGACAGGATATGAGCAAAGCAGTTTGGACAAGCTGGTGTGTATGGAGGACAGAAGGCCATCAAGGAATGTGATGGGGGTTTGTTGAGAATGGGGTTGTGGGAGCATGAATTGTATTGGACAACAGGTATTTGGATAACAGATGGGAGAGAAATTTGGAACCAGAGCTTGAGTGGGAGGTTTGGTATAGGAGGAAAAGGGAATGGAAGAAGCAGTTCAGTAATGGTCAGTATCTGGCTGGCAAATCCATAATTCCTTACATTTGTTGTGTGAGGCAAGAGCAGAGGGGGCAAAAGAAGTGGGCTATTTTGGCGGAGCAAAGTGAAGCCCTGTAGGACTTATTGTGGTCAATTTAGAACTGACGATGGATAAGTAAGCTAATTATGCACAATGTATGCTCAAGTTTTTGCACCCCTAACCTGGCAAAGCAATCATGTGGTCTTACTAGAGGGAACAACAATGTTGGGTGAATGTTTCTTGGGGATGAAAGTTGAAGCGAGGAATAAATGAACAGCTGTAGATATATCATGGCAAATGGATGGCCAAAGGCTAAGTGTCAAAATCAAGGTGGGAGGAGTGCACTGTCTTTTCTAGTTCCACTTCTCCACAGGTCACAACATATATTTAAATGTTTACCCAGTTACCGATACAGTCAATCATATGCTCTACTCTTTATCCTGAATAAAATACACCAACCAGGTTTCTTTAATAAACGACAAAATTATCAGTTTATTATAAAACAAGACTTATCTAGTAATGAAGCAAAGCATCAACACACATATTGAAATATGAAAATTCCCTTTTTAAATATGCCACACACACACACACAGAAAAAGAGATTCTCTTTTACAAAAAAAGACAAAGAAAGGAATACTTTGGCCAAAAACTACTTAATTCTTGGAAAAAAAAGAGAAGATATGGAAGAATGCCAGTTGTCCTTTTTGGTTAGGCAGGTATACGGAGACAGATCTTCAGTTTTGCCAAATAAACCAATGTCCATGATTCTAAAATACGAATTTTCAAAAAAAATTCAAACATAGAAGAACTTAGATAACATCTCCATCCTTGGAGGAACAAAATGCAATTTTTAAATGCATTTCATTACTAAGTATGGAAAAACTGAAGATGAAAAAATATTTAAGCACAATACACACTCCTTCTCATTCATTCTTTACCTGTAGCTAATACAGTTCTGCTTTATACCATCTTTGCACTCAGATAACTCAAAGCAAAGTTAAATCTTAGACAAACCATCCGCAATGATATTTTTCTCCACAATGTGGATAATCTTTAAGTAATAAGTAGTAGGAGTAAACTCTAATAGGAATAGTCTGACATTCTGGTTTTTGAATTTTTCTACAAAGGCTAGGGGGTTATGATCAGTATAAACCAGTGTCTCTGTAGTCGTGGTGGACATATACTTTAAAATGCTTAACAGCTAGCAATGAGCCCAGGGTTTCTTTTTCCATTGTTGAGTATCTCTTTCGGTGTCGATTTATCTTTTTTGAAAAGTATCCCACAGGCCTTTCTATGCCCGATTCATCGTCTTGTAATAGGACTGCACCCACCCCTAGGTCACTAGCATCAATGGCTACCTTGAAGGGCTTAGTGAAATTTGGAGCAACCAACACTGGTTCATTAATCAAAATGGCTTTCAGCCTCTCGAAGGATGCTTGGCAATCTCCTGACCACACTATCTTGGCTTTCACTTTTTGTAGCAAATCCATCAGTGGAGCAGCTATAGTATGAAAATTTGGTACAAACTTGCAGAAGAAACCACACATCCCCAAAAACCTCATGATTTCTCACTTAGTCTTGTACTTTTGCTGTTCTTGGCAACACTTGTCCTTGCCCTATTTAAATTCCCTAGGTAGGTTACCCTCGCTTTTGCAAATTCACTTTTGGAAGGTTATCACTCAATCCACCGACTGTAATTTTCTAAACAGAGCTTCTAGTTGTTCCAGTGTCACTGTATACCAGTACAACATCAAGGTAAACCACACGGTTATGAACACTGGCTACCACTTGGTTCATTAGTCTCTGAAAAGTGGCTGGGGCATTTTTTAGCCCGAATCATTGGAAAAGACAGTCTGGTGTAATGAAGGCCGGTATTTCTTTAGCTCAGGGTGTTAAAGGATCCTGCCAGTATCCCTTTAACAAATCTATTTTGGTAAGAAATGTGGCACTGCCCACTCTGTTAATTCCTCGCTTGGACGACTGTATTGGGGAGGAGTCTGCCTTTGTTACTGTATTAACTTTTCTGTAGTCGATGCAGAATTTAGTTGAACTATCAGGTTTAGGCACGAACACCACTGGGGAACTCCAGCTGCTTTGACTAGATTCAATTGGGTGGTTTTCCAACATGTATTGGATTTCTGCTTTCACCTGGACTTGTTTCTCTGGACTTAAGTGATAAGGATACTGTTTTACAGGAAAGGATTCCCCTACATCCACATCATGTATGGCTAAGGATGTACACCCTGGTTTGTCCCTACACACTCCTTTAAATGTTGCTAGTAGCCTTGTTAGCGTTCTGCATCTAAATATGAAACCATAGGTCTAATCTCCCTAACAATTCAGTATTAGCCAACCGGATAGTAGGAGTTTCAGTTTGATAATTGTCTGAGCGTCCTTCTGCCTCTTCCTCACTATCCTGTTCATCCTTCGCTGTCCTTATTACCTGACATATCTGTCCTTGCTTATCCTCCTCCCAGCAATGATATTGTTTCAACATATTGATATGACACAGCCAATTCTTTTGCGGGCGATCTGAGGTTTCATCAAATAATTTACCAATTCTTTTGGCCACTTTATATGGACCACTGAACCGTGCTTTCAGCAGTTCACCCTGGAAAGGCAGTAATACTCACACTTCATGCCTTGGTTGAAATGTTTGGGTCTTGGCATGCTTGTCTGCCCATTTCTTCATGGTTGTTTGGGAAGCTTTTAAGGTGTTCCTGAGCCACTTTGCAGGCTCTCGTGATCCACTCCTGGAACACAGATACATAATCTAACACGGAAGATTTGTTCCTCTGTTCGGAAAACCTTTTTTGATTAGTTTTAGAGGACTTCTTATCTCATGTCCATAAAACTAACTCAAAAGGACTAAAACCAGTAGACTCATTCGGTGAATCTCTAGTGGCAAACAAAAGAAATTCCAACCCTTTATCTCAATCATGGGGATATTCATGACCGTGTGCCCTGATCATCGTTTTGAGGGTCTGATGGTACCTTTCTAAAGCTCCCTGTTTCTGTGGGTGGGATGCTGAAGACTTTAACTGTGTTATACCCAAATTACCCATAACTTACTGAAAAACTTTAGACACAAAATTGGAACCTTGATCCAATTGAATCTCGATTGGTAATCCATATCTAGTGAAGAACTGGTTTAATTTCTGTACCACTACCTTAGCAGAAATTGTTCGCAAGGGAATGGCCTCTGGAAACTGAGGATGCTTATCCATGATAGTAAGTATATATTGATGTCCCCCTTTTGTTTTCGGTAATGATCCAACACAGTCTACCAACAGCCAACTAAATGGTTCCCCAAAAACTGGTATGGGAATTAGAGGTGCCGGTATTATGGCAGTTTGCGGTTTTCCCACAATCTGGCATGTTTTACAAAACTGCACCACATCCTTCGAAAGACCTGGCCAGTAAAAATGTTGACTTATACGTGATTGGGTCTTGCGGATCCCCACATGTCCCGCCTTAGGAATTTCATGGGCTATCCTTAATATTTCCCGACGATACTTGGGCAGTACCACCATCTGGTGAACAACCAACCATTCTTCATTTGCAGGTCTGAGGAGGTCTCCACTTCCTCATCAGAATCCCATTTTTCATATAGTAGCCTTCCGGAACTCCCATTGCTTCAGCTTCCGTTAGAGCTGCTTGGGCCATTTTATTTAACTCTGCTCGGCTTGCTGAGCCATGATCAGAGAAGACATACTGAACATTTCCTTCGGATTATCCAAATCCCTCAAAAAAAAGTTTCAGATATTCGGCTATCTGCCAATGGTGCCAGTTTGACCTCCGACAATGGAGCTTGTTTAGCCATTGCTTGGGTCACTACACATGAAGGAAAAGTTCCTGGAACCTTTTCCTGCAACCATTCTGTCTCTTTAACTTCACTTGGTCTTTCCGTGACTACTGGAGAAGCTACTACCGTCGCTCCAGCCAAATCATTCCCCAGGAGTAGGTCAACTCCATCTCCAGTCAAACTATGGACAACTCTTTTATAGTTACCATTCCAGACATTAGGTCATACTCCAGGTGCACCCAATACAAAGGTACTGGTATGTACTCCCCGCCGATACCATTCACTAAAACCTTGGCATTCAGTGCTCTCTCTAGTGGAAAAGTTATGCCTTTCCCCAACCAAAGAATTTAGGTGGCTGCTATATCCCTAAGTGTTACTATAGATTTACCTGCCTCACTTGAGGGATAAGGAGTTACTTTTCCTTTTGACAACAATTCCCTGTAACTCTCAGGTATCTCGTTCACGATCCTCGCACTCACAGCAGTTTTTGTACTTGGCCTTACAGCTGCAGTCAGAGCTACAGCCTGATCTTTTGTACTCTCGGTCAGGGCCGCTTTCTCTGCATTGGCCTTGTGTACCCCAATAAGTCCCATGGATTTACCCCACAACTTCCAGCATTCTGCACGAATGTGTCCCACCGTGTGGCAATGGTAACACTTAGGCTTGCGGACCTCACTTCCACCCTCAGCATCTTCCTTTCTGGCCTGAGGAGATGATCCCAGGGCGTTCCCAGCTGTCCCTTCTTGTCCCCGCTACTTGCCCTTCTTCCACCCTCCCACCTTCTATCCTTCTCGGATTTGTTGGGGTGACGGACCAAAGGGTAAACAAGCTCGTAATCATCAGCGATCTCAGCTGCCTGTCTGGCTATTGAAACCTCTGGTTCTCTACAGGTTTTCTAATGGGGAAGGAGTGAATTTTTAAATTTTTCCAGGAGAATTATTTCCCTAAATTTCTTATATGTGGCCTCTACTTTTACTGTCCGCATCCAACGATCAAAATTAATTTGTTTTACCTTCTCAAATTCTATACAAGTCTGCCCCGGCTGTCTCTGGATGTTCCGAAGTTTCGGCCAGTAAGCTTCAGGGACTAACTGATAAGCAGCGAGAATAGCCTTTTTTGCCATCTCATAATCTGCATAAGCCTCCTCAGAAAGCATAGCACTTCATGAGTTCTACCCATCAACCTGTTTTGTACGAGCAGTGTCCTGCTTTCCTTCAGTCTGTCTGGCTATCTTTTCAAAAGAAATAAAAAATGTCTCTACATTGCTTCCCTCAAACTTTGGGAGGGCTTGCACAGATTTAAACAGCTTTCCACTGGGTCCTGGGCTGGAGTCAGTTTTTTCGTCACCATAATTTTCCTGGAGTCAAGACCACTTTTTTGTCTTAATTCCAGCTTTTTTAAATTCAAATTCCCTCCCTTCTCTTTCTCTTTCCTGCCGCTCTGCTTGCTCCCTTTGAAATTGTAGTTCATGTTTATTTTTACTGTCAGTTCTCTTTCCTGTTCAAGCTCAAGTTTTTTTCATTCCAATTGCAACTGAACCCTAGTTATTTCAACTGAACTACCAACTGGATCACCTTTTTCTTCTTCCAATTGCAAATGCTGTGCTATTACTTCAATTATGTCTACTTTCTTAGCTCCTGGTTTTAACACTAACCCCAATTTTGCTGCCCTTACTATAAGCTTAACCTTGGTTAAGTTTCTCAAATCACTCAGGGATAAGTCCTCCTCCTCTAGAAAGGTCATAGCAACTGACAAAGTCATTCCGGTATTGTAAACCTTAATGCACAAGAAACCTGGTTTGTTCTTTTCTTCTTCAATTATTATTACCCCACTTACAATTGCACATCATTGGCTTTGGGTTTTCCCACACATAGCCCCCAGTTATATGTTACGACCGAGGTGGGAGGTGTGCACTGTCTTTTCTAGTTCCATTTCTCTACAGGTCACAACATATATTTAAATGTTTACCCAGTTACCGATACAGTCAATCCTATACTCCACTCTTTATCCTCGAATAACATACACCAACCAGGTTTCTTTAATAAACAACAAAACTATCAGTTTATTATAAGACAAGACTTATCCAGTAATGAAGCAAAGCATCAACACACATATTGAAATATGAAAATTACCTTTTTAAATACCCCCCTCCTACACACACACACGCGCGCCCCAGTTAACTGAAAAATTCTCTGTGGAGCTCTTTTACAAAAAAAAGACAAAAAGGAATACTTTGGCCAAATACTTGTTAATTCTTGAAGAATGAAGAGAAAATAAGAAAGAATGTCAGTTGTTCCTTTTGGTTATGGTGTCTGGTATACAGAAACAGATCACTGGGATCTTTTCTGGAGATGTTGCAAAGTAGTCTCGTAGGCTTTCCAGGAGAAATGTGGCATCAGAGGTTTCAGTTATCCCACTCTGGATTTGCAGGTCTTTCAAAGAGGTAGAGAAAGAGAGCTGACACACTTGATTTCTCCGAGTCTCTTCGGGAGGTGTAGGAAAGATGAGCAGGGTGTTTCTCCCTTGGCAGGTTGATCTCCAACTGCTTTTCAACACAGTCCACACCCCAAATGTACCTGAACAATATCTCAGAAGCGAAACCAACTCCTCCCTCATAAATCTTGACATGTCACTTCTCTGTAAACATCTTCCCCAAGTCACCAAGGTTCTGTTGTTTAATGAGCTTAAGACATGTGACAGCCAGTAAAGGTTTGTTTTCAAACAAGATCTCTCTGACCTTTGTAAAAAAAAAACCACATCCATGGAGTCTTTTCAGTTTTCCCAAATAAACCAATGTCCCTAATTCTAAAATGCAAATCATCAAAAAAAATGAAGCACTTTCATAACAGTAAGCAGATCGATATTTGAAAGATCTGTTGTCAGTAACTTGAGATTTTTGCTCCCATTTTTCTTATCGCTTATGTCGAGAAAAATACACCAATGTGGCAGTTGTTTAAAAATTGCTTTTGTTCAAATATTCCAGCTACTGAATCCTACAAAAAAGTGCTGTTTATTCTTTAGTTACATTTTGTTGTCTATGTTCAAACTGTCAAGCTAGGCTCCTACTTGCCAAGAATGAGGCACATTAATTTTGTTAACATTGATTTTAAACTGTTGCTGGAGCAAGGAAATGACTTGTTAAACATATCAGCCGCAGCTGGAAAAGACATTTGCATATTAACAGACAGTGCTTGGAAGGACAAGGGACCATTCCCTGACACATTCAACCCACAGTGGACCTTGATCAACCGGTTATTGTTTGTAAGAGGAGCATTCCAGAGACTGCAAAGGTGATGCAATCCAGGACTGGTTAGACCAGCTGGTCACACGACTAACTGGCTGTTCCAGGCTCTTTTGAACTAGCTGCAGAGTGTTTGAACTGAGAAAGACTGCTTGCTCCTGGACTGAGAAGATCTCTCCTGTCTGCTCCCATCTCTTTCTCACAAGCCTCTGAATGCACTGAAGACACATGACCCCCAAGAGAGAAAAGTCTTCTACAGCGAACAAGCTTTGAGAAGAATACGGGGTCCAAACGAAAAGCAAGATCTATCTACAATCAAGGACTCCACAGTGGGCTCAAAGAACCGTAACAAAAACTCTTCTGATATTGCCTCAAACTTTTCCCCTTTATTTTTCTTCTCTTTTCTGTCTGTATTTGCATGTATGTATCACGTATGCATACTTGCGTGGGCGCGTCGTGTACCCATAGGCGTCAGCCGAAATAGAGTTTAAGTTCAAGTTTAATAAATTTCAACATTTCTTTAAACCTAAGAAAACCTGCTTGTGCTGGTTTCTTTGCCTTAAAATTGGAAAGTGGTGAACGAGGATTCACCAAGGGGAGCTACAAACATGGTGTTTTAAAAATTAAACCCTGTTATGGTAAGACCAGGTGAAGGCTGACATGGACCCCTGGACCCCTTTCTCACCTGATCGTAACAAAACACATTCATCAGATTCAGTTGGGCTGAATGGCCTGTTTTTATGCTGCAGATTTGGTGTAACTTTGTGGATGATGGTCAATGCGCATATTTGGGTACCTCGTCTCAGTATCAATTATTCATCTTTGAGCTTTTTACAGTAAGTTATAGCAGGTTATTTAATTACGGGTGGGTCGTAAGGAGTGCAATGCTGACACTATCCTTGCATGATGTGCACTTCCAACAGGAACCATTAGAAATCAGTTAGGAGTGGGAATCCTGGCTGATTTTACTACTTAAGCAAATGGTATGATGCCCAGTGTATTGTCTCCTGAAGCCATTTAACTCGATTGAAAATTGAGATCTTCATGGTTTGTACAGCTCAGTTGTCCACTACGTAAACCCATTGAGCCAGGATGTGTTCCTAAGCTAGTTTTAAATGCACTTTTTGCTTCCCTGGGGATTCAGTAAATGTATCAAATAATGGGCAGTTTTGTTTAGCAGATGCCCCGCAGAAGCATGGAGGGGATACCCAAAACGTTTTAGTATATATTACTTATAGCTGTTCTCCACTAGTGTAAATTAAATGTTAAACTCATAGCCCTTTGTCCCATTTTGTAAATGAATTTGAGGAAAGCTTTTGCAGAAAATGATTCCATATTGCTTCTGGCCAAGAACTGGCATGTGCAGGAGCAGTGGAGAAGCAGCAGAAGTGCAGTTGTTCCCTTTTGTAACATTTAGGATTATGTGATCATTCAGCTAAGAAAGGTGTATTTGGGTAAGCTTATGTGTCTAGTATGTTTTGTAATAAAACTGAACTCAATGCTTATTTTGTTTCCTTCAGTTAGAAAAATAACTGATTTGTTTTAAATGAACAAACTGGTCATTTCACCAGTCTGGTTGCGAAAGCTAGGCTAGGATAAAGAGTTGAGCAAAATATTATGTGCTGTTGTATTACTTTCATTACAGGAATCAGTGTAGAGTTTCTATGTTCACCACGACCGGATGCACCAATGGAAAGCATCGTAGCCTGTTTACATGCTCTGCGGTCACTACTGGAGATTGTTTGGCCACGTTGTAAAATAGGAAGCGATCAGGTAGTACATGGAAATAAATTCTATAAAGTTTTTTCTTACTTCCTCATAATCCTTTTTTGAAGAAGAATGGACCTGTTTCTTTATTGAGTTTGTTAAACATTTTCAGTTTGACTTGAAATAAATTAACATGCTTTCACCTCCCCCCAAAGACAGTGAGCCATCGAGACTGAGAAGGTCCCACATTCAATTCCTGGTGAGCTGACTAATTTCCATTCGGCAATTCTAGAGTTGGCCTTTGCATTCTGGGCTAAAAAGAGAGATAATTACATTCTACTCCCGATTGCTATTCATTTATCCCTGTTGAAAATGCAGGAGCATGAATGTCTGAGAAGGATAGGTTTCAACTCAGTTATAATGGTGCAAACAGTCCACTAACCTGCATTCTCCAAGCTCACAAATGAAAATTTGGGCAGTATCCTGGAGAGCTATTACAACTCCATTTGGGACATCTTGGGGCTGCAAAGAAAATTGGAAAAAGGAGTGGTTTCGGCAAAACTTTTAGTTTTTAATAAGCAACAGATATGCAGTGACCAGTGGTATGGTATGCCAAATACCACCACGAGTGAGGCTGACTACGTAACTTCAAGCAAGTTTTCGGGTGTTTCATTGGACTGTCAACAAATATGAAAAATGGCTTTCTGATGCCAAACTTTGGGTTGATTACTATTCTGCATGCTGTCCTTTTGTTTGAGTCAGTTCAGTTAACGATCCTTTAATCAGTTTTCATAAGTGGCTTTCTTTCTGCTTTTGTTATTACATTGGATACATTCTATTTCCGCATATGTACACAGTGACAATTTGAGACTTTTAAACTGTATTTTGTTACCCTGCTCTTTATTTGCTAATCCTCTTTTACAATAGACAAGTTGTAAACCAGATTTCTTCGCTTTACTCGTTCAGCTAAAATGCAAGTTAAAACTGACAAATCATATATTGGATTCAGAGATTATGTTCTGTTGCATAAAATTTTAATTCTTTTCTACCTAGTTTTCTCTGTTCCTTGCCACTGATATCTTGCTCCAATACCTCAACCAAGTGACAGTCTTCATGCATGAAAATTACCAGTTAGTGTTTATCCATGGGGCTATCATAGCTGAATCCAACCCTTTTCTCTCCCACGATCCGAATTGTCCACTTAGGGCAATGGTAGGTAAACAGTGAACAAGAACAGGAACCATCAAGGATTTATCTGTATTGACCTTGGAGATCAAGGTTAACTGTAGCGCTCTCATGAGTTCAGATTGACTAACTTAGATCTGAGACCTCTCAAATCTGTTCACCTAAGTAGCTCTCCATGAGCTGCAGTTACCTACAGTGCCATCAGGGAAAATTTATTGCATTCTTTTACTATATTTGGTACTCTTGACCTTACTTTACCATTAGTCCTTCAGCTCTTGCAATCAAATTTGGGATATACCAGTGGAATTTTATGCACAACTTTGCATCGATTAAAACTTTGAATTGAGATTTCCTTCTGCAGTTATGGGGAGATGGTGGCGTCATGGTAATGTCACTGAACTAGTAATCCTGGGAACATGGGTTCAGATCCCACCACGGCAGCTGATGGAATTTGAATTCAATTAATAAAATTAATTCGTTTTAAAAAATCTGGAATTGAAATCTAGTCTCAGTAACGGTACTATCATCAATTGTCGGAAAAACCATCTGGTTCACTAATGTCCTTTAGGGAAGGAAATCTACCAACCTCTCCTGGTCTGGTCTACGTGTGACTCCAGACCTACAGCAATGTGGTTGACTCTTCACTCCCCTCTGAAATGGCCTAGCAAGCCACTCAGTTGGCAAGGGCATTTAGGGATGGGCAACAAATGCTAGCCTTGCCAGCGACACCCACATCCCATGAACCAATAAATTAAAGAAAAGTTGAATTAAGGCTCACCTTGATGTTTCTTTGACTCTACTGTGGATCAAGAGAAAGTTTTCTGAAATTCGTTTTTTTTATTGTGGTATTTATAATTTAGGATCAGTAAAAATACTTTCTGTAGTTTCTGTTTCGTATTGAATATTTTGACTGGCTTAAGTTCACCACCACAAAAAAGTCCAGTTGTGGTTTTAGTTAAATAAACCATCTGATGTGATATTGAGTCTTTCAGACTATGAAGATCCTGTGTTCAGTGTTTTGATTAGTGCTCAGTTGATTGATGTAAACCAGGAGAGCACTATTGACTTCAAGATCTGCAGGATTAGGAACACAGTTAAATTGGAATGTGGCTTTTCCACTGACTCCCTGGTTGACGTGCATATACATCAATATCAGCTAACAACCGGATGGGGATCAACTGTGACCCCTTCCCTTTTTTTCTCTCCTCACCACCATCACCCCCCCCACCCCCTGTCAGCACTCATGGTTTAGACTTGTACTTGACAAATAACTGTTCGAGGAAGGTAGCAAAGAGATTCTGGTTCCTCTGAAAAGACAATCCTGTTTGTGTCACTGTCTTCTTAGAAAGGAGGTACTAACGGGGAAAATGAAAAAAAAATTTGTGTGGGCAATTACTTTAAAATCAAGAAACAAAGCATTTAATTGGTTATTGTTTACTATGCAGCCAACCTAAAAAAAAATAATTCTAACATCTGACTGAGTTCAAAGACTTCTATGATTCCTCTTCTCGAGGAGGACAGTTATTGGGTTCTTTTTGAAATGAAGATTTAGTTCTATGGACATTCAGCAATCTATCTAGTTTGAATGCTTATGCATTCTCTCCTTTATCCCATCGGGACTGCATTTGATTCATGTTGGCATTTCAATGAGCAAGTGATTTTTTTTTTATTGTCCACCTTCCTATTTCTTTAATTGAATCAATATGAATTCCCTTTTCTTTATTGCAGGAGCTTGGAGTGGAATTGCTCAATGTGCTGCATCGATTGATACTGACACGTGAGTCCCCGTTCATCCAACTGGCTGTAATTGATGTTGTCGAACAGATTATATGTGCAGCCCAGGAGCACGTGAAAGAAAAACGGAGAAGTGCAGAAGGTGGGCATTCATAAAATGCATTTAATTGGTAAAGAAGTTCTTAAATTTATCAGACCTTTTGCACCAAAACTATTCAGTGTACCAGTGCATGGCTTACAAATGGTATATAGTGCAGAATGTTGAGCTGCGGATTTGTGCCCTTTGTTTCCCACATGAAAAGCCTTTATTAATTTTAGCTGGACATTTGAGATAATGAAAGGAAGCAAAACATTGCTACACAGCGAGAGGTAAGAGTTAATAGAAACAGTAACATCCTGTTCTCAGTTGAGAAGCTTCAATTTAGAGATCTATTACGTTGTAATTTTAATATGCTATCCAAGAAAAGGTCTCACTTCTCTGACCTAAAATAAGTACTTTACCAATTACTAGGTATTCTCATGCCATCCAAAAAGGGGGAAAACTTGGGGTCACTTGAGCACTTTCCAGTGATCTGTTCCAAAGGGGTAGGAATTCTCCCTGCCCCTCCCACCCTTTATGGATGGCATGAGAATACTTAGTAATTGGGAAAGGACTTATTTTAGGTCATGGAAAATGGTGCTTGAAGTGAGACCTTTTCTGTGATGATATATGAAAATGACAACTTAATGGACCTCCAAATTGAGACTTCTCAGCTGAGAGTCAGCAATGTTTCTGTCCAAGTGCCATCTTTTGCAGTTAATTTCCCACATGCAGATGCATTGTCACATCATTGCCAATCGATGAAGTAATTACTTTGTTATCTATTAATATTTTAAAGCTACTTCTGAGGAATTAATAGGTTACTAGTTATTAGAGGAAGATTACTCATTAATGCAGTCTGAATAAGTATTCTACAATTTTAGTTTCAATATATGCTTAAAAGCAAGGAGAATTCTGAATTGGCTAAAATATGAAATTCTTATTAACAGTATGCTTCAAAAGTAAAGTCAGTCCTCTGCTCTTTACCACGCCCAACCAACTTACTCCCCTTTTCTGAAGGCAGTGAATAAAGCCAGACAAGCATTTGTTTTTCATTCATGATCATGGATCTTGGAGCATGACAAGGAGGAAGAGGAGGGAAGAGAGAAGTGGGTGACCTAATTCTGTTGTTACTTACTCCCAATATAAAAATATACACTTTCAAGCTTGATTACAGATTGGGCTCAGAAATGGCAGTGCTTTCAGGTTTTATCTTCTCACCCCCACCTCCAGACCTCAACTCCCCAACCTGCAGACGTAAATGCTATTTACAGTCTCTCTTGTTGATCTTAACTCTTCAGCTAACTTGGCACAGACCAAGAATCGAGCCTGGAACAACTTGATCTAAATGACTCAGACCATTTTGCATCGAGCTATCGGGAGAAGCTTCATGTTTTTTCTGGTTTTATGTCAAAGTTCTGAAGAAATTCTTTTCCTTTTATGTCTAATTACCTCTTGTGTTTAGTTGACGATGGTGCTGCTGAGAAAGAGACACTACCAGAATTTGGAGAGGGTAGTGACACGGGTGGACTGGTACCAGGAAAATCCCTTGTCTTCGCAACACTGGAGTTGTCCCTTTCCATTCTTGTTCGACAGCTTCCACAATTGAACCCTAAACTTGTGGGGGTTCCTGTTGAAAATGGAAAACCTCAGTTGTTGTCCAAGGATGGTGTTAAATTAGTAGCAGCTGCCCTGGGAATTCTGTCTGAACTCACTTCATTGTGCTCCCCCACAGGTATGTAGTGCACATTTTACAAAACTAATTTATATTTTCCCATCTGAATTTCAGTAATTCTGCTTTTGAAATGTTAATTTTTTAAATATTTGTATAAAGGTCTATATTTGGAGTCTTGATATGTTTTCTAATTTACTTTTATCCCACTTTGACTTTGGTGTAGAGAGAAAGGTTAACACTCTTTTTTTCTCTCTCCAAAGGTGCTGTCAGACCTGCTGAGTATTTGCAGCATTTTCTGTTTTTATTTCAGATTTCCAGCATCCCCATTGTATTTTGCTTTTGAGTTTGCTAATGTTGCAAACTGGCAGGTACTCCTGAGACCTATGAAAATTTAGCTCTTGAAAATTTATTTCTGATGAAATCTCAGTTCTTCTATTAAATGGAAAATTATAATGCACATGAAACCATAAAAGGAAGAGAAAACATAGGCAATTGCCATTATGTTATTCAATCGAAGGAAATAACTGGCAGGCCCTATTGAACAGCAATTGCTGATAAATCTATTGCTTTTCATTCTGAACTGCATTGGAAGGAAATTATTCAACAAAGGGATATGACCTGCAGTTTCTGATCAAGTTATAGTGGAAATTAAAACATTTCACAATGGAAATTTAAAACATTTTGGGGCTAATTTGAAAACTTAACATTCTGTGGTTCAAGTGGAGACATCTCAAACTAAGCTGAATGTCATATCTGCATGAATAACTTCACACCATGGTTGAGGAGATTTATTTTGCTGCAGCAGGAGATCAAGTAATTTCTGTTTCAGTATGTGGCCAAGAATATGAGCTAAGAAAAACTTTATGGCTTCTCTGTTGTGGAAGGAAAGGAAGCAATTTACTTTATTGATAGTAAATTCAATTCATTGAGCTTTTGGACTTGAATGGGTGGCCTTTGATCTAGCAATTGGTTGTGAATCCCCTGTATCTGCTCCTGAGTGAAATGTTCTTTCTGGCCCTCCTTTTTTAAACTTACAAAAAAACTGATTCTAAGGAGCTTTAACAACTACTACTTCTGCTTTTAATGTGAAACTTTTTTTAAAAGGAGTTTCAGAATTGTGTTAGCTAGGGGTTACAACTCATCAATATTGCAGGAATGGAGATTTGGCTAATTCAGAATTATTGGTAACTTGGAAATAACACTCCATGATGTTCCTCCTCTTGTCCCTCTGTGATAGAGATTATATGGCTGAGGGGAGCTATCGGAGTATGCTTCGTGAAATGCTCAATTGCAGTCAGTTGATTATACATATTGAAGTTTGCCAGTGGTGCAGGGGATGAACATTGTGTCCTGTGGCATTACTCATCTAAGCCAATGGTAAATATTCCATCACACTCAGGACTGGAACTTTGTAGATGATGAGGTTTTGAGGGATCAGGGAGTGCGTCATTGTTGTCGAATACTTAGACTTTGCCATCTAGTTGTAGTGATGATTTAGTCCAGTTCATCATCTGTTCACTATTGATCTCAAAGATGTTGTTTGTGAAGGAATTTGATGACCGTCATCTCATTGAAGGTGGTACTTGTGTCATTTATTTTTAGAGATGGTTATTGCCTAGTAATTCAGTGGTGCAAATGTTACTTGCCTGTTGCCAGCCTAAGCCTAGATATTGTCCAGTTCCTTATTTGGGCTGGTGTGGGCTGGCCGTTATCGAGGCGTTGTGAATGGAGCTGAACACTGGCATCATTAGCAAACAGCCCCAGTCCTGACTTTTATGATAGAGGGAAATTCATTGATGTAGCAGCTGAAGATGGTTGGGCCAAGAATGCTGTCTTGAGGGGCTCCTGGTCTGACTTGGACTGTACGATTGGCCTCCAACATTCATTACCATCTTAGTGAATGTTTGGTATGACTCTAGCCACTGGGAGTCTTTTTTCCTTTTGACCTTAGATTAGCTAGGGCTCCTTGGTGCCATTCTTGTTTGCGTGACAAGGTGGCATTCAGGTAGTCTTTTCCCTCCTCTGGCCTTCATCTCTTATATCCACGAATCGAGGTTCTGATGACATCTGGAGCTGATTGGTTCAGACACAACCCAGTTGTGTGTTGAGCAGGTTGGTGACAAAGTGCTGCTTGATGACATTAATGACTTCTATTGCTTTTTTAGGAGGAGGCTATTAAAGTAATTGGGCTAAATTTATCCAATTTATTGTCGATAGTATGTAAATTTGATCGTTTTGCCACATTACAAAAGTAAAATATTGCAGATGCTGGAAATCTGAAATCGAAACAAAATGTTGGAAATACTCAGGTCAGACAGCATCTGTGGGGGGAATAACAGAGTTGATGTTTTAGCTCTGTGACTTTTCATTTGAACTGAGAAAAGTTAGAAATATAATAGGTTTTGAGCAAGTGAAAGGGGGAGGGTGGGAAGAAGATCAAAGGGGAAGGTCTGTGATAGGATGCAGGGCAGGACAGATTAAATGACGAAAGGTTTAACGGTACAAAGCTAAAGGGAGTGGTAATGGGACAAGTCAAGAAATGAAAAATATGTCTAGATGAGGTGTGAATGGCAGGATAGCAGCCATCCAAATGCAAAGTAAAGAGATTAAGAAACGAGAGAAAAACAAACCAGCAAAAAAAAACTAAATCAAATGATGGCAGAGGTTCTGATCTAAAATTGTTGAACTCAATGTTGAGTCCAGAAGGCTGTGAAGTGCCCAGTCGAAAGATGAGGTGCTGTTCGTTGAGCTTGGGTTGAACTTCATTGGAATGCTGTAGCAGATCAAGGACAGAGAGATCATAGTGGAAGCAAGGTAGAGAATTGATCAGGGGGAAAGCAGGGATCACTGTTACTGTCAGCCTTCACGGTACACTTATTGCAGCAGTTGCGGGCATTGTGGCCCAGGTGGTTACAATTAAAACAGCGCACTGGAGTGACCCTTCTTGGCACCAGATTTCTGGATGGCCCAGACCTCTGGTTAGGCAATGAGCCTTTCATAGCCGCTACTTTAGCCTTAGCAGATGCTCAGGGCATGTTGCCACAGATCTGCTCCTAGACTGTATGGGAATGGGTGCACAGCTCTTCCCAGGGTGGTGTTTTAGTATTATAAGTGCCCAGCACTATGGACTAGTGGCCAGAGGCCATTCAAAAATCAGGCTTTTGAAGCTCGGGGAATTAAAATGGTGACCGTCACCATCTCTCGTATGCTATTAAACATCATGGAGCTTATCTGCGAACACGCTTGGGCTTTCAGTAGGGTCCCGTGTTACTATCTGTTTCCCGTTTTAACTCTAGGGAGCACATATAAACATAAGAACAAGGAGCAGAAGTAAGCCACTCAGCCCCTTGAGCCTGCACCACCATTCAATAAGATCATAACTGATTTGATTGTATCCTCAACTCCACATTCCCACCTAACCCCGATAACCTTTCAGCCCCTTGCTTATCAAGAATCTATCTACCTCTGCCTTAAAAATATTCAAAGACTCTGCTTCCACCGCATTTTGAAGAAGAGAGTTTCAAAGATTCATGACCCTCAGAAATTTTTTTTTTCCACATCTCTGAATTAAACGGGCAGCCCCTTATTTTTTAAACAGTGACCCCTAGTTCTAGAAAGGGTACAGGGGAGATTTACAAGGATGTTGCCTGAACTGGAGAATTTTAGTTATGAGGAAAGAGTGAATAGGCTAGGGTTGTTTTCTTTGGAACAGAGGAGACTGAGGGGGGATCGACTTGAAGTCGATAAATTCATGAAGGGTCGAGATGGTGTGGATAGGAAGGCCCTATTCCCCTTGGTTGAGGAGTCCATGACTGGGGGCATTGTTTTAGGGTATGTGATAGGAACGGATAGGTAAGAGTGCATTGGGATGTCCTGAGGACATGAAAGGCACTTTATAAATGTAAGCTCATTCTTTTTCTTATTTCCTTGGCTACCAGGTAATCATTTGCATAGTAGTACTGAAAATCTAAGGAACTCTTCCAAGTTATGCTCATATACCTCTTTGCAGCCGGAGTCAGAACAATATTGGTAGAAACCTGGGAGCAGGTCACCACCCACTTGTCCTTTGAGCCAAATATTACAGGGAGAACTAAGGAAGGAGGCAAAGAAGAATTTCATGAGGAAGTATAGTCCTCAAATATAAATGAGGAAGTATAGTCCTCAAAAATACATGAGTAATATAATTATTTAAAAGTTTTATTATAAAATTTAATGTTGCACTAACTTTTCAGTTCATTAGAAATGTTCCAGTATTTTTCTTTCTTTTACAGGGAGCATTTCGATTCTTCCTACTGTCCTTTACCTTATCACAGGAGTCCTTAAAGAAACTGCAGTAAAGATGCTTGATGGTTGTATATCTTTAACAGTCCGTGCAGCACTGCAGGCATTGAAGGCTGTTGTCTCCTCTCCTATGGCTCGAGCAGAGAAGAGCCATGCTGCATGGACCAGGCTTCTCCGCAGTGCTCTTGCAACAATTTTGGAATTTTGGAATCCAGGTAACAGAATTTTGAACTCTTCTATATAATAAACAAGACCTTGTATCGCTTACATGATATTGCCATTTTCCTGGGGGAGAAAATGTTGCTAATCACTGTGAATAACAACTTGCATGTACACGCAATTAATGCAAAAATGTCCCAAGATGCTTCAAGGAATACAAAAACTTGCATTTATATAGCAGCTTAAAACATCATAACACATCCCAAGGAGCTTCACAGGAGCATTATCAAATAAAGTTTGACACAGGGCCACATATTAGGGCAGATGGCAAAAAGCTTGGTCCAAGACTTTAGTTTTAAGAAATGTCTTAAAGGAGGGAAAAAACTAGAAAGGCGGAGAGGTTTAGAGAGGGAAATCCAGAACTTTGGTCCACAGCAGCTGAAGTCACAGCCACCAGTAGGGGATCAGTTAAAATCAGGGATGCTCTAAAGGCAAGAATTATCTGAGAGTAGATATCTCCAAGGGCTGTGGGACTGGAGAAGATTACAGAGATAGAGAGGGGTGAGACCATGGAGGGATTTGAAAACAAGGATGAGAATTTTAAAATAGAGGTGTTGCTTGACCAGGAACTCAATGTAGGTCAGTGAGTGCAGGGGTGATAGATAAATGGGATTTGGTGCAGGTAAGTACATGGATAGCAGAGCTTTGGATGGCCTCAATTCTATGGAAGGTGGAAGATGGGAGGCTGGTTAGGAGTACCTTGGAATAGTCAAGTATAGAGCTAATGAAGGCATGAATGAGGGTTTCAGCAGCAGATGAACTGGAGAAGGGGCAGAGTTAGGCGATGTTAGAGTTGTGGAAGTAGACAGTCTTGGTGATGTGGATATGTAGTTGGAACCTCATTTAGGGGTCACATATTGACACCAAGGTTGCGAATGGTCTGGTTCGGCCTCAGACAGTTGCCAGGGAAAGGAATAAAGTTGGTTGCTAGGGAATGGAGTTTGTGGTGAGGATTGAAGACAATGACTTTGGCCTTCACACTAATTTAGTAGAAAGAACATAAGAAATAGCAGCAGGAGTAGGCCATTCAGCCCTTCAACCACACTGTGCCATTCAGTGAGATCATGGTGTTGAAATAGAAGATCAGCCATTTTTACATGCACTATCTCCGTATCCCTTGATGTTTTTGATATGTAGAAATCTATTGATCTGTCTTGAGTATACTCAGCGACAACCTCCACAGCCCTCTGGGGCAGAAAATTCCAAAGATTCATCACCCTCTGAATGAAGAAATTCCTCATCTCAGTCCTAAATGGCCTGCCCCTTATTTTGAGACTGTGTCCCCTGGTTCCAGATTCCCTGCCAGGGGAACATCCTTCCTGCATTGACCCTGTTGAGCCCTGTAACAATTTTGTATATTGGAATGAGATCACCTCTCATTCTTCTAAACTGTAGAGAATAAAGGCCCAGTCTATTTAATCTTTTCTCACACGACAATCCCTCCATCCCAGGCATTAGTTCGGTGAACCTTCGTTGCACTCGGTCTATGGCAACTATATCATTCCTCTAGTAAGGAGACCAAAACTGTACACAATACTCCAGGTACAGCTTCACCAAGGCTCTATATAATTGCAGGAAGACATCTTTTCTCCTATTCTCCAATCCTTTTGTAATAAAGGCCAACATATCATTTGCTGCCTTATTTGCTTGCTGTACCTGCATTAGCTTTCATTGACTCATGAACAAGGACACCCAAGTCCCTTTGAAGTTCAACTCTTCCCAGCGCCTCACCATTGAATAAATACTCTTTCTGTTTTTACTACCAAAGTGGATAACTTCACACTTCTCCATTTGCCAAATTTTTTCCCCACTCACTTCGCACCTCCAATCCCCTTGAAGCCTCTTTGCATCCACCTCACAACTCCACCCAGTTTTCTGGCATCTGCAAACTTGGAAATATTAAATTTAATCCCTACATCCAAATCATTGATATGGATTATGAATAGCTGGGGCCCAAGCACTGATCCTTGCTGTACCCCACTAGGCACAACCTGCCAACCTGAAAATGACTCATTTATTATTTTTCAAATGGTATGTTGGCCTTCAATGCAAGAGGATTTGAGTACAGGAGCAAGGATGTCTTGGTGCAGTTATACAGGGCCTTGGTGAGACCACATCTGGAGTATTGTATGCAGTTTTGGTCTCCTTATCTGAGGAAGGATTTTCTTTGCACTCCCTGCATGGCAAGAAGATTTACTAGGCTGATTCCTGGGATGGCAGGATTGACCTATGAGCAGAGATTGGGTCGACTAGGCCTTTATTCACTAGAGTTTAGAGCAATGAGAGGGGATCTCATAGAAACCTATAAAATTCTAACAGGACTAGACCGGCTAGATGCAGGGAGGATGTTCCTGATGGCTGGGGAGTCCAGAACCAGGGGTCACAGTCATTTAGAACCGAGATGAGGATGTGGAATTCTGTACCGCAGAAGACAGTGGAGGCCAAAGCATTAAATATATTCAAGAAGGAGATGGATATATTAATGCCAAAGGGATCAAGGGATATAGGGAAAAAGTGGGAACAGGATTACTGCATTAGATGATCAGCCATGATCTTTTTTGAATGGCGGAGCAGGGCTGAATGACCTACTCCTGCTCCTATTTTTCCTACTCGGTTTTCTGTCCGTTAACCATTTCTCAATCACTGCCAGTATATTCCCCCCAATCTCATGTGCTCTAATTTTGTTTACTAACCTCTTGGGTGAGACCTTATCAAAAGCTTTTTGATATGCCAGATCCACTGGTTCCCCCTATCTATTCTGCTTGTTACATTGTTATGAGTGCTTCCATTTTTTTTTTGTTAAATTATGAGGATTTGTGTGGTAAAACTGGAAAAGATTCCATAGATGTTGGAACTTTGCATTTTTTTTTTGTTTAAAAGAGGTCATCAGAAGATCTTTTGGACAGAGCTTGTAAACAACAGTTACTGAAAGACTCGAGGAGTGCTAAAAACAAGCCCTTACTGGAAGGCACCCATCTTCAGATAATTAACTAACAGGGGTTTCTTTGACATGGGGAAAGATGTTTATGAAGAAGAGACAGGTCAAGATTTATAGGGGTCAGGAGGCTTGACTCCTGAGATGCTTTTGTGTTTTGCTTTGGACAGGCAGTTGGGATATGGACAATGGTTTGAAAAAGAGTTAAAGAATCAACCTGCTAAGGACAAGCCCCAACTCAACTTGTTCCAGCTGTTTGAAAAGCCTGCCAGTTTTCCATCTCTGAGAAGCAAGTGTAAGAAACAGACTGAAACTGTTGCTGTCTTTTTCCTGGAAAGCCTGCCCGACTGATCTTCAATGACGCCTGACGAGAATTGTTTTAGGAAGATCCCAGTAACAGCCGTCTACGCGTATTTGGGACACCAAACCAAAACAAAGGACATCTGACACCTTTCCATATCTTCTCTTTTTCCTTCAAGAATTAGCAAGTATTCGGCCAAAGTATGCTTTTTGTCTGGTTTTTTTTGTAATAGAGCTCTAAAGAGTAAATCTCTTTTCGGTTAACCGGTGCATACATGTGTGTCTGTGTGTGAGGGGCTAAGGTAAAAAAGGAACTTTTATATGTCAATCTCTGTTAGTGCTTTGTATCGTTCCTGGTTAAGACTTGTTTCATAATAAACTGATTTTTTTGTTTATTAAAGAAACCTGGTTGGTGTATTTTATTCTGGGATAAAAATATAGTCTATGATTGACTTGTATCAGTAACTGGGAAAAACTTAAATATATGTTGTGACCGATGGAGAAGTGGAATGAGAAAAACAGTGCACTCCCCCCACCTCGGTCGTAACGATATCTTCAAAAAGCTCCCACAGGTTTTTTCAACATGATTTCTCTTTTATAAATCCATTACTCTTGTTACACACACCTCTAATTTCCTGATTTATACTGTGATTTACATTACTACTGTTTGGTGGCCTATAACCACTCCCACCAATGTTTTCTGCCCCTTGCTGTTTTAGTTCCACCCAAACTAATTCTACATCTTGATCTTTAAAACTAAGATCATCTCTCTCAAGGGTAATGGATATATAAAAGGGAAATCATGTTCACCAAACCTGTGGGAGTTATTTGAAGATATTGTTACGACCAAGGTAGGGGCAGTGCACTGTTTTTCTTGTTCCACTTCTCCATAGGTCACAACATATATTTAAGTTTTTCCCAGTTACTGATACAGTCAAAATCATAGACTCTATTTTTATCCCAGAATAAAATACACCAACCAGGTTTCTTTAATAAACACAAAATCAGTTTATTATGAAACAAGTCTTAACCAGGAACAATACAAAGCATTAACACAGATTCAAATATAAAAGTTCTCTTTTTACTTTAGCCCCTCACACACAGACACACACGCATGCACCAGTTAACCGAAAAGAGATTTACTCTTTAGAGCTCTATTACAAAAAAAACATTTTGGCCAAATACTTGCTAATTCTTTAATTAACAGAGCTACCCCACCGCTTTTTCCCAGCTTCCTGTCCTTCCTGAATGTCATCTACCCTTGGATATTCAGGTCCCAGCTTTGGTTCCCTTGTAGCCACGTCTCTGTAATGGTTGTCAGGTCCTACATATGAATTTCTATTTGAGCTGACAATTCATCTGTTTTATTGCGAATGCTGCGGGCATTCAGATAGATAGCCCTTAATTCCATTTCTTTTTTACTGTTTTTGTAAACTCTGGCCCTATCTGCTGGCGCACTCTTAAGTTTACAATCACTGTCCCTTCCTGCCACATTCTGATTATCATGACCTTTATTGCTACCTTGATCTATTGCCTTGTCATTTCCTTTTAATTTACTCAGTCTTCCCCTACATGATTCCCTTCCCCCCCCCCTCTATTTAGTTTAAAGCCCTCTCTACTTCCCTGGTGATACAACTTGCTAGAACACTGGTCCTAGCACTGTCAGTCCCAATGATACAGCCCCCGCTTTCCCCAGTACTAGTGCAAGTGCCCCACAAACCAGAACCCACTTCTCCCACACCAGTCTTTGAGCCACGTATTCATCTGTCTAATCTTATTTATCCTATGCCAATTTGCACAGTCGTTGGGTAATAATTCAGAGATTATCATTTGAGGTTCTGCTTTTTAATTTAGTGCCTAGATCCTCATATTCCCTATGCCGAACCTCTTTCCTAGTTCTGTCTGTCGTTGGTACCTACATGAACCACGATCATTGGATGCTCCCCCCTCCCACTGCAAGTTCCTCTCCAGCCCTGAGCAGATGACCCAAACCCTGGCACCAGGCAGGCGACATGGTCTTCCAGATTCTCACTGTCAGCTGCAGAGAACAGTGTCTGTCCCCATGTCTATACTGTCCCCTAATACCATTACATTCCTTTTTAACTTCCCCACTTGAATTGCTTCCTGTACCATGTTGCCATAGTCAGTCTGATCATCCACACTACAGCCCTCGATCTTGTTCATACAAGCTGAAGGACCTCGAACTTGTTACTCAATTGCAAGGGCTGAGGCTCTTCCACTCCTACCTTCTCAATCCCCTTACCTGCCTGACTCTCAGTCACACCCTCCTGTCCCTGACCACTGACCAAATCAGGCAGCCCTATCCTAAGGGATGTGACTGCCTTCTGGAACTAAGTATTCAGGTAACTCTCCCCCTCTTTAATGAATTGCAGTAACTATAGCTCACTGACTCTGAGCTGAAGCTCCTAGAACCGAACTTACTGCAGACCTGCTTGCCGTGGATCACTCTGGCCTCCACCAGCTCTCACATACTGCAGCAGCAACACATCACATGCCATGCGCTCTTTATAATGTGTTAATTAATTTATTTTTCTTAATTTATAATTACTAAACCCCACTACTATGAAGCCCTGTTTCTAGTAAGCTTTACCACTGCTGGTAAACCTTACTACAACTAATATAACCTTACTAATAAATAACCTGAGTCTCAGAAGGTTCTTAAGGTTACTATTCCAATTAATGTTACATTAACACCAATTCTTTAGGTAAGAGAAAACGAAAAAATGTTCAACCAATCACTTACCTTCTGTGCTGGAATGACATACGTCAACCAATCACTTACCCCTCTGCACTGAATTCCCACCTTCACACTCTGACTACATCTCCACTCCGTGCAGTTTGAAATCCTGACTGCTTTTATAGAATCTCTGATGAGTCACTATCGAGCTAAGCTTCCTGCTACAGTAATTAACACCTATTGAACCAACTACTTTCAGCTGATTGACAGGTAACTGTCACTGTCAGGCAGCTCTCTGTTTAACAAGGCAATTTAACTAACTTGAAGTTTGAAAGTTCTATGTCAAAGCCTGACTCTTAATCGAAATTGAACTTGGAAAAAAGTTACCATGTGAACCAAATTCCCACTTTCACACTCTGACTACGTCTCACTCTGGCAAAGTCTTCAGTCTGTGCACCCGTCACTCAATGAAATTTCTGCTAATCCAGTACTCAATGTTGGACAAATAATGTAACAGATTAGAGACAGGGGAGGGGTCAAGAGAGGTGGTGGTGAGGTACTCCTGGGTGTTGCCAGCATATATATGGAACCTGATGTTGATGTTGCTGGGGGCAGCATCTAGCTGAGAAATGGGAGGTGGCCAAGGATTGATCCTTGGGGGCTATCTGTGATTCTATATGTGATTCTTTGGCTAAGCCTGGATAGATTGATGATAGCACAGTGTTCAGTCCAATTCATATCTCCTCAGATAATGAAGCTGTCCGTGCCCGCATGCAGCAAGACCTAGACAACGTTCAGGCTTGGGCTGTTAAGTGGCAAGTAACATTTGTGCCACACAAGTGCCAAGCAATGACCATCTCCATCAAGGGAGAATCTAACCATCTTTCCTTGACATTCAATGGCATTACCAGTGCTGAATCCTGCACCATTAACATCCTGGTGATGACCAGAAACTTAACTGGACTAGCCACGTAATGAGTTTGGCTACAAGAACAGGTCAGAGGCTGGAAATTCTGTGACAAGTAACTCACCTTCTGACTCCCCAAAGCTTGTCCACCATCTCCAAGGCACAAGTCAGGAGTGCCCTGGAATATTCCCCATTTGTCTGCATGTGAACCGCTCAACCACTCTCAAGAAGCTCGACACCATCGAGGACAGAGCAGCAACCATGTAGCACCTTAAACATGCACTCCCTCCATCACTGGCACACAGTGACAGCATTATGTACTATCTACAAGATGCACTGCAGCAACTTGTCAAGCCTCCTTCAACAGCACCTTCCAAACCTGTGACCTTTATCACCTGGCAGAACAAGAGCAGCAGGCGCATGGGAACACCACCACCTGCAAGTCCCCCTCCACGTCAAACACCATCTGACTTAGCAATACATTGTCGTTCCTTCACTGTTGCTGGGTTAAAATCCTGGAACTCCCTCCTTAACAGCATTGTGGGTGTACCCACACAATAAGGACTGCAGTAGCTCAAGAAGACTGCTCACCACTGCCTTCTTGAGGGCAATTAGGGATGGGCAAACAATACTGGCCACCTCAGCGATGCCCACATTCCATGAACAAATTTTTTTTTTAAAAGGTGAGACTGGAATCAGGCAGGTACAGTCCCAACCAGCTAGCGACCGTAGAGGGGTTTTGGTGGAGGATGGTGGGTCAACAGTGTCAAAGACTGCAGACAGGTTGAGAAGCAAAAGGAGAGATAATTAATATACATCGGTCACAATCACACAGGAATGTCATTTATGACTTTAATAAAGGCTGTTTCAGTCTTGTGGCAGGAGTGGAAACCTGATTGGAGAGATTCAAACACAGAGATTCAAATAAGGAGAAAAATGGATGCCAAAAAATATAGTTAAGCAGGAATGATCTGAGGTTTGGGCAATGAGTTGGGTTTTAAAGAGGCAGAGAGAGAAAAACATTTAGCACGCACTCCCACATTATGAGGCCTGATAAACTCAGGGCACAGCTGGCCTGAAAGTGCAGGGAAGGCAGTAGCGGGGATGAAAAAAAGGCACGAATCAGTGACTTGACCAGAGGATGGGTGAGGCCATGCAGGGATTTAAACACAACGATGAGAAATTTAAATTTGAGGCTTTGGGAGGACCAGGAGCCAGTGTATATCAGCAAGGATGGAGTAATGGGCAACTGAGAGTTGGTGCCAGAAGGATATGGTCAGCAGAGTTTTTGATGAGCTAAAGTTCATGGAGGATAGGACATCAGCCTGGAGACCATTGGATAGTCAAGCCTGGAGTTGTCAGAAGCATGGATGAGGATTTCAGCAGCAGATGGACTTGAAGTTGGGGCAGAAGCGGGTGATGATAGCAGTGGATGTTGGGGGTCTTTGTGATGGGCATGTTGTGGGATGAAAAGCTCAACTCAGGTGTGGAATAAGATGTTGAAGCTGCAAACAATCTGGTTCAGCTTGAGGCAGTGACTGGGACGTCGGTTGGAATCAGTGGCAAGGGTATGGAATTTGTGGTGGGAGCCAAGAGTGATTGCTTCAATCTTCCTGATGTTTAATTGGAAGAAATTGCAACCCATCCAAGACTGGATGTCAAAGAAACAGTCTGATGGCTTAGCTACAATGGAGAAGCTTGAGACAGATGATGGACAAGTAGAGCTGTAGGTCTTCAGCATACACATGTGTACTGAACCATGTTTGCAGATGATGTCTACCAAGGATGACATGTAGAAGATGAGGGATTAAGGACAAAACTTTGGGGACCTCCCCATTTGACATTGCCATCTTTTAAAATAATAAGGAAGGATTTTTGACTTGGGCGCACCATTATAATAGATCAAACTTAAGGTAACTTGGTTAACATCCTTTCTGTATCGTATATTTGTGTTGAAAATTAAGTGAAGGGGCTGTAGTCCCAAGTTGCTAGGCTTACCTCATACCATTATCACATGCCTCCAATAGATGTTCCCCTGTGTATCTCTTTTTCCGTCTTGTATTTTTGTTGGGTACCTCCTTTTCCTGTTTGTAAGTGTCTCTGAATGAGAAATGCACCTAATCAACATGTAGCAACAACAAAATTTTCCTATTTTATTTAATTCTGTTTTTACAAATGCACTGTTAAACTGTAGTTTTGCTGCATTGTTGCAACTTGTAGATTTCTTTGTCTTTTGCTTTTTAACCTGAACTTTGAGTTCTTGCCTCCAGCTTCCATTCTGTACCCAGGCCACTAATGCATTGCCTCCTCTTCTGCTATCAGGCTGGATGTCCAGTTGGTCCATGCCAATCCAGAGAAGGAGGGAGTCAAAATTAATTAAGTGCACATATCCTGTTTTTCCCTTTAACACCACAGTAGCTGTTGAACTATGCTCAGACATATTTCTTCTATAATTCTTTGGGTTTCTGAATTTTTTTATTGAAAGTGTGAAACGGAATATGTTTGATCCTGAGAGGCAGAATTTGCCAAGCTTCACTGTCACCAAAAGTTCTCACATCTTGCACAGGAATAATATATCCCCATACATTTGTGCCAAAGATTAAAAGTGTCTTTCCGCCCCCTCACCACCACCCCCGCCCCACCAAACCTGCCATAAATTAGAAGGAGTGAAATTCCTTGTTTGTAGCCCCCCTGTCTAAATTTTGTATATGTTCTTGTTTCCATAGAGATGACTGAGTCAGAACTGGATGAAGTGAGCATGCTTACTGCCATTAGTATTTTCTTGATGTCAGCAAATCCAGAAGTCACATGTGTACAGTGCCTTGAGAAAAAATGTATCAACAGATTTAAAATAATTCTTAGTTCTAAAAATCCAGTTGTAAGTATTCTAGCAGAATTACTTAAGTTGAATGGAGTTGAAAGATACTGCCTGTTGTCCATAATTTAATGTAGTTCAATTTATAGTTGAAATCAAATGGCAATCATTATCAAAATGCTTTTTTTCTGTCTGCTTAAAATATAAACTATCTTTCTTCTGATTGCCTTTATCAACTGTGCTATGTGTTGTTGACCTATACAGACCAGAAGATCCCAGATTTGACTCCCAATTGGTGCTGAATTAGCTGATCATTGTCAAGTTTGTGATGATAAGGGAGGCTAGTTGGCTGATGTAATTCATACTTCAATAGAAGCCTGACATTTTCCCCATCATAGCATTCACCTACATCTGTTAAACTCCCAAAAGACCAAAGTGGTCTGGGGGAAGGGGAGCTAAAATGATCTCAGCACTACTGTGGTAGGGAAGGGGAAATCAGCAAGAGTTCCTGCCCCTGATTGTAATGCAGTGATCACTGAAGGAAAATGCACATAGGTGTAGACGTTGGGTGAGGATAACATTAGTCTTGGCTGTAATTCCTCTCACGTTTCAAAAGCCTCACCATCCAGGTTAATGCATGAAGAGTTCATGAGATATTCCTGGAACAATACCCAGTCAAAGTAAATGTTTTCAAAAGAGGAGGAGAAAAATTTTTCCAACATATATTTATGAACTTAGCCTATTAACTTTTGGGCTCATTCACATCTTATCCATTTAGAAAATTAAATGCTTTATTGTCAGAAAACTTGATGAAATGAGACAAGCAAACTCATACAGTGACTTAGTTGTTAATGCACTGCATGATGCAGCATTAAGCCACACAGACCAGGAAGAACAAAGATTTTGTTTCTAGTCTGTGCTGAGTTAACTGATCTCTCAGTTGAGCTAAAAAGTAAAAATCAGTCACAGTCCTTACGCCTAATAGCTAACCAGTGACCCCTGCTGGAAAATGCACATGCACACGTCAGGTAAGGACAGAATCAGGCTTGGCTTTGATATCCCTAATGATCTAATAGCCTGCCTACATGCATGTGTAGGCTCATATTAATAATTGTCTCATTGGCCTTATGTAATGTAACAGGGAACTGATGGTCCTGTAACCCCAGCCTGAGTCAATGTCTTCAGGAGAACAGAAACAGCAAGAAAATAAAGCTATCAGCAGTGACCTTTATTGTTTAGCCTTAGTATACTTGATGCAGAAAGGTGGTAGGCAGCAGTTTTTGTCTGAGTTTTTCATATGGTGAAAGAAACTGCAAAGCAAGAGATCACCCTAAAATATGCTAACCTTTTAATGTATAATACATAATAGTATATTTTTAAGTCCTACCTTTTCAAATTTTAATAATTTGATTAAGTTTCTCAGTATTTGTGCTTTGATGCCCTGTAATCTCTCTTGTTTGTAAGAACTTGTTCTTTTGTCATCTCAGGTACTGATGCATTGCTACAGACTGCTGCAATCAGTATTTCAGCATCCTAATAGGGCAGTATCCACACCTTACATCCACTCCCTGACTCTTTTAATTGTGGATAGATTACGAGTAGTGGAAAAAAAGAAACCAAGCACATGTGCAGAGTTGCAGGCTGTGCAGGAAGGGACGAAGACTTTGGAGGCTTTGGTCAGTTTGGCTGATGAGCAAAACCGTAAGTGTTTTAATGATCACTTTGGACTTTTATTAACAGCTGAGAATTTTCACATTTATTTTGTAGCAGAGGAACCTTTAATATTTAACTCACTTTTATTTTTTAATTATCCCCGTGTCTGGTAAATTTCTTCTGCCTCTGCTGGGAGGATGAGTTCTCAAGTCCTCTGCTAGTACCCTCTTTGGCTGGCTGCCAGGAAGCACGAGGTACCACCCAGTTAGAACATTTTCATGCAGTTCTTCCCTCTCTTGGATAGTTGTCTGAGAAGGGGAAGAGGAGAAAGATGACCGCTTTCCTAAAGCAGTAGCTGATTTGCAGCACTATATCTCAAAGTTTAGTTTATATTCACCCACCAGTTTTCTTCCCCCTTTTTGTGAAGATGGGGAGTTATTATAGTGTATGGAGTCTGTCGGCCTTCATCACCTTCCAAAATGACCATTCTTTGTGTTTGAGCAAACAGTGAGCGTTGGAAGTTGATCAGAACTAAGCCTGATGCTGTATTGATTCGATATCAATACTTTCTAAATGGGGTGGAAATTCCAGCTCATTTATTTTCTTCTCCTTGGCCGCAAGGTCCTGAGGCCAACTGTTGGGCTGCATTAGCAGTACAGCTGTTCTTCAAAGAGGAACAATTAATACTTTGTTTGAACTTGAATGTATAATTATAGACTTAACATTTGAATTCAAAACCTAGTGAAATATTCACTAGTTACTCCTTCAGCTCTGAAATTAGTTGCCATGTTAATTGAAGTACAGAATTTTTTCCCCAACCATTTGGAGATTATGCTTTAATGCATTTTCTTTATAGTTATTTATAGTTACTGCTGAATACATTTATACAGATTTAGTTTTAGTGTTAATTTGTTTAAACTGTTCATATGTTGCAGGAATCCATTTGGTAGCTTTACTTCTACCAATCCTGATATCTTTCCTTTTGGATGAAAATGCTTTAACATCTGCACCAAATCCAGCCAAGAGTTTACACGAGTTTGCCCTTCAGAACCTGACGCGAATAGGTCCTCAGTATCCAGCCATTTTTCAGAAATTAATGAGTACTTCACCAGCTATGAAAGCAAGGCTTGAAGGTGCTGTTAAAGGTAACCAGGAGAGCGTCAAAGCAAAGATAGCAGCTGGGCAGTCCAAGTGTCCTGAAAAATCTTCTCCCAGCATTCAACTCAAGACCAATTTTTCTCATTCCTGAGAGCTGTGAAACGGTTTGACAAACTGCTAGTAACAATACAACTACAAACTAGACCAAGTGAAGAAATTTAAATGGAAGAAAAGTTGAGAAAGAATCTTAGCATAGTTTAACCAGTCAGAATAGTTGATCTTGTTTGTTTATAACAGAGGGCTAAATTTGTAGAACAACATGTGTAGGAATTAACATTGTAAAACTTGAACATCCCACTTTTTAAAAATCAGCATTTAATTTTTAAAATGCATGTATACTGTTTTAAATATTACTTTTACTATTCTCATTTTAATTGTTAATTTACCGAAATGAAGTCTTAAAACAACTATTGCGTACTTAGTTATTATAATGATGTAAGGATTTGAAATGGCTTGTTAACCAGGACT
The DNA here is from genome assembly GCF_036365525.1 of Heterodontus francisci. Taxonomy (NCBI): domain Eukaryota; kingdom Metazoa; phylum Chordata; class Chondrichthyes; order Heterodontiformes; family Heterodontidae; genus Heterodontus; species Heterodontus francisci. The sequence continues at coordinate 76,112,202 of NC_090379.1, forward strand.
TGATTTCCAAGTAAACAAATATAACTAGAGTAGTAATGTTAAAGGGAATTTTATGCAACTATATTTTTCATTAAAAGGCTGCTCTCCTATTGCCAGAATTTATGGAAAACCTAATATGGGCAGTTTTATTAGAATTATCCACAACATGCAAATTTATAACCAGCAGTTGCTAACTTCTTACATGGACTACGAAGACAATTGCACTACAATGCTATTATTTTTTTAAATAAACATGAAGTTACCCAATACTAAATCTGTTTAAAAAAAAATACATAGACTCTATTTAAAAAAAAGACTTAGCTTTAATAAATTTGTAACCATAAATGGTTTACTGAGTATGGCTGTTGATGCCACTCAATTGTATTTATGCCAGTGATAATGACATTACACACTGTGCTATGTGTATAGTATTCTTCATGCTATGCTAATCTTTATACTGAAGGTCTAATTCCAAAAATTATTCTTACAGAAAAGCAGTCCCCTAGCTGCCAACTGACTAGTTCGTGTGTTTTGGCTCAACTAAAGCTCTGAAGTACTGTACTACTCGTAGGTGACTTTCATGTCATGTACATAACACAAATGTAAATTGTACAGAATAACTACATAGCATTATTGTTACATCTTGCTTTTGTAATTTTACTGAAATAAAGCTAATTTCTTCATTTTGTCTGCTATCGTTCCTAACTTTTCTCTCCTATTTGTTATTTCCACCCCATCATTCCACATTCCCAGATGAAAATGGGCAGCAACGTGTTCTTTTCTAGTCTGCATTTTTTTCCCCTTTGCCAGTTTTTTTGTAATCCCCCCCCCCCCCCACCTCTTCTGCTGAAGGTGCTGACTTGTGTTGTGTTTGAGTTTAAATAATTTTTAATAAATTTTGACAGTCTCTTTTCCCATGGCGGGTCACTGGAAATGAAATTTATACTGTCTCCCTTTCAGGCTCTGTGTTTTCTTACCAACTTTTCAGCAGATCTTTCTAGATAGTAAACATTGGAGCTTTGGCTATTTATTTTCGCTAGCCCAGGAACACTAATAGCAGTTGTATTCCCAATGTTGTTCCAGCTTTATTAGCAAACAGCACAGACTAGAGATCAAGACTGTGACCTTCCTGGTCTGTATGACTCTATAAAACATTGTTGTATTTACCAACTCAACCAGCAAGTCATTTTGGCAGCCCACATATAGTCCCTGGGACCTTTTCGTCAGGGTATATGTATTTTTGTTCTTGCTTTTTATCCCTCCTTACTTGTAAGGAATGTGCCTTGTTGATGTTGAGCACCTAACCAAGATTGTAAGCAACTGGGAACACACCACTATCTCAGGAATTGTGGATTTTTAGTGCTTTTATTTCAGTTTAAAAACCTTTTTCTGGGCCAGTCTTTCTAACATTTAAAATGCTTTTGTGTCCTGCCAAGTGAACAGCCTGGCTAGGAATACATATGTGCAATTTGAATTTGATGAGTGAGATGACCAAATGAGTCTTTTGAGTGTATCGAGGTGGTGCTTCACACAATTGTACACTTAACAGAAGTACACTTAAGATGTGCACTAAATTTTAACTAACATTCACTGTGTAAAATTGAGATCCAACTTGACATCAGCTTTTTAATGGTTTTAGTATTGGTTTGTATGGAATTCAGAAAATAGGAATATAAATGTTAATTTTTGTTTTGCAGTGTTAAACTAAGAGCAAGGGTAGATCCGACTAACCCTTTCTGAAATGTTTGAGATAACCAGATAATCTACTGGGGTATTAAATTGATCATTTGATGCCTATTTTATACATGTAACCAAAACATTGTTTTTTGTGTTTGCTTATCAACATATATGATATTGCATTGTATGGTAATTGAGTTGGATCCTGAAATGTTTGACTTTAGCATAAAACGAATAGAATTTTTAGTTTTTCTTTGGTTTTTATATTGCTTGTAAGAGGACGTTTCAATTGTATAGGGTTTTAAAGTATTTGAGGACTTGAAATTAATTTGATCATCCATGATGTGACAGAAATCACACCTGCCAAATAGAAACATATTAATTTTGTCTTATGGAACACTACTTGAATCTCTTTGCTGGACATTGCACATATCTTGTTTTAAAAAATCCAACAGAGCTGAACAGCTGAAAGCATGATTGCACATCTGCATTCTGAGAGACAGTTGAATAGACAGACAATGGGAGTGCTCCCTGATTCAATTAACGAGATGGCTTTTATCAATAGTGATGACCCAAAAGACATTGAGAGCCATTAACTTTGTAAGAGACAAACCCCCACTGAATGTCTGGAAGACTGTGAAGTCCAGCAACCCTCCAAGAAGTTGCTATTTCAAACAGATAGTCACATGACTTACTGGCTGGCCAGACTGGGAACCGTTTGAATTGTGCCTCACAGAAAGATTTGGGGCAGACTGCAATTTGAAGACCAATAGAAGGAAGCTGTCTCTCTCTCGAGCAAAGTTCCAGGGACCCACGGAAGCATTTGAAGCCTCAAGACAGAGGACCTCTTCAGCCTTCTGGTACCAGAGAAGCAAGTTTGAAAGTGTGCAGTGGGCCCCAGCGAGAACTGCAAGACCTCAACTCCAATCAAGGACTTTACATCCAAACCAAAAGAAGTAACTGAATTCTATTTACTGCCAACCTGACTTAAACCTCCCCCTTTTTAATTCTTTCTCCCTCTCTATATCTATTTGTGTGTGTGTTTATCTCATATGCATGCTAGTATGGTTGCATCACGTATTTTAGGAATTTTAACTGAGTTAGAATGATAAGGATAATAAACTTACATCTTTCTTGTTTAAACCAGTGAAACCCTGTCTGGTTGGTGCATTTACAATTAAAATTAGAGAGTAGTGAGCGAGGACTCACTGATGTGTTAAGCTAAAATCACGGTGTTTTACAAGTTAAACCCTGTTACAGCCAAACCAGGAAAAGGGGCAAGAGGGGAGCCTGAGACCCCTTCCTCACGTGGTCGTAACAATGAATATACATCTTGCTAACTGCTGTGTGAGTTGGCTTCACCATCTGTGGAACTTTTCAGTTTAATGCACAAAATTATTCCTACTCACTGTAGCCAATCATCACATTGAAGCAGCTGCACAGGAACAAAAGACAGTGAAGGATATTCTGAGATCAGTGTCATGAAAACCACACCTGCCAAAGTGAGACGTTGATTTTGTCACATGGAACATTAATTTTAAACTGTTACTGGACTGAAAAAATAGCTTGGTTTAAAAGGACAATGGCTGGAAACATGACTGCTTGTTTTGCATTCTATAAGACAGTCGAAAAAAAAGTGGGAACTGCTCACTGATTCAATTAACAGAGATAGTTCTGGGCAACCGTGATCCACATCTTGTCTGTGTAAGAGACAGCACTACACCACCCCCTACCACGCACGCCCCCCCCCCCCCCCCCCACCGTGAGCTTTGAAATGCACAAACTGCAGGAGCTGTTGTTCCAAATAAGGGGTTAGTCAGATGACTAACCTGTTCGCCAACTTGGAGTTTTGAATTGTGCTCACAGAACAGTTGAAAAAAAGACTGCAATTTGAAGACAAGAAGGAAGGTCTCTGCATCTCTCTCTCTCACAAAGTTCCAGGGGGATCCACTGAACCACTCAAACATCAAGAGAGAAGACTCCTTCAGCTAAACAAGTTTGAAAGAGTGCACTGGGCCCCAACGAGAACTGCAAGACAACTGCAATTCCCAAAAGCTAGTAACTGAACTCCAGCTATTACTTTAAACCTTTCTCCTTCTTTCTCTTGCTCTGTCTCTATTTGCATGTATGTTTATTGCGTATGCATGCTAGCGTGGTCGCGTCGCGTATTTCTAGTAGTTTTAACCAAATTAGAGTTTTAAGGTTAATAAACTTATACCTTTCTTGTTTAAATCTAAGAAAATCTGTCTGGTTGATTTCTTTGCCATTACAATTAGAGCACGGTGAACAAGGATTCACTGAGGGGAAGCTTAAAACACAGTGTTTTAAAAGTTAAACCCTGTTACGGCCAAACCAGACAAAGGCTGAGAGGGAACCTCTAGACCCCTTCCTTCGATAGAAAAGGTCAGCAGCTGAAATAAAATATTGAGAAATTGAGGAGGCAATGCAGAAATAAGGGACAAAATTGCAAAAAGTGATGTAGCTTGATACATAATATCAGTTGAACAACATCTGAGGCTGAACAAATAGTGAGAAACTGCATGGATTTAGATGCATTGCACTCAGATTTGCCTGGAAGGCCACAATACAAGTATTAAACAAAAAAAAACTCTCCTCCCCAGTTGATTCAAGACCAGATCATCATTATTTTAAAAAATGGAAGTTGGGGAAAAGCACAGGGCATTTTATTGGAATAAACACCAATGATGGGAAAATAGAAGATGGCTTGTACAGGAGAAGCGTCAAGTTTCATAAATAAATTCCACATTCATCCACTCCCTCTGCATAGAAATGAGTGCCATTGTTACCCATGTGGTCATTAGCAATTTTACTAAACACAAAGTCAACTCTTCTCTTTATGGTAGCATTGTCCAAAATGTTTTTTAAATACATCTTCATCTTGTATTTTACTTCCCTCTGGTCTTAAAGCTGTTCATTCTTTGGGATAGAGTTCTACAAGCACCAATCTCCAGCACCTCACAATTATTACTTGTGAGGCTTAGCAAGTGAGTCAGTAGCTTTGAGGCATCTGATGACATGAACCTTCGGGGTTTATAGGTTTTTTTTTTAATCTGAAGATCAGATTACAGCCACAATCGCTTATGAGCTCATTTTATTTTTAATTCCTCTCAGCAACTTTTTCCTCTCCTGCAATGAGTGGCTCATGTGGTACAATACCAGGTACTTTCTCTATGTTGCCTAGTTTCCTAAACAGTGGAGGCCTGCATATTGCTGGTCTTGTTGATTGGCATTGGCTCCCCCCCCCATATATAACTTAGTTGAGGACAAACATTAAATAACACATCTGTTGACTATCATACAACTCTCAGACATCAACAGCTCCATTTTATTTTCTGTCTGAAGTTAGTTGGCAACAAATAATGGAAGCAAGAAACATATGATTATTTTGAGTCTAACCTTTCGATCAATTTGGTTCCGACATGCTCCAGTCCTACCTTCCAAATAATCTGGTTGATTGATACTAATAACCTCCAATTTCCAGTGAAAAAAGTTGATGCTTTTGAAATGTTGATACACCTCTGTGAAACACCTTGGTATCTTGTTTTCCTTTAAAGGTGCTTTATAAATGCAAGTTATGATTCTTGGGTTGAAGCATTATCAGTAGTTGGCATGTATGGCTAAAGAAGAAAAAATAAAGCTGAACCCTGTGTATAATCTGATCATTGTGTCATAGTTGAATTCTTTAAAAGAAAACCCTTCCATTTTCTACCAATTGTCCTCACCTGAAGTATTTCACTCCTTGCGGGGGTACAGTTCCATGAGTGGCAGTCAGTATCTTGCAAGGTTTCATGAGTGACAGCTACTATCGTCCAATCAGTTTTTCTGCATGATTGAGGCTAGGCACTAATTGTTGATGGACTATTTTATTGGGACCTTTATAAAGCTCTGGTTAGGGCACAACAAGAGCATTGCGACCTGCTCTGCTCACCACACTTTCAGAAGGATGTGAGGGTCCTTGAGATGATGCAGAATGATTCCAGGGATGGTAGATTTTAGTTACAAGGTTAGATTGGAAAAGCTGGGCTTTTTAATTCTTTCTTGGGATAGGGCTTTGCTAGCAAGGCCAGTATTTGTTGCCCATTTCTAATTGCACTTGACCTGGGTTGCTTGCTAGGCAGAAGGAAGTTAAGAGTCAACCACATTGGTGTGGGTCTGGAGTCACATGTAGGCCAGACCAGGTAAGAATGGCAGATTTTCTTCCCTAAATGGGTTTTTACGACAATCGATGATAGTTTCATGGCATCATTATTGAGACTAGCTTTCAATTCCTGATTTTAATTAATCTGAATTTAAATTCCATCAGTTGCCGAGGTGGGATTTGAACCTATGTCTCCAGGACATTAGCCCAGGCCTCTGGATTACTAGTCCCACGACATTACCACTACACCACCATCTCTCCCGTCTCCCTGGAGCAAAGGAGAGTGAGGGGAGCTTTGATAGAGGTGTACAAGATTACGACAGGCTTAGGTAAGTTCGGCAAGGAAAAACTTCCCATTAACTGATGGTACTAGGACTATAGGACACAGATTGAAGGTTTTGGGCAAGAGATGCAGGGGGAATGAGAGGAAGAACTTCTTTTACACAGCAAGTGGCAATGACATGGAACTCACTGCCTCTGAGGGTGGTGGAAGTGGAAATAATCAATGATCTCAAAAGGAAATTGATGAGCACTTGAAGGAAATAAACTTGCAGGGCTAAGGGGGTCAAGCAGGAGACAGAGACTGATTGGATTACTCCGTGGAGAACCAGCATGGACTCAATGGGCCAAATGGCTGCCTCCTATGCTGTAAATGACACTCTGACTATAACAGTTGAGCTACTCTAGTCTTCACCTGCCATCCATGCAGCTCACTCCCCAGAGGGGTTGCTGATAGTAATCAAAAGTGCCAATCTTGATCAATTTGTACTTCCCTAAAACAGGGGAATTGAGAGACCAACTGTGGCCATCCTCCTGACACTGGCTGAAACCAGCTAAGTCATCGTAGACTGAGGGTCACACCCAATCAGTTTGGTTCAAATATTCACTGTCTTAACCAGCTAACCTGTTGTGTAATATGCCTGTGGCTTTTAAGGGTGTTAATACATTGAGATACATTTTTTATTTGATGCAGAGCATTTAATACTACTAAGGTTCTGGGCAGATCTGGACCTTATTTGGGTTCTTGGATAAGACAAAACAGTTGCAGACAGTAGTTCCAACAAATTAAGAGGATTTATTAAGTAATAAAATTATAGTTAACAACAAGGCAAAAGTTTTCAAGTCACACAGGGCCTTTACTCTCCGCAGCGCTTGGAAACAGACCAATGCTAGTTGTGGCCTCCTCTTACTACTTTTTCTTCAGTAAAGCTGTGTGCCAAAGGCTACTGGGCATAGTCTTTTAAACCCTTTCTTGGAGATTTAAACCCCGAACTGAACAACCGTCCCTAGTTCTTTTGATTGATCTCAGATGCATGTGTTCACTATCTTATTGGTTTCTTAAAGTGACAGACACATAGGGCAGTACTATCCATTACACAGTCCCATTGCTCTCTAGAGATAACGGACCATGTATTTTACAGAAACTAGGGTCATGTGATTTTCAAAATACACTTGATTACATGTGCATGGATAAATGAATCGAAACATAGTTCATATTCTTACAATACTGTAGTTTGCAGTTATAGGCAAATAATTGGAGAAATTGGAAAACATTTTTGTCTCACTTCAATTTTTTAAAGACCCATTACATTATCAATAATGAATTATGCTCTTAAATGCAATAAATTAGAGTCAGAACTATAAAGGTATCTGTTACAGGTTTAGGGTCTGCCCTGTATATTCTTTTCGGGACAGCAGTCCTGAACACGACTGTAAATGATCTGAGTATCTTGAGCTCAGAAGAGTCCTCGTTTTGCCCAACGTCTAATTAGTCAATCGTAAAACCTGGGAATATTTGATATATTTTTTGCATTTGCCTTAACAAGTGTTTCTCCAACCTTTTCAAAGGCACACTGAGAAAAACTTGGTGAGATCAGGCTAGAAATTGATATATCAAGGAGTCTAACAAATCTGATTGAATTGTTCAAGGAGGTGACTAGCTGTGTAGATGAGGATAAAGCAGTTGATGTAGTCTACATCGACTTCAGTAAGGCTTTTTATAAGGTCCCGCATGGGAGATTGGTCAAGAAGGTAAGAACCCATGGGATCCAGGGCAATTTGGCAAATTGGATCCAAAATTGGCTTAGTGGCAGGAGGCAGAGGATGATGGTCGAGGGTTGTTTTTGCGATTGGAAGCCTGTGATCAGCGGTATACTGCAGGGTAAAGGCCTGCTACCCGACAAGAACCCGATGACGGGTCGGGTCGGGCTCCTCTTACGGGTCCAACTTTTGGGGTCGGGCCGAGTCTGGGTCGGGCTCGGGTCAGATTGGGCCGAGTCTGGGTCAGGCTCGGGTCGGGTCGGGCCAGACACACACGGTAAGTGCTCTGCCGGTAAGTATTGAAATTAAAAAATTTACTTGAGCTGGGAGTCCAGGACAAAACTGAGTCTGTACAGTGAGCAAGTGACATCACTATGACGTCATCACGCATGCGCTGCAGCTTCCTGGAGATTCCAAGTCAATGTAAGTAAAGGGGATGGTCGGGTCGAGTCGGGCTCGGGTCGGGTCAGGCTTGGGGAAAATTGGAGGGACTCAGGCCGGGTCAGGCTTGGGTCTGCTGTGGATCGGTCGGGTTCGGGTCGGGTCCTTTTTCCCGACCTGAGCAGGCCTTTACCACAAGGATCGGTGCTGGGACTCTTGCTGTTTGTAGTGTACATTAATGATTTAGATGTGAATATAGGAGGTATGATCAGTAAGTTCGCAGATGACATGAAAATTGGTGGTATCATAAATAGTGAGGAGGAAAGCCTTAGATTACATGACGATATAGATGGGCTGGTAAGATGGGCAGAGCAGTGGCAAATGGAATTTAATCCTGAGAAGTGTGAGGTGATGCACTTTGGGAGGACCAACAAAGCAAGGGAATATACAATGGATGGTAGGACCCTAGGAAGTACAGAGGGTCAGAGGGACCTTGGTGTACTTGTCCACAGATCACTGAAGGCAGCAGCACAGGTAGATAAGGTGGTCGGGAAAGCATATGGGATATTTGCCTTTATTCGCCGAGGCATAGAATATAAGAGCAGGGAGGTTATGATGGAGCTGTATAAAACGCTAGTTAGGCCACAGCTGGAGTACTGTGCACAGTTCTGGGCACCACACTCTAGGAAGGATGTGATTGCACTGGAGAGGGTGCAGAGGAGATTCACCAGGATGTTGCCTGGGCTGGAACATTTCAGCTATGAAGAGAGATTGGATAGGCTAGGGTTGTTTTCCTTCCAGCAGAGAAGGCTGAGGGGGGGACCTGATTGAGGTATACAAAATTATGAGGGGCATTGATAGGATAGATAGGAAGAAGCCTTTTTCCTTAGTGGAGGGGTCAATAACCAGGGGGCATAGATTTAAGGTAAGGGGCAGAAGGTTTAGAGAGAGGGGATTTGAGGAAAACGTTTATTAACCCAGAGGGTGGTTGGAATCTGGAACACACTACCTGAATGGATGGTAGAGGCAGGAACCCTCACACATTTAAGAAGTATTTAGATGAGCACTTGAAATGCCACAGCATACAAGGCTACGGGCCAAGTGCTGGAAAATGGGATTGGTGTAGTTAGGTACTTGATGGCCGGCACAGACACAATGGGTCGAAGGGCCTGTTTCTGTGCTGTATAACTCCATGACTCTAATATTAGATGCTTTATTTTACTGGTAGTAAATGAGTGAATAGAGGAACAGTTTGTAAACCAAAGTTGCTTCTTTCATTCAACTTTTCACCAGGAAAAATAGGGGAAAAAATGCCCTCGCCCTTTTGTAGACTTCCTTACTCGTTTCGAAGAAAAGAATTTCCAAAAAACTTTGAACTTCAAAAACTGACCACCTGAATTTTAGCTTCAAATGGCAACCTTCTTACCTCTTGAGTCAGAAGGTTGTGACTCAAGTACCAGTCCAGAGACTCGAGCACAAAATTTAGGTTGACAGTTGACATGGGAGAGAAACAGTTAATGTTTCAGCAACATTGGCCGGAATTTTATGGCCCCCAAAAGAGTGGGCTGGTGGAGGGGTTGTGGGGGGGTGGGGAGGGTGTAAAATGGAGTGGGAAACTGGGGAGGGGGGGGGTGGGCCTCTTACCGATCCGTTCCTTCCTCCACTGCAAATTTACGCAAGGCGGTGGTGGCGAGAAACAGCCCGCCTGCCCCAGGCCAATCAAGGCCCTTAAGTGGCCAATTAACCGGCACATAAGGGCCTCCATCCGCTGCCATGGGTATTTTACCCTTGGCTGGTGGGTGACTGAGGCCTCAGAAAGCCTGCCTGATGAAACCAGGCAGCCTTCAAGCGGGCTGCTGGGCCCTCCTGATCGGGTACCCTGTGTCTCACGGAGGGCAGCCCCCAAAGCCCCAACCGCCCCCAATGCACAACACCCACCCCCGTCACTGACCACCCCTCCCCTCCCCCGTCTGGCCAGGGCCCGACCGATTGTTCTCGGCGAGGCCCTAAAAAGTTACCTTTTTGCAGGGCCATCCTTCATCTTCCCCCTGAAGCTGGGTGTAGTCCCAGCAGTGGGTACCGTTCCCGGTGGCACTGCTGGGACTAAGAGCTGCCAGCCCGCTGGTTGACCTGCTTCAATGAGGTGCAAGTCCCGCTCAAAACCGATTAAGGGCCTGGGAACGTAAAATCCGGTCTGGATCCCCAGAGGCGGGCTCACCCCCAACTATTCAGCTCCCCCCCGCCCAATGAAAAATTGTGGCCATTAACTCTGTTTTTCTCTCCACAAATGCTGCCGGACCTGCTGAATATATCCAGCATTTTCTGTTTTTACTTTACCTCTCTTTCACCCTCGGAGTGCAGGTTTCAAAAAGACATGTGAATAGTAACTACTTTGGCGAATGGGCTTGTGATGAGGCAGTTGTCCCTCATTGGGCCCGTTGGAAATGATCTGTGTGCTTTATCATTCTACAAACCAGCTTGTCTACTTTAATATACATCTTCAATGCCTATTTACAAGAATGAATTGCAGCGATAAGCAGTTGTGTTTTAGAGTGTTTTTTGTACATTTTAATCACTAGTCAGCCCAATAAGAGCACAAAATGTTTTTAGAACAGAAAAAGGTCAGTGGGCCCAGGAAGCTAAGTTCCTCTGTGAAAGGTCTCAATCTAACCTCCCCACTTTCTCGTCATATTCTTTTGCTCCTTCTCTCTAATAAGCAATAGTCACAATTATGTCAATTAATAATTTTATTTCATGCGTTGCTTATATAGTTCATACCTATCGCCCACTGATGACTCAGTGGATAAACAATGCAGATCAATTTTTCCATTCTGGTGAGTTTGGTAATGTCAGCCCAGGCATTACAGGGAGCATTAAACAGTCCTCAGTTTTCCTGGGCTAGGACGAAGAAAAAATGGGTCAGTGCTCCCTTTGCTGTCTAGTGACTTTTGCTGAGGATGCGTGATTCATGAGGACAGGATTAGGCTCAGTTCCATGGTTATATGGTACACAACAATTGGGAAATTGAAAGCTACTGCTGTCTTCAAAACTGTACCTAACTTGATTTGCCACTTTTAGGAAAGGATGAGGTATGAGGAAAGCATAGAAGGAAAAAATTGGAGAAGAAAAAATGATTCACACAATTAACATAGGCAGAATTTAAGTGCCTCACGAGCTTTTTAGTTGGACTTGTTTGAAGTCACTATCAGTTTTTGTCACATGATGTGCAAAGGGTAATGGCATTGAAGTCCAAATATAGCAAGGAAATATATTACTGCGTCAAAACTTACCATGTTTTTTTAGCACAAACAATGTAATTTTTGCTGCTGATTTGGGTGTTTTATTAAAAATTAGTTAAATTTTGGGATCCGGTTATTTAAGAAAATTGATAACTTTGATCAACAATAAGAAGCAAGTTATAGAATGTTGATTTTTTTTTTAAAGAGACTAATTGCATTAAAATAGAATTCTTATTGCAGTCAAAACATTTATTAGTCACTGCTTCATCAGTCATGAATCATTACCAAAGTAAAATTGCCAATGCGAGACAGCTAAATGAAGTAACATTTCATACAGCAATTGCAAAAGTAAATAAGTACAACTGTAATTGTCTTCATATCTTGTTAAAATTTTAAAAACTGTTTACTACCCAGTTGGAAAAGTCTTATTTAGCCACATCCCAGTTCTTTTTCATCCATTCAATTTCCCTTAGGCTTTAAGAGGGCATATGATCTCCCTTTTTTCTGCCATTGCTACTCTGAGCCAACTTTGAGGAAATTGTGCTCGGTCAACATTTCCTCTCATTTTTCTTCTCTTGCCCTTTGTGGAAACTGACTGATTTCTTAATCAGAGTCAATTTTTGTACTTTTGCTGCTAATCCAGCGATAACAGTTAATGCAGAAATCAAATCTGGGATCTTCCTGGTGTGTATAACTCAAAAGGACTGAACCAGTTGATGCACTGACTCAACAACCTGTATTTAAATAACATCTTATACGTCGTAAAAGGCCCCAAGGCACTTTGGTGGAGCATTATCAGATAAAATTTGACACTGAGCCACATAAGGAGATATTAGGACAGATGATGGGAGCATATTAAAGGAGGAGAGAGAGGTTGTGGGAGGGAATATCAGTGTTTGGGGCCTACACAGCTGAAAGAACTGCTGCCAATAGTGAAACAAAGGAAAGCAGGAATGCACGAGCAGCCAGAATTGGAGGAACACAGCATTCTCTCAGGGTCAAAAGACTGGAGGATGTTACAAAGATAGTAAGGCCATAGAAAGATTTCAACATGAGGATGAGAATTTTAAACTTGAGACACTGCTGGAGATAATGCAGGTCAGCGAACAAGGATGATGGGAGAATGTGACTTGGTGTGAGGCAGTATACAGGCAGCAGATTTTTGGATGGGCTAAAGTTTTCGAAGGAAGGAGAATAGTAGGCCGGCCTGGAAACCATTGGAATAGTTGAATCTGAAGGCAACAAAGGCAGAGAATAGGATTTCAGCAGCAGATGGCCAGAGGCAGGGGTAGAGACAGGCAATATTATGAAGGTGGAAGTAGGTGGCTTTGCTGACGGAAAGGATATGGCTTGGGAAGTTCAGCTCAGGGTCAAGTCTGATACCGAGGTTGTGAACAGTCTGGTTCAGCCTCAGACAGTTGCCAGGGAATTGGATGGAATTGATGGCTTGGAAATGGAGTTTGTGCTGGTGGCCAAATACAATGGCTTCAAGAAATCTGGGCAGCATAGCCAGAATACTTTTTATAGCCACCAAACAATTGCAAAAGTGTCTTTTGTCTTACAGTAAGTACTGAATATGGCAGTAATAAAACTCAAAGCTATAGGAAAACTGGAATATTTTATTTCTTGTCCTTTAATTGAGAGAGGGTGTAAATCATTGTTCACCTACCTTGGTCAGTATCTTAGTCATTGTCTTAACTTAGCTAAATTACAAATTAAGTGTCATCATAATTGTGAAATGTTCCCAATAAATCATGTTGGTTCACTTTTCCCTTGGTGATTGTGTGCAAGTGTAAATGTCAATATTTGAATATTTGTCATCAATAAGGGACCATCAAGAAACTTATCAGCTTGAGTCAAAACCTACATCCTATAATTGAGTGACAAATTATTATGAACCACTGATGTTTTCAATAAAATGGGATAACACCATTATATTTTTGATTTTGAACAATATTTCTCTGGTGCTCTTGTTCCTTGCAAACTACAGAAATCCCTAGAAATATTGGATGCATTGGTGGTCATCCAAGATTCTATAGACTCTGGAACAGTTCCTACAGATTGGAGGGTAACTAATGTAACCCCACTATTTAAAAAGCAATGTAGAGAGAAAACAGGGAATTATAGACCAGTCAGCCTGACGTCGGTAGTAGGGAAAATTCTAGAGTCCATTATCAAAGATTTTATAGCAGAGCACTTGGAGAACAGTGGTAGAATCGGACAGAGTCAGCATGGATTTACGAAAGGGAAATCATGCTTGACAAATCGACTAGAGTTCTTCGAGGATGTAACTAGTAGAGTTGATGACGGGGAGCCAGTGGATGTGGTTTATTTGGACTTTCAGAAAGCTTTCGACATAGTCCTACATAAGAGATTAGCATGTAAAATTAAAGCGCATGGGATTGGGGGTAGTGTATTGCGATGGATAGAAAATTGGTTGGCAGACAGGAAACAAAGAGTAGGGATAAACGGGTCTTTTTCCGAATGGCAGGCAGTGTCTAGTGGGGTACCGCAGGGATTGGTGCTAGGACCCCAGCTATTTACAATATATATTAATGATTTAGATGAGGGAACTAAATGTAATATCTCCAAATTTGCAGATGACACAAAACTGGGTGGGAGGGTGAGTTGTTAGGAGGATGCAGAGAGGCTTAAGGGTGATTTGGACAAGTTGAGTGAGTGGGCAAATGCATGGCAGATGCAGTATAATGTGGATAAATGTGAGGTTATCCACTTTGGTAGCAAAAACAGGAAGGCAGATTATTATCTGAACGGCTATAAACTGAGAGAGGGGAATATGCAATGTGACCTGGGTGTTCTCGTACACCAGTCGCTGAAGGGGGAGTCCAGAACCAGGGGGAATAGTCTAAGGATACGGGGTAAACCTTTCAGGACTGAGATGAGGAGAAATTACTTCACCCAGAGAGTGGTGAGCCTGTGGAATTCACTACCACAGAAAGCAGTTGAGGCCAAAACATTGTCTGTTTTCAAGAAGGAGTTAGATATAGTTCTTGGGGCGAAAGGGATCAAAGAGATATTACATGGGGGGAAAGTGGGAACAGGTTACTGAGTTGTATGATCAGCCATGATCATAATGAATGGCGGAGCAGGCTCGAAGAGCCGAATGGCCTACTCCGGCTCCTATTTTCTATGTTTCTATTTTTTTTGTACAGTGTGCCTTTACATGCACAATATTTGGTATTGTAGCATTGCATGGTTTGAACAGAAATCTGTAGCTTTTTAGATATATGAGACCTTTTATGATCTCCTGGACAAAGAAGGGTTGAATAAACAATATCAAACTATGGAAAAGGGCTATTGAAAGTAACAGGAAAACAATTACAATGGACAATAGAGCAGTGTACTGTAGTTTACAAAAGTTTCGTCACATCTCCTTGATACAAAAATTTTAAAAAATTGCTTCACTAATTCTTTCCATACCACTGGACCTGGACCAACAACTGTAACATAACTTGTGAATGGTTCTCAAGTCCCTATTTTGATAGCCTTTGAAGAACTGTTATAAGATTAGCCAAGATAAATCTTTACCTTTTTCCTTGTTATTATACATTTACACCTTATGAAGCTATTATACACATAAATTTGCACAAAAAGTTAAGAATCTATTAATGTGGATGTATATTCTGAAGCCATTGTACAATTAAGCATACATTCACATTGATATTTCAGGAGTTCATTGTTTATTTATTTCTACATTCTCACATACTTTATGAATGTATACTTGCATAAATAGCTTCTGGAGTCACAGCGAATCCTGATTGCTCAGTGCCTGTGGAAGAATGTATCACCACATCAGTGTTTGTCTCCTGGAAATAAATGTAGCTTGGGTTGGTGTAGCTTGTTTGATCATGTGTTCTGTGGTTAGTTAAGGTGAGGAACTGTGGGAAGGGGTCCTGCCTACTTGTGGTCATATTGGTTGGAGGTATAGAACATAAGAAATAGGAGTAGGAGTAAGCCTTATGGCCCCTCGAGTCTGCTCCTCCATTTAATAAGATCATGGCTGATCCGAATTTGGCCTTAACTCCACTTTCCTGCCTGTTCCCCATAACCTTTGACTCCCCTATAGTTCAAGAATCTCTCTATCTCAGTCTTAAATATATTCAGTGACTCAGCCTCCACAGGTCTCTGGGGTAGAGAATTCCATTGTTTCACAACTCTCTGAGAAGAAAAAATTCCTCCTCACCTCCATCCTAAATGGGCAACCCCTTATTTTGAAACTGTGTCCCCGAGTTCTAGATTCCCCCAGGAGGGGAAACATCCTTTCAGCATCTACCCTGTCAAGCCCCCTCAGAATCATATATGTTTCAATAAGATCACTTCTCATTCTTCAAAACTCCAATGAGTATCGGCCCAATCTGCTCAACCATTCCTCATAAAACAACCCCTTCAACCCAGGAATCAGCCTCATGAACCTTCTCTGAACTGCCTCCAATGCAAGTATAACCCTTCTTAAATAAAGAGACCAAAACTGTACTCTGTATACACGGTGTGGTTTCACCAATGCCCGGTTCAGCTGTAGCAAGACTTACCTAGTTTTATACACCATCCCTCTTCCAATAAAGGCCAACAATCTATTTGCCTTCCTAATTACTTGCTGTACCTGGAACACCTGCCTCCCTTAAAACCATTTTATTTTTCCTCTCTATCTTCTCTTGAGAACGAATGTGTGAGTGAGTGGTGTTGCAACAATTTCAGGAATTAATATTGTTCAATAGATAGTTAATCTCTTATTTTAAACCTACAAAAAACCCGTCACTGTCTGTTTATTTGACAAATAAAACACAAGGGCAAAAAACCCTTGTATCGAAAACACGTGCTATGGTCAGTTGAGAGGTGAACAATAGGAACAAGCCACACCATCATCCACCTGGCTGTAACAGTGTTTTATTTACGAGGACACCCAGATCCGTCTGTACTGCAGCATTCTGTAGTGTCTCAACATTTAAATAATATTTTGTTTATCTGTTCTTTCTGCCAAAGTAGATATCCTCACTGTCATGCTAGACTCCCACCTGCCAAGAATGAGGCATATTAATTTCGCCATATAGACATTAAATTTCAAATTGTTGCTGGGAAGAAGAGAAGGCCTGTTACAAGGGCTGCCAGACATTTGGCTTGAAGACATTTACATATCAAGAGGGACAAGAGAGGTTACCTCCCTTATCCAATTTAACCCACAATGGACTTTGAGCACCAGACATTGAAGGTGTGAGGGAGCTCAAATTTCAGGATGACTGCTGGGATAGCCGAATCCACAAACAGACGTGGTCAGACCAGCTAGTCACATGACTAACTTGCTTGGCAACCACGTTTTTCTGAATTATACAAACAGTTTGAACTGAGAGTGTCTGTTTGCTCCTGGACTGAATAGACCTCTCGTGGCTGGCTCGCCACAGCCTCTCCTGTGTGCTCCTATCTCTTTCTCACAGAACTCCAAATCCACTGAAGACACATGAACCCCAAGAGAGAAAAGTCTCCTACAGCGAACAAGGTTTAAGAAGAATACTGGGCCTCAACGAAAAGCAAGATCTATCTACAATCAAGGACTCTACAGTGAGCTCGAAGAACTGTAACAAAAACCATCTTCAGAGATTGCCTCAAACTTTTCCACTTTATTTCTTCTGCTCTGTTCTGTCTCTATCTGCATTGTGTATCATGTATGCGTGCTAGCGTGTATCCATAGGCGTTAATTAGAGTTTAGGTTTAACAAATTTCAACCTTTCTTCTTTAAACCTAAGAAAACCTGTTTGTGCTTATTTCTTTGCCTTATAATTGGAAAGCAGCGAACAAGGATTCACCAAGGGGGAGCTAAAAACACGGGGCTGAATTTTATTTGGGCACCGCACTGCGCAGCGGCGCCCTTTCAACTCAGCGAGGCGCTCGCATTTAGCGGCCCCTGCAGAGCCCCCGCGATATTATGCGTGGGGGCTCATTAGAATCACAGCGCCGAGCTGCTCTCCCCATATTATGTGCAGAGAGGCGGGACATTCGTCACAGAGAGAGAGTTTTGACAGCTGTGCAGCTGGTGCTGAGGGCCTATTTTAAGCACTCCAGCACCTGCTTCCTGACAGCTGTCAAAGAATACTTACCTGACTGCTGAAGAGTAGGGGCTGCGGTCAATCTGGCAGTAAAGCAGAAAGTGCTGGAGAAATCAAGCAGATCAGGCAGCATCTGTGGAGAGAGAAACGGAGTTAACTTGTCCAAGTTCACAGACCTGAAAGTTAACTCTGCTTCTCTCTCCACAGATGCTGCCTGACCTGCTGAGTTATCCAGCACTTTCCGCTTTGCTGCCACATACTTACCCTGCTGTGTCCCAGTGTCCCATGAAGTTGCGATCCTCTTCTCCCACTCAAGTGTAACATTTATTTATTATGGGGAATAAAGAAATGGCTGACCAACTAAATACATACTTTGGTTCTGTCTTCACAAAGGAGGACACAAATATCATACCAGGAATGTTGGGGAACACAGGGCTCTAGTGAGAGAGAGGAACTGAAAGAAATCAGTATTAGTAGAGAAATGGTGTTGGGAAATTGATGGGATTGAAGGCCGATAAATCCCCAGGGCCTGATGGTCTGCATCCCAGATTACTTAAGGAAGTGGAGCTAGAAATAGTGGATGCATTGGTGGTCATCTTCCAAGATTCTATAGACTCTGGAACAGTTCCTACAGATTGGAAGGTAGCTAATGTAACCCCACTATTTAAAAAGCGATGTAGAGAGAAAGCAGGGAATTATAGACCAGTCAGCCTGACGTCGGTAGTGGGGAAAATTCTAGAGTCCATTATCAAAGATTTTATAGCAGAGCACTTGGAGAACAGTGGTAGAATCGGACAGAGTCAGCATGGATTTACGAAAGGGAAATCATGCTTGACAAATTGACTAGAATTCTTTGAGGATGTAACTAGTAGAGTTGATGAGGGGGAGCCAGTGGATGTGGTTTATTTGGACTTTCAGAAGGCTTTCGACAAAGTCCCACATAAGAGATTAGCATGTAAAATTAAAGCGCATGGGATTGGCGGTAGTGTATTGCGATGGATAGAAAATTGGTTGGTGGACAGGAAACAAAAAGTAAGAATAAATGGGTCTTTTTCCGCATGGCAGGCAGTGACTAGTGGGGTACAGCAGGTATCGGTGCTAGGACCCCAGCTATTCACAAGATACATTAATGATTTAGATGAGGGAACTAAATGTAATATCTCCAAATTTGCAGATGACACAAAACTGGGTGGGAGGGTGAGTTGTGAGGAGGATGCAGAGAGGCTTCAGGGTGATTTGGACAAGTTGAGTGAGTGGGCAAATGCATGGCAGATGCAGTATAATGTGGATAAATGTGAGGTTATCCACTTTGGTAGCAAAAACAGGAAGACAGATTATTTTCTGAATGGCTATAAACTGAGAGAGGGGAATATGCAGCGAGACCTGGGTGTTCTCATACACCAGTCGCTGAAGGTAAGCATGCAGGTCCAACAGGTGGTTTAAAAAAGGGCAAATGGTATGTCGGCCTTCGTAGCGAGATGATTTGAGTACAGAAGCAGGGATGTCTTGCTGCAATTATACAGGGCCTTGGTGAGGCCACAACTGGAATATTGTGCGCAGTTTTGGTCTCCTTATCTGAGGAAGGGTGTTCTTGCTATAGAGGGAGTGCAGCGAAGGTTTACCAGACTGATTCCTGGGATGGCGGGACTGACATATGAGGAGAGATTGAGTCAGTTCGGATTATATTCGCTGGAGTTCAGAAGAGTGAGGGGGGATCTCATAGAAACCTATAAAATTCTAACAGGCCTTGACAGGGTATTCACTACCACAGACAGCAGTTGAGGCCCAAACATTGTATGTTTTCAAGAAGGAGTTAGATATAGCTCTTGGGCCTTGGGATCAAAGGGTATGGAGCGAAAGCCGGAACAGGTTACTGAGTTGTATGATCAGCCATGATCATAATGAATGGTGGAGCAGGCTCCAAGGGCCAAATGGCCAACTCCTGCTCCTATTTTCTATGTTTCTATGTTTTTATTCCTTCTTGTAGGTGTGCTGCACCTGGGTGAATAATCTTAATTGTGCACATTCCAAACGTGAGACTTAAATTGACCATAGAAGGTATTACACAGGTTGACAGAGAACACACTGACACAAATGGAAATGCACGGGTGTCACATCAATGTAAAAACGTCTTTCACTAAATGTTCCTCGCCAACCTGTGTGTCCTTTTCTCTATGTGAATGATGTGTGCCAGCATGTAGCGCCAATGTCACATCCCTTTGCACTGTTGGCCTTTCAGGAGAGCTAACGTATGCAATAACATCATTGCCATGCCACCATTACTCATGAGCGTCTCAGTGACATGGACATTGGCTCAGTCAGCTGCTGCCTCTAATGGTTTACACACGGATGCTGCAGATGTGGACTGGTGCACAGCAGGTGAGCGAGGGTGATGTGTGGCTTGCAGAGCTCATGTCAGTTCCTATGGAGCAGGCAGCCTTTGTCTGATAAGCTATTTCCATACATCCCTAGCTCACTGCTAGCCCTACGTGCAGAGCCTGGGTGCCATCTACCCTCCCATGCGTCTTTCATGTTGTAGGTCCTCAGCGCCCTCATAGTCCGAGGAGGAATCCTGTTGACGTCTCTCCTCATCATGCCAGGCCTGGCCCCTATTGGGTGCATAGTTGCAGAGCAGCAAAGAAAGGAGCTGACCTTTTCAGCCCGTAGTACATGGCATCACCCTATCCATACAGGCATTGGAGGTGCTCTTTCAGCATGCTGATCTTCTGCTCAATGGTGGTTCATGTAGTTCAGGGGCTGGAATTGTATCTCTCCTCTGCAGCAGTGGCGGAGTCTCTCACTGGTGTCGGGAGCCATGTCTGCAGAGGATAGCCCTTATCTCCAAGAAGCCACACCTCCATCTGAGCCAGTTCAGCGGTGGTGGCAGCTGAGACTGGCGCAAGACCCAGGTGTCATGGCAGCTGCCTGAGAAGTGGTCACAGGTTCGCTGCAAGCATCTGCGGTGTTCACATACCAGCTTCACCTAGATTGAGAGGGCTCCTTTAATGGTGATGTCTGCAGGTGGTAGCCTGGCAGTAGGCCTGATGGCTACACGAGTGCAGTCTATGAACATTACAACCTATGGTTCTCCTGGTGCCAGAACCAATGGCTCTCTGGGCCTGGCTGTGAGAGTCTGTCCTGAAGCGGACATACTCACTGGCCCTCCGGTGCAGGCCATTGGTGACCTCCCTGATGCAGCAGTGCACTGCTGACTGTGTGATCCCACAAAGGTCTGTTGAGCCCCTGAAAGGCTGCAGAGGCATCAGGCTTGAGAACCGCTGCCACTATGAGGAACATGGGATGTCCACCGGACCCCATGGGCTGCAGGTCATCCTTGAGCAGGGCACAGAGACGTGTCACCACCCTCTCTATATGCACAATCTCCTCTGACACTGGTGCTCTGACATCCGATGGCATATCATGTGGAGCCTGTAGATGCAAGGCAAACCTAATGGCGAGCTCCCATTGGTGGTTGTTGCTCACAACCGGGGGTCTCTACGTGGATCGCACCTGCCTGTTGGGTAATGCCTCCGGTGCATATGGATCCCCATGTGCAGAGGATCATACAATGTAATAGGAGCCATATCTATTTCCATGTGATAAATAAAATTGAACCCTGCATGTATTCGAAGGCTCCTAATGGGCAGAGATTGGTGTTGACGGGTACATCCAACTGCTTTCCTGGATCAACGATGTGGTGTGCCATGGCATTGCCCATCTTGGCCAACACTCAGAGTGGCATAGCAGAACCACATCAAGATCTCATCAGCTGAATCGATTGCCCCCACCATCCAGGTAACATTAATGCTCCTGCCCTTTCTGGCACCCTCCCCACACACAGGGTGCCTAGTGTGCCATTGCCCCCCTCACAAACACAGAGCGTACATTGTTATTGGAGGGATGGTACATGGTACCTCCCTTCATGCCAGCACAGCTTTCCCTCCAGTAATCCCAGTCCCTCCTCCCTTTAAGAATGCAGAGTGCGACCCCTGAATATCCCCCCCCACTCCTCCCTTTAAGAATGCAGAGTTAGACGCCTGAATATCCCCCCTCCCTCCTCCCTTTAAGAATGCAGGGTGAGATGCTTAGATAAGGGAACTTACCTTCGCTGGCGACAACTTCCACCTCTGAGGACCCGCCGGCTTTTCAATTGTGAACGGGACGACGTATGACGGCCGCCCGTTCAGCGAAAAATACGGAAGTGTCAGTGGAGAGGCAGTGGGCTGCATAATCAGCAAAGGTAAGTACTCTTTACCATCTGCTAATTGTGGGGGGGGCCGCACCAAGGTCCCGCCGCCACCGATAATATGCGGCAGGCCCTTCTCAACGTTGCGGGTCAAGACGGGCCTCTCCCCGCAGCATTTTACCAGCCCCTGCGCCACGACCCGTGGCATCGAGAGGTCGGTAAAATTCAGCCCACGGTGTGTAAAAAATTAAAACCCTGTTACGGTAAGTCCAGGTGAAGGCTAAGAGGGAACCCTAGACACCTTTCTCACCTGGTCGTAATACTCACATTTTCCCACATTATACTCCAACCACCAAATTTTTGCCCACTCACTTAACCTATCTATATCCCTTTGCCGGCTCTTTGTGTCCTTTTCACCACTTGCTTAATTCACCTATATTTGTATCATCAGCAAATTTGGCCACAACACACTTGATCCCCTCATCCAAGTCATTAATATAGATTGTAAATAGTTGAGGCCCCAGCACTGATCCCTGTGGCACTCCACTAGTTACAGTTTGCCAACCTGAAAACAATCCATTTATCCTGGCTCTCTGCTTCTTGTTAATTAGCCAATCCTTTATCCATACTAATATATTACCCCAACACCATGAGCTCTTATATAATAAAAGCACAATACTGCGGATGCTGGAAATCTGAAATAAAAACAAGAAATGCTGGAACCACTCAGCAGGTCTGGCAGCATCTGTGGAAAGAGAAGCAGAGTTAACGTTTCGGGTCAGTGACCCATCTTCGGAACTGACAAATATTAAAAATGTCAAAGGTTATAAGCAAGTGAGCCGGGGGTGGGGCAAGAGATAACAAAGGCTCCATGACCTCTTGGTCAGCTATGTGGCCTTGTCCAATCTACACCTTCTCCTTTGTTATCTCTTGCCCCACCCCCGCCTCACTTGCTTATAACCTTTGACATTTCTAATATTTGCTAGTTCCGAAGAAGGGTCACTGACCCGAAACGTTAACTCTGCTACTCTTTCCACAGATGCTGCCGGACCATGAGCTCTTATATGTGCAGTAAACCTTTATGTGGCACCTTTTTGAAAGCCTTTTGGAAATCCAAATACACTACACCTACTGGTTCCCCTTTATCCACCCTGCTCGTTACATCCTCAAAGAACTCTAATAAATTTGTCAAACACAGTTTCCCTTTCATTAAACCGTGTTGATTCTGCTTGATTGTATTATGAATTTCTAAATGTTCTGCTACTACTTCCTTAACAATGGATTCCAGCATTTTTCTCAATGACAGATGTTAGGCTAACTGCTTTCTATCTCCCTCCTTTCTTGGATAGGGGCATTAAATTTGTGGTTTTACAGAATCCAGGGAATTTTGGAAGATTACAACCAATGCATCCACTATCTCTGCAGCCACTTCTTTTCAGACCCTAGAATGCAGGCCATCAGGTCCAGGGCACTTGTTAGACTTTAGCCCCATTAGTTTGCTTAGTACTTTGTGTCCAATGATAATGATCATTTTAAGTGTCTCCCTCCCTTTTGCCCCTGATTTTCTACAATTATTCAGACACAGTTAGTGTCTTCTACTGTGAAGACAGATACAAAATATTTGTTCAAAGTCTCTGCCATGTCCTTGTTTCCCATTATTAATTCCCCAGTCTTATGCTATAAGGGACTAACTTTTAGTTTAGCTACTGTCTTCCTTTTTATATACTTGTAGAAGATCTTGCTGTCTGTTTTTATATTTGTTGCTAGTTTACTCTCAAACTATTTTCTGCCTTTTAAAATCATCCTTTGCTAGTTTCTAAAGTTTTCCCAATCTTCTGGCCTGCTACTAATCTACACATTATATGCCTTTTCTTTCAAGTTGATAGCATCCCTAACTTCCTCAGTTAGTCACAGATGATTTATCCTTCTCATAGAGTCTTTCTTTCTTTATGGAATATATCTTTGTTAAGAGTTATGAAATATCTCCTTAAATGTCTGTCACTACTTAACTACTGTCTTACCTTTTAATCTACTTTCCCTAGTCCACTTTAGCCAACTCTTCTTCATATCTTTGTAATTGCCTTTAAGTTTAAGACACTAGTTTCAGCCCAAAGTTTCTCACCCCCAAACCAAATACGAAATTCATCATGTTATGATTACTCTTCCTAGCCGATCCTTGACTATGAGATCATTAATTAATCCTGTCTCATTACACGTTACCAGACTAAAATAGCCTGTTCCCTGGTTAGTTTCACAACATTGATGACAAATTGGTGGGTTGCTCCAATCAGGGAGTAATTTATGTTGAGTGGGTCTGCAAGAAGAAACTCCAGACTGCCTGGTATTTTCACAATTCCAGCAGAGACCATGGATCAACTCTCCAATTGGCAGCTGTTCCTCGTGTGCTTAACCACCAACCCCCCATCCCCCCCTCCCCTGAGTGAAGGTTATTAATGTTTGGGTTTCAGTTATCTGAAAGTAACAAAATAGTTCATGACTTTTAAAAAATATAAATATAAAATGCTGTAGACACTCAGCAGGCCAGGCAGCATCATGGAGAGAGAAGCAGAGTTAATGCACTGAGTTTTTATAGCCGGCCGCTGATGTCGAGCTTCAAAACTGGCATGGCACATGCAGGAAATGTGTGCCACAGAGCTGCTGCAATACTTTGTGCAGTGGCTCATTAGCATGGAGGGGGCAGAATGCCCGCCCCCGATGATGTAGAGAGGGCGGGCGCTCCATCCCCGGCAACAGCGTCCGGCACCACTGTGGAGGCACCGCCGCCATTTTTAAAGGGATTGGAGCCCTTACAAGTTATTTAACTTTTTTAAGAGAACTGCAAGTTCCATTTAAATTTAAACATTGTGAAAGATCCAAGCCCCTCCTCCCCCCACCAATGACCAAACAAGTTATTTATTTCTCCCCCCGAAAAACTTTTTTGTCAGTCCCGAACTTTCACCCCTAAACTTTAATATCTTTGATCTTCAATCCCTTCCCACCATCCCCTCAGCCAATCGTAACAATTTTTCCCGCTCCCCCAGCCCTGAAAACTTCAATCCTCCCCCCTCGCCACCAGTGTTCCACCTTGGATCTCCGAATGGAGATCCGAAGGCACGGGACTTCCAGCAACCGGCCCAAATATCACCGTGGGCAGCCGTTGTGGAAAGGTAAGTAATTATTCAGTGATCTAAATTTATAAAAATATTGTAATTAAGGTTCTCACACCGAGTGGCGGGGGGGGGGGGGGGATGCCATGAGGCCTCGCCACCGCCAGTAGAATGGGGCGGGGCCTTCCTGGTGTTGAGGCCCGTGGCGGGCCTCGCCCAGAAGGATTTTCCAGGCTCCCGGGCCATGACGCCCTGATGTCAGGGGGCTGTTAAAATTCAGCCGAAAGTTTCAGATAAGTTATCTTCCATTATAATTGAAAGGTTAATTCTGTTTGTCTCTCCAGAGATGCTACTTGACTTGCTGTGTTTTTCAGCATTGTCTTGTTTTCATTTCAGCTTTCCAGCATCTGCAGTATTTTACTTTTGTTTTATGATACCATAGATGGAAAGATTCAAGACATTTGTAGAAATGCTCTACAATAATAAAGCTATTTCCACTAATTTTATTTCACTAAGATTTTAATGAGGAATACTTTTGTATTGCAAATACAGAGAATGACAGCAGCTTATTTCACCATGGGATCAGCACAGCAAAGCCCAATCCAGTCTTCAGCTAACATCTATACATGTATATTGATAGTCAGATACTGACTAATTACAGCTACCCCTCCACCCAGCAAAATAATAGTTCCCCAGCTACTGTCTTTGTTTTACTTTTGACTCAGATTTGCTGTATTTGCTTGCAATTAATTTTATTTAATATTTTTGCCAAAATTCAGGGAAAATGTCTTCAAAATCAGTAGACCTTTGTATAAGTGAGATGGAAGCTCTAAGAAAGATTTTAACTGTGCGAGTGAAAGTATCTCCAAACTAATGTTACTCAGTTTATACTACAGTTTTCTGATGATAAATTGTCAGAAGAGCAAACAGCAGTGAGACGAAATAATTTGTTGTACCGATTACTGTTGATGGATGAATGTTGGCCAGGAATCCCTGCTTTACTTTGAAAAATTGCCATTGGATCTTTCACCTCCAACTGAGTATGTTTGATAACATATGAAAAATAGCATGCATGGCAAGTTTGGAGTGGGATATGGTCCTAAACTTTATGACACTGAGACAAAAGAAGGATAATATGCCTTAATGTAGCACCTTTCAAGGCCACAGGATATCCCAAAGTGCTTTAAAGCTAATGAAGTATTTTTCACGGTAGTCATTCTTGTAGTGTCGGAAATGTGGCAGCCAATTCGTGCACAGCAAGCTCCCACAAACAGCAATGTGATAATGACTTATCGTTTTTGTTGTGTTGATTTAATGGATAAATATTGGGGATAACTCTTCTGCTTTCCTTCAAAATAGTGAGGTGGGATCCTCCCATTTGTACTCAAAACCCACGTTAATTGCAGGGAACGTGAAACTCTCACTTTTTACAAACAGAACCAAAGAAAAACTGTAGAACAACCACACCATTTTACACCACCTCAAATCTAAATTAATATGTTAAGTAACAAATCTTCATCGTTTGCATAACTAGAGCAATGAAACTAATTCACCAGTTAAAATGTGACTTCTATATTCTCCTACGATGTATTTCAAAGGAAAGTTAAATGTTATTTTTATCTAAGATTAAATATACACAAACGAAGAAACGCACAACGTTTGACGCTTGTGGGCGATGATGGTATTTTCGTGTCGCTCCCTGGGTGAAGGAGAAGGAACCCGACGCTCCTCCCTCTCTGCATTCCGTGCCCAGAGCTTCGGGCCGGCCGCAGGATCAGCTGCTTTTCTCAGCCTGCTCGACCCGGCTACTACGCCCAATACTCGGTCAGTGTGGAGGATGCGGAGCCGCGATTCTCCTCAAGCCGCTCTGCCCCTGAGCCGCGGATAGAGAAGTCCCGAGAGCCGGTGAGTGAGGCGGAAAATGCCGCGTTGCAAGGGGAGCGAATGGCTTTCAGGCCGGGATGGCGGAATTTCTTGCCACAGGCAGCCGACCCGATCACGCTCGGCCTACGGGCTGCGGGTCAAAATTTAGCCGCAGGCTTCTCGAGGCCTAGTGTGGGAGTGAATGAGGTCGGCGCGGCCGTTCGGCGGAGGAATTGCCCGTTGACCTCGACGCCACCGAGTAGCGGCCAGTTAAAGGGCTGTGGGAGGCAGCAGGCCCGCCGGGTAATGCTTGCTCCGGGCCGGACTCTTTGTGTGTCTGTGGGGAGGTGAAGCCGCTCGCGTGACTCATGTTTTTTAAACCTATAAATCGGCCCGTCAGCCACGACCTTCCAGCGGCCTCGGGAGCGGGCTAGGCCGGGCCGGTGTGTCTGCTCGATGTCGAGGAGACCTCCAGAAGCCTGGTCTTCGGGTATCCGATTAAAGCAGGAATGCAATCGGCTTTAGGCCGAATCTGTTTGTTCAATGGCGGCTCCGGACTAACAACCTTGGGGGATGGGATGGGATTGGGGTGGGGGGGAGAGAGTGCATTCATTTCGGGTGAAAACTGCCGTCTGGTTTTTCAAACACTTCAATTTGGGAGAATTGATGCACCGAACTACAAAGCAGTTACAGAGGAACGACATCTGTTAACATTTACTTCCCTTTTGATCAGGTTCATTCGGTCCAGTTGTGGAAACACGGCAATCTTGTCTTTTTCCGGTGACTTTCTTAATCCACCTCAGCTCGAGGAGAAAGAACATTGGGGAAAAAGATTTAGATTTTGAAGCGGTCTCACCATGGCCGATGTGGATCCTGATACATTGTTGGAATGGCTACAAATGGGCCAGGGGGACGAAAGGGACATGCAGCTCATAGCATTGGAGCAGCTGTGTATGTTACTTCTGATGTCCGACAATGTGGACCGTTGTTTTGAAACGTAAGTCAAAATTACACTGTGGATTTTGAGATTGTTTTGTTTTCTGTTGACTTTTACTGGATCCCAAACTTAAGTTGAAGCTGATTTTATTTTAAAAATGTATTCCTTTCTCGGTAGTTTGTAAATCATATTTGTGTAAGGGACGTATTAGGGGACACAACAAGGCTATAAGGTAAAAACAAGAAATGCTGGAAATATTCAGGTCTGGCAGCATCTGTGGAGAAAGAAGCAGAGTTAACGTTTCAGGTCGGTGATTCTGATGAAAGGTCACCAACCTGAAACGTCAACTCTGCTGCTCTCTCCACAGATGCTGCCAGACCTCCTGAGTATTTCCAGCATCTGCAGTATTTTGCTTTTATTTCAAGGCTATAAAGTACCCAGGCATTTGACAGTGTTTCAGATCTGCATTCCGATGGCCCCGAACAAAGTCCCAACATGTTTTGTATTTAAAAAATACTAATATGCCTGCAGTGGCATTGTTCATGGTCTGCAATCTGGGGAGGTTGAAAGCTGTCAGGAGACTGAGGGTAGTCATGAGTTGTCTTGGAAGTGTGAACAGCAATGAGTGATGTGTGGTCTACTTAGCTAATAACTTGAAAGTTGGGATTCTTGTGGATATATTAGAAATTTTGGTAGGAGTGGTTGTGTTTTTAAAAGTCAGTTGTGATTCTGTATTGAATCAATCAGAAAGCTTGGGATTGTGAACTTTCTGGCAGTACAGACGCACACAATATTTTCAGGGTAGCTTTTGAAGTTTTCTTACCATCCATTGCTGTTACTCTGAAGACCACACCGATGAACGTCAAGGACAATTAACAAAAGGGCTTTACTGAGGAATAGATGTGCTGTATCTCACCTGTGTGAAATTGCTGCAAGCATATCGTCATTTGCAGAAGTGTTATCTATGTGAAAATGTTTTAAAATTGCCTTTGAGAGACAGCTGTGATTTGCACTATTGAGTGCAATCTTGCAGTTGCCTTTTTCTGTCACATGATGTGAAAAAGCACAGTACATCTTTGTCAGAAAGTGACATTCAAGAAGAACTGGCAGCGAAGGTAATGAACATGAAGGGAGAGGAAAAAAACTTGTCATCCTTGGCTCAGTATTCAGGCTCTAAGTCTAAGATTTATGTCCAACTCCAGAGATCTGAGCACATAATAGCCTGACATTCCAGTGTGGTACTGAGGAATTGTTGCACTGAGAAGTTAAACTAAGGCCCCATTGATCTCCTCAAGTGCATGTAAAAAAATTCTAGTGGAACCATTTGAAGCGAAGTTCTCGGTCTTTTGGCCTACGTTTATCCCTCAACTAAAACCAGAAAAACATATTATGTGGTTACTTATGTCATTACTTTTAGTGGATCTTGCTGTGCTGAAATTGGCTGCTTTGCTTTCCAAAACACTTCAAAGGTACTTCATTGGCTGTGACGCACTTCGAGAATATGGCAGGTATTGTATAAATGCATGATGGTCCTTTCTACCTACCTGGGTATCTACGATGAAATTGCCCTGCATTTTTTCTGAAAGTGACAAATATTTTCTCTTGCCTCGCCCAGGATTTAGGACTAAATGTTGGGGAATGCAATTCATGTTGAATCCTTGTTGACTCTGCCTGGTTACCTTGAATTTTTCAAAGTGCCCTGCTATAACATCATTAATAATAGCTTCTGACATTTTCCATATGACAACTAACTGGTGTCAAGGAAGAGATTACAAAAGCTTCGCCGAAAAGCGGAAAAGCACTGATTTTAACAGAAGTCATGAGACCTTATCAATGCTTACTTTATCTCCAAGACAGCACAGCCTAGTGAATTGCATTTCATGATTGATTTCTCCCTTTTTGTATATTTGCATCTATATGTTTTCATACTCTGTTAAAATCACTGATTTTCCCCTTTTCTTTTTGGCTAAGCTTTTGGAATCTCTTCCTTGAGGCCAGTTAGCTTAACATCTGTCATTGGGAAAATGTTAGAAGCTATTATTAAAGACTTTATAGCAGGGCAGTTAGAAAAATTCAAGGTAATCAGGCAGAGTCAACATGGTTTTGTGAAAGGGAAATCATGTTTAACCAATTTATTGAAGTTCTTTGAAGAAGTAACATTTGCTGTGGATAAAGGGGAACTGGTGGATGTATTGTACTTAACTTTCCAGAAGGCATTTGATAAGGTGCCACATCAAAGGTTATTGCAGAAAATAAAGCTCATTGTGTAGGGGTAACATTGGCATGGCTAGATGATTGGCTAGCTAACAGCAAACAGAGTAGGCATAAATGAGTCATTTTCTGGTTGGCGGGATGTAATGAGTGGTGTGCCAGAAGGATCAGTGTTGGGGCCTTAACTTTTTAGAATTTATATAAATGACTTGGACTAAGGGACCCAAGATATAGTTGCTGAATTTGCTGATGACACAAAGTGGGAAAGTAAGTTGTGAAGAGGACATGAGGCTACAAAGGGATATAGATAGGTTAAGTGAGTGGGCAAAGATCTGGCAAATGGAGTAAAATGTGGGAAAATGTGAAATTGTCCATTTGGGCAGGAAGAATGAAGAAGAAGCATATTATCTAAATGGTGAAAGATTGCAGAGCTCTGAGATGCAGAGGGATCTGGGTATCCTAATGCATGAATCACAAAAGGTTAGTATGCAGGTACAGCAAGTAGTTAGGAAAGCTAATAGAATGTTATCATTTGTTGCGAGGGGAATTGAATACAAAAGTAGAGAGGTAATGATTCATTTATACAGGGCATTGGTGAGATCACATCTGGAGTCCTAGGTACAGTATTGTTATCTATTAAAGGAAGGATGTAAATGCGTTGGAAGCAGTTCAGAGAAGGTTTACTAGACTAATTCTGATCACTGACCTGAAACATTAACTCTGCTTCTCTCTGCACAGATGTTGCCAGACCTGCTGAGTATTTCCAGTATTTCTTGTTTATATTACTAGACTAATACCTGGAATGGGCGGTTTGTCTTATGAGGAATGGTTGGACAGGCTAGGCTTGTATCCGCTGGAGTTTAGAAGAGTAAGAGGTGACTTGATAGAAACATACAAGATCCTGAGGGATCTTGGCAGGGTGGATGTGGAAAAGATGTTTCGCCTTGTGGGAGAGTCTAGAACTAGGTGTTACTATTTTAAAAAGAAGGGGTTGCCTATTTAAGGTAGCGATGAGGAGAATTTTTTCTCTGAGGGTCATGAATCTTTGGAACACTCTTCCTTAAAAGGCAGTGGGAGCAGAGTCCTTAAATATTTTTAAGGCAGAGGTAGATAGATTCTTGATAAGCAACAGAGTGAAAGGTTATTGGGGGTAGGCGGGAATGTGGAGTTGAGGTTACAATTAAATCAGCCACGATCTTATTGAATGGCGGAGCAGGCTCGAGGGGCTAAGTGACCTACTCCTGATCCTAATTCGTATGTTTGAGCTGAGTGTCCATTCTTTTCCTTGCACTTCTGAAGTGCTTGCTGACATTTTTCCACATTAAATATGCTATTTAATTGTATGTTGTACTATAGATTCAACAGTTTTAAAGTTTAATCAGCATTTTACTTCACTGTTCTAGATCTTTGAAGAATAATCAATATTGACAACTTAGAGTCATAGAGTTAGACAGCACAGAAACAGGCCCTTCGGCCCATCGTGTCTGTGCCGACCATCAAGCATCTAACTATTCTAATTCCATTTTCCTGCACTTGGCCCATAGCCTAGTATGCTATGGCATTTCAAGTGCTCATCTAAATACTCCTTAAATGTTGTGAGGGTTCCTGCCTCTACCACCTCTTCAGGTGAATATTATCTGAATATTATTTCTGTT
Organism: Heterodontus francisci; assembly: GCF_036365525.1. Classification (NCBI taxonomy): domain Eukaryota; kingdom Metazoa; phylum Chordata; class Chondrichthyes; order Heterodontiformes; family Heterodontidae; genus Heterodontus; species Heterodontus francisci. Next base: position 76,143,695 of record NC_090379.1, read on the forward strand.
GAAAACATCTATCCTTTTGGGTGCTTTGTGATCAATGTTGACAAGTTTTTGAACTCACTCCAAGGCCATTCGAATGAGTCAAAAATAACATTTTAATGATTCACTGACCTGTTTTGAGTTGTTTCAATTTTGTTTTTCTAATACTGAAAGAACAATGAAAACCAGGTGGATGACATTACTGTGGCCCAACTTTTGCTCTGGAGCTGTGATATGTTTGCCTTTTGTATTTGACTCCCTGTTTAGCCTCTCTTCACAAAGTAGATGGATGACATGTTCCTGGACTATTGCCAACATTTTTCCTGAGCTGACTGGAATGAAATTACAAATTGTCCCATTGTGATTTTCCTCTTTTAAAAAAAAAAATCATCCCTGACTGAAAGAACACAAAGGAAAGGTCTGTTAGTGGAGGACAGAGGTGATTACATGTCAAAAGTGATGATGGTACAAGGCAAAAAGAGGTGTTGATGAGACAAATACAGGAATCAAAAAATGAATCCAGGGGAGGTGTAAATAGTTACAGCAGAATAGAATACAGATGCAGCTGGTTGACACAGGTATATTTCAATTACATTGGCTCTCTCATCACAATGAAACTCAGCACCTGACACTTCATCCAATTGGGAGTCAAAAACTGAACTCAGTCATATCACAAATGAGAATGGATGTGCACTGATGTCTCTAGTTCAATTTTATAGAACATTGAGGATTTAAATTGATCAATGTTATTGACATTCTGCATGTCAGATATTTCCAAATTTGGTATTCCTTTGGCTGGCAGTTTTTCTTTGCCGCATCGCCACTCAGAAGTGAGAAATAATGTCCTTGAGTGAATGGATGGATTTGATGGAACAGATCACAGGCACCTTCACTGTTCACAGTGCTGCTTGTGTGGACTGTCAGTTGGTAAGATTTTTTAAAATGATGTGGGGGACATTACAGTTGAAATATATTGTCAGCAGCAACTGTGTTTGATAATTCAGAATGCCAACCAGGGTGTTCATAAAATATTTTCTGTTGACAGCAATCGTAACCATAAACATTCAATCTTTCGGAAATGCATGACAGAACAGGTGCAGATTTTTGTGGGTCTTGTGATTTACCATTGAATGAAAGGCCTTGTTGTGGACAGGTAGGGATAGAACATTCATTAAAATGGTGCCTTTCATGACCTCAGGATTTCCCAAAGCACTTTACACCCATTGTAGTCCTTTTGAAATGCAGTCACTGTTGTAATGTAGAAAAAGCAGCAGATTTGCACACATACTTCCACAAACAGCAATGTGATCATGACCAGATGATGTTTTATTGATGTTGGTTGAGAGATGAATATTGGCCAAGACACCAGGGAAGACTCCCCTGCTCTCCTTCCCAATAGTGTCATGGGATCTTTTACATTTGCCTCAGAGGATAGATGGGGCCTCCAGTCTAACATCTCATCCGAAAGATGGCACTCCTGACAGTGCAGCACTCTCTATTCCTTGGGAAAGTCAGACACGCTAAGCTAATTTATTTTGTTGGAGCGCTTACCCAGGACTACAGAATTCTGTGAATAGGGAGCCCCCACCATATGAGTTGAATCCTATTGCAATGTCTGCAGCAGACTGAATCCAATTTACTCAAGTTGCAGCGGCAAATAAGGTAATAATGCTGTTGTTTGTCACCAGTAGGCTTGTTGGGGCTGATTTTGAATGTAAAGCCCTTCTTTATCAAATGTGTAGAAGACCAGGTCTCCCTATTCCAAATGTACTGCCAACCCACTGGATCCTAACACATGAAGAGTGTTTTGACAATGTGCTCTCAAACTTGACATACAAGATAAAAGCTTTGGTAAAATACATTACTTGTGTATTGTGCTTGGAAATGTTTCTAATCTAATTCTAAAGTTTGAGTATTTTCAATTACAATACACAGGTTTAAATTTCGCCTTTCTGATTGGTCTTCCCTGTGGCTTTAAGTACAAGGCAACCTCAGTGTGCAAGCCAGTGCAAATTTAAAATTCTATTCAAATTAGTAATCCCAAATTTGTAAAACGGATCTATGTTTTACTTCACAGTGTTTTAAGGTTGATTTTGGAATGCAATTGGAGAAGTGAAAGATATTCGAATAGTATTAGCAAAGTGGGAATTTCTATCTGCGGCACAACTTCCAAATGCATATTTAGTTGTTTGTATGTGGCCTGTGGTGATGAGCAAGATAACTAGATTCAAATGCTAATGGAAACAATTTGGGGTAGTTCATGATGAATTGTGTCAGTTGCAGATAAGTTATGGAAGCATCGACAGATTTTGTATCGTGCTTTTTCTTGAATATTAGCTTGGAATATGGAAGGTGTTACAGGAGCTCACAGTGGCCCCAACATAATTTGGTTTGGAGTAATTATGGCAAGAAGCCAGAAAATATCAAAGGTAAAAATGATCAACTGGGAAAGAGCTAATTTCAATGATTTAAGTTGGAGTGGACAGTGCAATTGCAGGGTAAAGCAGTAATGGAGCAATGGAAGACATTCAGGGAAGAGGTAGTTTAGGTAAAAATGAAACATAGTCCTTTGAAAGGAAAAGTAGAGCATACAAAGCTAATGCACCCTGGATGATAAAGGAAACAAAATATAAAATAAGACAGAAAAAGGCTGATGACAAATGTCAGGAGCAAGATTGTTAATAACAAGATGATTATGGGAAGTACAGGAGCAATTGAAGAAATTAATACATGCGATAAAGAGAGGTTATGAGAACAAATTGGCTGGCAACATTAAATTGAACCCTAAAACATTTTATAAACATAGTGTAAGAGGCTAGCTAGGGAAAATGTTGGGCCTATTAAGGACTTCATGTAGAGGCAGAGAACATGGCTGAGTATTAAATGAGTATTTTGCAACTGTCTTTACAAAGGAAGCATGATGTGGAAATTACACTAAAAGAGAAGGAAGTTATGAACAGGATAGTAATAGAGAAGACTTATTAAAAAGATTACAATTGCTGAAAATTCAAGCCATCTGTTTGGATTGAATGCATCCTAGTTTGTTGAAGGAGCAAGGTAGAAATAGCAGAGGCATCGGTTACAATCTTCATTGGATACAGGAGTAGTCCTAGAGGACTGGTGGGCTGATAATGTTATCCCACTGTTCAAGAAAGGGGAGGACTAATGCGGAAAGACAGTGTTCTATAAATTGCATGATTTTGTAAAGTGTAGATGAACAGAGATTTCTTGTCCATATTCAGAAATCCTGAAAGGTGGCAGGGTAAGTTGATAAGGTGGTTACAAAAGCATGAGAGTTACTTGGGTTTATAAATCGATGCATAGAATATAAAAGCAAAGAGGTCATGCTAATACTTTACAATCGCTGGTTAGGCCTCAGCGGGAATATTGTTGACCGTTCTGGACACCTCATTTTAGTTAAGATGTAAAGGCCTTAGAAAAAGGTAGAGCGGAGGTTCACGAGGATGTTACCAAAGATGGAGGACTTTAATTATGATGAGAGATGGGAAAGGTAGGACTGTTCTTGCAACAGAGAAGTTTAAGAGGTGACCTGATGTAGGTTTTCAAGATGCTGATTGGCATAAGATTGAGAGATGAGAATTTTTTTTCACTGAGTTGTATGGTTCTGCAATTCTCTCCCGTTAAAAGGTGGTGGAAGATGATTCCATAAGTTATTTTAAAAGGGTATTGGACGAGTACTTGAAGATGTGGAGCTTATAGAGATAGGGACAAAAAGTAGGGGTGTGGGACAAAGCATGACTGCTGTTTCAAAGAGCCAGCACAGGCACGATGTGCCAAATGGCCCCTTTCTGTGTTGTAAGTTTCAAAGACTCAGTGAATTTGAATGGATGCAACACAATTTAGGTTTTGTGGTGTGCATTTGAATTATTTTTAGTGTAGGACAGAGATGTTCACAAACTTACTTTGTTGGAACTTAGAATTCTCCTCGGAAGGAATTGAAGATAGGATTGTGGTTTTGTGCACATCAACAGCCAGCCATTGTTCCCCTCTCACACCCCTAGCAAAGAAAAATCTGGCTCAACTCTGAATTGTGGGTGTATTGGCCTGGAAACAAGAGGTGATGTTTCAATACTAAGAGATTTCAATAGCCGCCCTCTCCTTAGTAGGCTGAGTGTTGTATACAAAAGCACATTTACTCTGCTGCACATACTGTTTTTAAAAGTTGATGCTGAGCAAAACTCTTGTCTATAGGGCAGGTAAATATTTTCAGCAGAAAGCTCTTCGATCCTTGAATCGTGCACAATTTATGCTCTGTTATTGATTCTGAGTTGGAACTATGAGTACTTCAGAAATATAAACTGATCTGTTGAATGAATATTCTGAGAAAAGTATGTGTTCACTACATTGCCCAGGATATCCTGAGCAATAAGTGCCAAGCAGATGAAGGTGAGCATTTTAGTGTTGGATGTTAATTGGGAGCTAAGCTGCATTTGTTTTGTAAGCTGAGAAAGCAACAAGGCCCATCTTGCATTGTTCAAAAAAACAAATTGAGGCTGTTGATATCAGCATTGTGACCCCACCCACCCATTTTGCAAGTATTGTAATGAATTTGGAACACTTAAGAGATTAGCATGTAAAATTAAAGCACATGGGATTGGGGGTGGTGTATTGCAATGGATAGAAAATTGGTTGGCAGACAGGAAACAAAGAGTAGGGATAAATGGGTCTTTTTACGAATGGCAGGCAGTGACTAGTGGGGTACCCCAGGGATCGGTGCTAGACCCCAGCTATTCACAATATATATTAATGATTTAGATGAGGGAACTAAATGTAATATCTCCAAATTTGCAGATGACACAAAACTGGGTGGGAGGGTGAGTTGTGAGGAGGATGCAGAGAGGCTTCAGGGTGATTTGGACAAGTTGAGTGAGTGGGCAAATGCATGGCAGATGCAGTATAATGTGGATAAATGTGAGGTTATCCACTTTGGTAGCAAAAACAGGAAGACAGATTATGATCTGAATGGCTATAAACAGAGAGGGGAATATGCAACGAGACCTGGGTGTTCTCGTACACCAGTCGCTGAAGGTAAGCATGCAGGTCCAACAGGTGGTTTAAAAAAAGGCAAATGGTATGTTGGCCTTCATAGTGAGAGGATTTGAGTACAGGAGTAGGGATGTCTTGCTGCAATTATACAGGGCCTTGGTGAGGCCACACCTGGAATATTGTGTGCAGTTTTGGTCTCCTTATCTGAGGAGTGCAGCAAAGGTTTACCAGACTGATTCCTGGGATGGCGGGACTGACATATGAGGAGAGATTGAGTCAGTTAGGATTATATTCGCTGGAGTTCAGAAGAGTGAGGGGGGATCTCATGGAACTGTTAGAATTTTATAGGTTTCTAACAGGACGACAGGGTAGATGCAGGAAGGATGTTCCCATTGGTGGGGGAGTCCAGAACCAGGGGGCACAGTCTAAGGATACGGGATAAATCTTTCAGGACTGAGGAGAAATTTCTTCACCCAGAGACTGGTGAGCCTGTGGAATTCGCTACCACAGAAAGCAGTTGAGGCCAAAACATTGTATGTTTTCAAGAAGGAGTTAGATATAGCTCTTGGGTCGAATAGGATCAAAGGGTATGGGGTGAAAGCGGGAACAGGTTACTGAGTTGTATGATCAGCCATGATCATAATGAATGGCGGAGCAGGTTTGAAGGGCCGAATTGCCGCCTCCTCCTATTTTCTATGTTTGAAGTACAGTGTAAAGCGCTGTCATGATTGTTATGAGCACCAGATATTTTTAAATTGCTTCACGTGCTTGAATGTAATGTTACGACCAGGTGAGAAAGAGGTCTAGGATTCCCTTTCAGCCTTCACCTGGTCTTACTGTAACAGGGTTTAATTTTAAATACACCATGTTTTTTTAACTCCTCCTTGGTGAATCCTTGTTCACTGCTTTCCAATTATAAGGCAAAGAAACCAGTACAAATGGACTTTCTTAGGTTTAAAGAAGAAAAGTTTAAATTTATTTAAACTCATTAATGCCTAAGGATACATGACCTGCCCATGCTAGCATGCATACGTGATACACCCGTGCAAATAGAGATCGAAAAGAGCAGAAGAAAAATGAAGTGGAAAGATATGAGGCAATATCTGAAGAGTTGTTACGGTTCTTCGAGCTCACTGCAGAGCCCTTGATTGTAGGTAGATGTTGCTTTTTGTTGGGGCCCAATATTCTTCTTAAACTTGTTCGCTGTAAGAGACTCATCTCTCAGGGTTCATGTGTCTTCAGTGGATTAAGAGGCTTGTGAGAAAGAGATGGGAGCAGACAGACAGGAGGTCTTCAGTCTAGGAGCATGCTGCTTTCTGCAGGCTCTCAGTTCAAACTGTACAATTCAGAAACCCCCAGGCTGCCAAGCAGGTTAGTCATGTGATTAGTTGGTCTGACCACGTCTTGGCTCTGTGTATTGTATCATAAGGAATGGAATGCGCTTCCCTGTCTAATGTCTGTTAGTATGTAAATGTTCTTTTCCAGTCAAGGTCTGGCAGTCCTTGTAACAGGCCTTCTCTTCCCAGCGACAATTTGAAATTTCATGTCCATGTGGCAAAATTAAACTGCCTCATTCTTGGTAGGTGGGGGCCTGCATGACAATAAGAACATAAATAGGAGCAGGAGTAGACCAAATGACCCCTCAAGCCTGCTCTACCATTCAATACGATCATGCCTGATCAACTGTACCTTCCCGTCTGCTCCTGTATCCCTTGATTCCTAGGGAGGCCAAAAATCTGTCTATCTCAGCCTTGATTTGCTTAATGATAGAGCATCCACAACCCTTCGAAGTCGAGATTTCCAAAGATCACAACCCTCTTGAATGAAGTAATTTCTCCTCATCACAGTCCTAAATGATCGACCCCTTATCCTGGGATTGTGCCCATGCTCTCGATTCCCCAGCTAGGAGAAGTAACAGTGTCTACCCTGTGAAGCTCTTCAGAATCTTGCATGTTTCAATGAGATCGCCTCTCATTCTTCTGAACTCCAGAGAGTATAGACCCAATTTACTCAGCTTCTCATCCTAGGACAACCCTCTAATCCCAGGAACTAATCTAGTGAACATTTGCTGTAATGCCTCCAAGGTAAGTATATCCTTCTTTAGATATTCAGGAGAGCTTTTTGAGCCACCACGTAGAGAGTCCTACAAGAGGAGGAGCGGTATTGGACTTAATTCTAGGGAATGAAGCCGGACAAGTGGTAGAAGTGGCAGTGGGGGAGCATTTTGGGGATAGTGACCATAACTCTAAGATTTAAGGTTGTTATGGAAAAGGACATAGAGGGTCCGGAAATAAGAGTACTGAATTGGGGGAAGGCAGATTTCAATATGATAAAACAGGATCTGGCCAAAGTGAACTGGGAGCAACTTCTTATAGGAAAGTCTACATCAGACCAGTGAAAGTCATTTAGAAGGGAAATTGTGAGGGTTCAGGTGCAGCATGTTCCTGTAAAGGTCAAGAGTAGGACCAACCGATCAAGGGAACTCTGGATGTCAAGGGATATAGAGGATTGGATAAGGAAAAAAAAGGAGGCGTACGGCAGATTCAGAGCGCTGAAAACAGCAGAGGCCCTAGAGGAGTATAGAAAGTGTAGGGGAGTACTTAAAAAAAAAAAGTAATTAGGAGAGCGAAGAGGGGGCATGAAAAATCACTGGCAGACAAGATAAAGGAAAATCCAAAGGTGTTTTATAAGTATGTTAGGGGTAAGAAGATAACCAGGGAAAGAGTGGGGCCCATTAGGGATCAAAGAGGCAATGTGTGTGTGGAGCCGGAGGACATGAGGTTTTGAACGATTACTTTTCATCTGTGTTCACTATGGAGAGGGACAATGTAGGTGTAGTGATCAGGGAAGGGGATTGTGATATACTTGATCAAATTAGCATTGAAAAGGAGGAAGTATTAGCTGTATTAGCGGGCTTAAAGGTGGATAAATCCCCAGTCCCAGATGAGATGTATCCCAGGCTGCTATGTGAGGCAAGGGAGGAGATAGCGTGGGCTCTGACTTAAATTTTCAGATCCTCTTTGGCCACAGGAGAGGTACCAGATGATTGGAAGACAGCGAATGTGGTACCATTATTCAAGAAGGGTAGCAGGGATAAATCAGGTAATTACAGGCCGGTGAGTCTAACATCAGTGATAGGGAAATTATTGGAAAAAATTCTGAGGGACAGGATTAATCTCCATTTGGAGAGGCAGGGATTAATCAGGAATAGTCAGCATGGCTTTGTCAGGGGGAGATCGTGTCTAACAAATTTGTTTGAATTTTTCGAGGAGGTTTCTAGAGTTGTAGATGAGGGTAAAGCAGTTGATGTAGTCTACATGGACTTCAGTAAGGCTTTTGATAAGGTCCCGCATGGGTGATTGGTTAAGGAAGTAAAAGCCTATGGGATCCAGGGTAATTTGGCAAATTGGATTCAAAATTGGCTTAGTGGCAGGAGGCAGAGGGTGATGGATGAGGGTTGTTTTTGCGATTGGAGGCCTGTGGACAGGTGGGGATGTGGTAGTAATATGGAATTAGTGTAGGATTAGTATAAATGGGTGGTTGATGGTCGGCACCGACTCGGTGGGCCGAAGGGCCTGTTTCAGTGCTGTATCTCTAAACTAAACTAAACTTTCCAACCAAAGGCCAAGTAATAATTAATGAATGCCTCTGATACAAAAGCAAAATATTGCGGATGCTGGAAATCTGAAATAAAAACAGAAAATGCTGGAAATACTCAGTAGGTCTGGCAGCATCTGTGGAGTGAGAAACAGAGTTAATGTTTGGAGTCTGTGATCTTTCGTCAGAACTGTGAAAAGTTAGAAATGTAATAGGTTCTGAGCAAGTGAAAGGGGAGAGGGTGGGGAGAAGAACGAAAGGGGATGGTCTGTAATAGGGTGGAGGATAGGAGAGCTTAAATGACAAAGGTTTCATGTTGCAAGGCCAAAGGGAGTGGTAATAGGACAAGTAAAAAAAAACATGATGTGCCTCGAGGTGGTATGAAAGGCAGGATAGCTGCCTTCCGAATTCCAAGTGAAAGAAACAGAGAAATGAGAGGAAAAAAAACAAACCAGCAAAGAAACATGCAACGTCACAGACCTGAAACATTAACAATGTTTTTTCTCTCCACAATGCCAGCAGACCTGCTGAGTATTTCCAGTGTTTTCTGTTTTTATTTTTATTTCATGTATGTTTCTCTTGTTTTTGGTAGATGTTTGTTTTTCATATCAGTGGTTGATTTCTTGCAGTATTTAATTTACTTCAGATGTGTGCCTCCTGTTCAAGTTGTCAAAAATACTGTTACTACTTTCTACGGGTTTCAGAGGTTTCACAAAACAGCATAAAGCATCAAGAAACAATATTAGACAGCCTGAAGAAATTCAGCCCTGCCTATACTAAATGGAAACTTAACTTTATAGGTGTGCACCACTGTTGTCAAATCATATTCCAAGGCATGATGAAATAGATGCAGTCTTGAAAATCATGCCCCTTTTCCCTTCTAGACACTCGTCTGGAAATACTGTACATCTATCTGTGTCTGGAAACACAGTTCTGGGGACAGTAACATAGAGTATGTCTTTGTGTTAAGAGAGACCAATTTGGCAAGGTTCCCTTTAATTTCTTTATCCTAAAGACCTCTGCTTTTATACTTTATATATCCAAAGATCAAAATACGTTTACATCAAAATTTTTGTTCTCTGCCTTTACAATAAATCCCAACCAATAAGAAATGGGCAGCCCAGTGTCTGGCATATAAACAGCCTGCAATTATATGGTGTATTTCATGTCCTCAAGACATCCTATTGTGTTTCATAGCCAATTAACAATTATTGAAGTATCCTCATTATTATGGAGGGAAATAAGGCAGCCTGTTTTCGTGCACGAGTCCCACAGACAGCAAGTGACCAGTTAATCAATTTTGGAGGTGTTGGCTGAGGGATTAATATGAGCCTTGACATTGGAAGAGTGTCCACCTGCCTGTTCGAGGGTGATGCGACATCCACTTGAACATACAGGTAGAGCCTTGGTTCAGCATCTCATCTGTATACAATACTGCAGTGAAATGTTAGCTTAGATTTCTTTTTGCTGAAGTTATGAATAGAACCCTGACCCAAAATCTTCTGACTCTGAGACAAGACTGAGCCAATCTCAGAGTAGATAGAGAGAACTGTTCCCACTCGTGAAAGGATTGAGAATGAGAGGGCACAGAATTAAAGTAATGGGTAAGAGAAGCAAAAGAGACCTGAGGAAAAACTTTTTCACGCCGTGAGTGGTTAAGGTCTAGAATGCGCTGCCTGAGAGTGTGGTGGAGGCAGGTTCAATTGAAGCATTCAAAAGGGAATTAGACTTGTATTAAAAGGCAGAATGTGCAGGGTTATGGGGAGAAGGCGGGGGAATGGCACGAAGTGAATTGCTCTTTCAGAGAGCCAGTGCAGACATGATGGATCAAATGACCACCTCCTGCACTGGAACCAATCTGTTTCTATGTGACCTCCTGGTTTAAATGGCTATTATTAGCTTAGGTGGTCGATAGCAACTAACTTGGCAGGGCCCAGAAATTGAAAATTGGACTTTGCTGATTGCAGTGGCCCAGAAAATGTTCTGCAGACCCTCACCCATTGCCACTTATTAATGAGGAGTATTGCACTAACCATTTGTCAGCATTGTACATGCATTGACATTTAACATGCATTGTATTCTGAAACAGCCAGGAGAATTTTGGCTTCCAAGACAATTTAATTGCTGTAACTCAAAATTCCTCCTTGAGTTAGACTGAATCATTCTAGGTAGGTTGCCTGAAGAATGTACAGCAATTGATGGATTTGAAACTGAATCAACAAGATGTGCCTTGGCCAAAAAATTAAGTTTCCAAATTATTCACTTTAGCCATGCTTCTGTTTAGCTTTAAGATTCTACCAAACAATGTAAAGCTCCTGGAATGTTGTATATGTGATTATTTCTGTAACTTTCGCATAAACTGGCTTTGGGGTGACAGTTTTCTGAAGTGGTAGCCTGTAGAAATCCTGGTTATAGAAGTGGGAAGGTAGGAATGTAAGATCTTAGCCTCTCTGACTCATTGGCTCCCAGCAATGTTCTGTCTAAGCCCATGGCTGCACAGCAACATGAAAATTCTTGCATCGGCTGCATCCAAGTCGGCCCATTAAAGTTGCCACGCAAAAAAGTTTAAAGGGACCCCACACTATATCTAAGTCTTTTTAAATGCAATGAGGATTTCTGTTTCTACTGCACTTTCAGGCAGTGAGTTCCAGACCCATGCCAGCCTCGAGCTGAAAAAGTTCTTCTTCAACTCCCTTTTAATCTTTTCTACCTATTAGTTTAAATACAGAAGTCCTTGAAGCGGCCAACATCCCCAGCTTATACACACTACTGAGTCAGCGGCGCTTGAGATGGCTTGGCCATGTGAGCCGCATGGAAGATGGCAGGATCCCCAAAGACACATTGTACAGCGAGCTCGCCACTGGTATCAGACCCACCGGCCGTCCATGTCTCCGTTATAAAGACGTCTGCAAACGCGACATGAAATCGTGTGACATTGATCACAAGTCGTGGGAGTCAGTTGCCAGCATTCGCCAGAGCTGGCGGGCAGCCATAAAGACAGGGCTAAATTGTGGCGAGTCGAAGAGACTTAGTAGTTGGCAGGAAAAAAGACAGAGGCGCAAGGGGAGAGCCAACTGTGCAACAGCCCCAACAAACAAATTTCTCTGCAGCACCTGTGGAAGAGCCTGTCACTCCAGAATTGGCATTTATAGCCACTCCAGGCGCTGCTTCACAAACCACTGACCACCTCCAGGCGCGTATCCATTGTCTCTCGAGATAAGGAGGCCCAAAAGAAGTTTAAATCTGTACCCCGATTATTGATCTCTCTGCAAAGGGGAATAGGTCCTTCTGATCCACTCTGTCCAGCCCCTTACCTGGAGGGAGTTGGGAGCGGTGGCAGCACCAGCGGACCTGTGAGGAACCAACAACCTCTACATTCCGGATTTTGAAAAAGAGGGAAAAAGAATCAAACCGTGACATCACAGGAAAGCGGTGAGTTGATTGTCTGGTGAGTATTTGCTGCTTAGGGACTGAATCTTAACTGGAGTTTAAAAAAGTTAATAAGTATTAATACCCAGTAACAAGTGGGTAGCTGGTGAGTCTTATGTTTTATTTTTAATTGGTGACGTTATTACTACTATTGGGAACATTTCAGTATTGATCGGGTATGTTAATTGTGGTAAGGTCACTTAGTATTGGTAAATTTTAGTATTAGTAGTAGCAAGGTTATTATTATTGGTAGCATTTATTACTATTGGTAGGGTTATTTAGTATTAGCAGGGTTTAGTTGTAGTACCAAGGTTACTATCTAATAGAGGAATGGCAGGCCTGCTCCAACTTCTGGAGTGCTCATCCTATGCATTGTGGAATCTCCAGGGTGCTTCTCAGGTTTGGGATAACCATATATGCAGGAAGTGTCAGATGCAGCAGCTTGAGCTCCAGGTTTCGGAACTTGAGCAGAAGCTGGCAGCACTATGGTGTATTGATGAGGATGAAAGCTTCGTGAATAACACGTTTATAGATGTGGTCACTCCGCAGCCTAAGAGTATGGAGGGAGAGAGGGAATAGGTGACTGCCAGACAGTCAGGAATAAATAAGCAGGTCGTGCAGGGGACCCCTGAGTGCATTTCACTCTCCAACAGGTATTCAGTTCTGAATACTGAGGAAAGTGATGGTTCATCTGGGCAGAGCAGCCAGAGCCAAGTCCATGGCACCACAGGTGGCTCAGCTGCACAGCAGGATACAAGGAAGACTGGAAGAGCGATAGTGATAGGAGATTCGATAGTCAGGGGAACAGACAGGCGTTTCTGTGGCCGCAGATGTGAATCCAGGGTGGTGTTGCCTTCCTGGTGCCAGAGTCAAGGATGTCACTGAGTGGCTGCAGAGCACTCTGAGGGGGGAAGGGTGAACAGCCAGTAGTCATGGTCCACATCAGAACCAACGACATAAGTAGAGAGAGGGTGTGGTCCTGCAGAAAGAGTTTACTGAGCTAGATAAGAAATTAGCATGCAGAACCTCAAATTGTAATCTCCGGATTACTCCCTGTGCCACACGCAGGTAAGCACAGGAATAGAAGGATAAGACTGATGAATGCATGCTGGAAAGTTGGTGCAGGAGGGAGGACTTTAGGTTCTTGCGACATTGGGACTGGCTCTGGGGGAGATGGGACCTGTACAGGCTGGACGTGTTGCACCTGAACAGAGCCTGGACTGAGTTCCTTGCGGGAAGTTTTGCTAGTGCTGTTGGGGAGGGTTTAAACTAGGATTAAACCAGGGGGATGGGGACCTGAGGGTAGATGCAGTTGGGACAAAATCAGAAATGAAAATGGAAAGCATAAGCAAAGGTTAGAAAATTAAAAAAAAAAAGAGTTTGGCAGTGCTCTATCAACTTCCATGCAAGGAATATCGCAAATAATGCTATATCTGAGGGCACAGATAGATACGTGGCAGTATGATATCATAGCTATTACAGAAATATGGCTTAAGGAGGGACAGGAATGGCAGCTCAGTGTTCCTGGTGACGGCGTTTTCAAACACGAGAAGGGTGGTAATTTTAGTCAAAGAAACAATTACTGCTGTGAGGAGGAATGATGTGTTGGAAGGTTCATCAAATGAGGGCAGATGGATTGAGCCAAGGAACAAAAATGGAGCAATCACACTGCTGGGAATGTACTACAGACCCCCAACAGTCGGGGAGATAGAAAAGCAGATATGCAGTCAAATCTCTGAGAAGTGCAAAAACAATAGGGGATTTTAATGACCCCAATATTAACTGGGATAGTTTTAGTGTGGAAGGAATTGAGGGAACTGAATTCTTGAGGTGCACTCAGGAGCACTTTTTTGGCTAGTATGTAGCCAGTCCAAGAGGGTGTAGTTTTTAGACAGTTTTAGGAAATGAAGCTGGGCCGGTAGAAGGAATGGGAGAGCATTTTGGTGATGATCATAATTCAGTCAGTTTTAACATAATTATGGAAAAGGACAGAGATAGAACAGGAGTGAGTTCTCAATTGTGGCAAGGCCAATTTTACTAAGCTGAGGAGTGATTAAGCAAAAATGGACTGGAAACAGCTACTTGAATGTAAATCAGTGTCAGAGCAGTGGGAGGCATTCAAAGGGGAGATTCAAGGGGTTCAGAGTAAACCCGTTTCCAAAAAGAAAAAGGGTGAGACGGCCAAACCTAGAGCTTCTTGGATGTCAAGGAGCTTGCAGGGTAAGATAAGGCAGAAAAGGAAAGCTTATGTCTGGCACCAAGAACGCAATACTACAGAAAGCTGTGAGGAGTATAGAAAGTGGAGAGGTGAAATCAAAAAGGAAATTAGGAAAGCAAAGCGAGGGCATGAAAGAATATTGGCAAGCAAAATCAAGGTGAACGCAAAGATGTTTTATCAATACATTAAGAGTAAGAGGATAACTAAGGAAAAAGTAGGGCCTTGTGTGAATCCGGCCTTCGCCGCACCATTGGCTGTGCTGTCAGCTTCTGGAAATCCTTCTTTGAACCACACCAACTCTACCCTCCCCCATCCCCCAACCTTTTCCCCCTTCATGATCTTGCTTAAAACACCTATTTCATCAAGCTTTTTGTCATCTTCTTTGGCTCTGTGTCTGTTTCTGTGTGATTATGCTTCCATGAAGCACCTTGGCACACATCGTGCTACATTGAAGTTGCTGAATAATTGTAGGTTGTTGTAATATGATCCCGATGGACTCTTACATAATCTTGCCTAAACTGTCGTCTTTGCAGTCTCATGGGATTGAGTAAGTGTAACATTTCATGGTTTTCTCTTGTGTGCTTTCCATTTGGTTCATCAGATGAAAGTCCCACATCCGAGGTATGCTATCACTGTCCATATTTGAAGTAGATTACCGACAATGACCCGGCCCTCAGTTATTAAAGCAGACTTTAAATGATGAAGTGCATTTCCTGGACATTAATGCTCACAAAAGTGAGTCAGATGTAAGTGTATGAGGAAGCTGTGGGTAATACTTTGAAGGTGTAATTGTGGGCTTTTAAGTCTATGGTACTATAGTACTAACAATTAATTATTTTTTGGCAGAATAATTACTATCCCTATATAGAAGTTGAGGAGAACGTAAGAGGGCTGTTCACTGTATGCAAAGCAGAGAAGTTAATGTTCATGTTAGGACATGCTGATCCCTTTGTAAATTCATGATTATACTTGGCACAGATTGCTTAATTATTTTTAGCCTGCAATGTAGAGTATTTCATGTCTGCAGCTTCTGGGCAAGGGTGGATTCTCTTCATTATGTGTGAAGAGAGAGTGCTAATAGCCTGACATAGTCAGACTCATGGAATATTACCCTACAATGTCCCAGACGCTGCCATCACCATCCCCAAGTATGTCCTGTCCCATCAGCAGGACAGACCCAGCAGAGGTGGCGGCATAGTGGTATACAGTCGGGAGGGAATTGCCCTGGGAGTCCTCAACATCAACTCCGCACCCCATGAAGTCTCATGGCATCAGGTCAAACGTGGGCAAGAGAACCTCCTGCTGATTATCATTTACCGCCCTCCCTCAGCTGATGATTCAGTACTCCTCCATGTTGATCAGTGATTGGAGAAAGCACTGAGGGTGGCAAGGGCGCAGAATGTACTCTGGGTGGGGGACTTCAGTGTCCACCACCAAGAGTGGCTCGGTAGCACCACTACTGACCGAGCTGGCTGAGTCCTAAAGGACATAGCTGCAAGACTGGGTCTGCAAGAGGTGGTGAGGGAACCAACAAGAGGGAAAAACATACGTGACCTCGTCCTCACCAGTCTGCCTGCCGCAGGTGCAGCTGTCCATTCCAGTATTGATAGGGGTGACCACCGCACAGTCCTTGTGGAGATGAAGTCACGTCTTCACATTGAGGATACCCTCCATTGTATTGTGTGGCACTACCACCGTGCTAAATGGGATAGATTTAGAACAGATCTAACAATGTAAAACTGGGCATCCATGAGGCGCTGCGGGCCATCAGCAGCAGAATTGTACTCAACCACAATCTGTAACTTTATGGCTCTGCATATCCCCCATTCGACCATGACCATCAAGCCAGGGGATCAACCCTGGTTCAATGAACCAAATAGAGAACAGGCCATCCTAGATTGGGTATTGTGTAATGAGAGAGGAATAATTGACAATCTAGTGGTGCGAGACCCTTTGGGGGTCCGTCAAGATGGAGAGTGACGTAGTTGATTCTGAGACTAGAGTCCTGAATCTTAGTAAAGAAAACTACAAAGGTATGAGGCGCGAGTTGGCCATGACAGATTGGGAAGCATTACTTAAAGGGATGACGGTGGATAGGCAATGGCAAACACTTAAAGAGCGCGTGGATGAACTGCAATAATTGTTTATCCCTGTCTGGCGCAAAAGTAAAACTGGAAAGGTAGCCAAACCATGGCTTACAAGGAGAATTAGAGATAGCAATAGATCCAAGGAAGAGGCATATAAATTTGCCGGAAAAAACAACAGACCTGAGGATTCGGAGCAGTTTAGAATTCAGCCAAGGAGGACCAAGGGATTGATTAAGAAGGGGAAAATAGAGTACGAGAGCAAGCTTGCAGGGAACATAAAAACTGACTGTAAAAGTTTCTATCGGTATGTGAAGAGGAAAAGATTGGTGAAGACAAATGTAGGTCCCTTACAGTCAGAAAAGGGATTTTATTATGGGGAACAAAGAAATGGCTGACCAACTAAATGCATGCTTTGGTTCTGCTTTCACAAAGGAGGACGCAAATATCATACCAGAAATGTTGGGGAACACGGGGCTTAGTGAGAGAGAGGAACTGAAGGAAATCAGTATTAGTAGAGAAATGGTGTTGGGGAAATTGATGGGATTGAAGGCCAATAAATCCCCAGGGCCTGATGGTATGCATCCCAGAGTACTTAAGGAAGTGGTCTGAGAAATAGTGGATGCATTGGTGGTCATCTTCCAACATTCTATCTACTCTGGAACAGTTCCTACAGATTGGACAGTAACTAATGTAACCCCACTATTTAAAAAAGGAGGTAGAAAGAAAGTAGGAAATTATAGACCAGTCAGCCTGAAGTCGGTAGCGGGGAAAATTCCAGAGTCCATTATCAAAGATTTTATAGCAGAGCACTTGGAGAACAGTGGTAGAATCAGGCAGAGTCAGCATGGATTTACGAAAGGGAAATCATGCTTGACAAATCTACTAGAATTCTTCGAGGATGTAACTAGTAGAGTTGGTGAAGGGGAGCTAGTGGATGTGGTTTATTTGGACTTTCAGAAGGCTTTCGACAATGTCCCACATAAGAGATTAGCATGTAAAATTAAAGCGCATGGGATTGGGGGTAGTGTATTGCGATGGATAGAAAATTGGTTGGCAGACAGGAAATAAAGAGTAGGGATAAATGGGTCTTTTTCCGAATGGCAGGCAGTGACTAGTGGGGTAATGCAGGGATTGGTGCTAGGACCACACAATGTTTTGGCCTCAACTGTTTTCTGTGGTAGCAAATTCCACAGGCTCACCACTCTCTGGGTGAAGAAATTTCTCCTCATCTCAGTCCTGAAAGGTTTACCCTGTATCCTTAGACTATGACCCCTGGTTCTGGACTCCCCCACCATTGGGAGCATCCTTCCTGCATCTACCCTGTCAAGTCCTCTTAGAATTTTATAGGTTTCCGTGAGATCCCACCTCACTCTTCTGAACTCCAGCGAATATAATCCTAACTGACTCAATCTCTTCTCATACGTCAGTCCCGCCTTCCCAGGAATCAGTCTGGTAAACCTTAGCTGCACTCCCTCTATAGCAAGAACATTCATCCTCAGATAAGGAGACCAAAACTACACGCAATATTCCAGCTGTGGCCTCACCAAGGCCCTGTATAATTGCAGCAAGACATCCCTGCTTCTGTTCTTGAATCCTCTCGCTATGAAGGCCAACATACCATTTGCCTTTTTTACCGCCTGTTGGACCTGATTTACTTTCAGTATGAAGCACATGAAGACTGAAGCAGTCCGTGTAGAAATGCAGCAAGACCTGGACAATATCAGGGTAGTGTCCTAGGCCCAACCATCTTCAGCTGCTTCATCAATGACCTTCCTTCAATCATAAGTTCCGAAAAAGGGTCACTGACCCGAAACGTTAAGTCTGCTTCTCTTTTCACAGATGCTGCCAGACCTGCTGAGTGGTTCCAGCATTTCTTGTTTTTAGCATCCGCAGTATTTTGCTTTTATTTTAGGTTAGAAATGGTGATGTTCGCTGATGATTGTGCAATGTTCAGCACCATTCGTGACTCCTCAGACACTGAAGCAGTCCATGTAGAAATGCAGCAAGACCTGGACAATATCCAGGCTTGGGCTGATAAGTGGCAAGTAACATTTGTGCCACACAAGTGCCAGGCAATGACCATCTCCAACAAGCAGCCTCACAGCTCCAGCGACCTGGGTTCAATTCTGGGTACTGCCTGTGTGGAGTTTGCAAGTTCTCCCTGTGTCTGCGTGGGTTTTCTCCGGGTGCTCCGGTTTCCTCCCACATGCCAAAAGACTTGCAGGTTGGTAGGTAAATTGGCCATTATAAATTGTCACTAGTATAGGTAGGTGGTAGGGAAATATAAGGACAGGTGGGGATGTGGTAGGAATATGCGATTAGTGTAGGATTAGTATAAATAGGTGGTTGATGGTCGGCACAGACTCGGTGGGCCGAAGGGCCTGTTTCAGTGCTGTATCTCTAAAAAAAAAAAGAAAGAGAGAATCTAACCATCTCCCCTTGACATTCAATGGCATTTTATCGCTGAATCCCCCACTATCAACATCCTAGGGGCTACCATTGACCAAAATCTGAACTGGAGTAGCCATATAAATACCGTGGCTACAAGAGCAGGTCAGAGGCTGGGAGTCCTGCGGAGAGTAATTCACCTCCTGACTCCGTAAAGCCTGTCCACCATCTACAAGGCACAAGTCAGGAGTGTGATGGAATACTGTCCACTTGCCTGGATGGGTGCAGCTCCACCAGCACTCAAGAAGCTCGACACCATCCAGAACAAAGCAGCCCATTTGATTGGCACCCTATTCACAAACATTCATTCCCTCCACCACCGATGCACAATGGCAGCAGTGTGTACCATCTACAAGATGCACTGCAGCAAAGCATCAAGGCTCCTTAGACAGCACCTTCCAAACCCGTGACCTCTACCAACTAGAAGGACAAGGGCAACAAATGCATGGGAACACCACCACCTGCAAGTTCCCCTCCAAGTCTCACACCATCCTGACTTGGAACTGTATCGCCATTCCTTCGCTGTCGCTAGGTCAAAATCCTGGAACTCCCTTCCTAACAGCACAGTGGGTGTCCCTACCTCACATGGACTGCAGCGGTTCAAGAAGGCAGCTCACCACCACCTTCTCGAGAGCAATTAGGGATGGGCAATAAATGCTGGCCGAACCAGCGATGCCCACATCCCATGAATGAATAAAAATAAAAAACTGATTTCTGCAGCTCAATAACTGTCTGATGTCACAAAGCTATTTTTGTTTGTTCTACAAAAGTACTCATTAACATTCATTTTTATCTTTTTTTCCCTGATGCAAAGAAATGAGTGGAGAGTTTGCGTGTTATATTTGTGAGATAACCATAACTTGTGACTTGCAAGTGTTTGTTTAATCTCACTTGTAGAGAAATCTGTCCTAGCACCTATCTGGAGTTTTTTCATTTCCTTTTCCACCTTTTTGTTTTCATTACTCCTTTGTCTTATTTCTGATTCAATTTCAGTATCATGTATTCTCCAGCTTTGTTTGCAGAAGGGAAAGTCTCATTTTCATACCTGATTGTCTTCATGGAAACCTACTCTTCCAACATGGTGCCAACTAGCAAGATTATGTAAGAGTCCATCAAGATCATATACATCTCCAGATGAGGCAGAGGATTTGAATTGCGACTATTAGCAAAATGTTGGCTGCTCTAATAGTTGTACCAGTTGTGCATTTTGTGACTTAAAGGGCACTTTTAAGTGTCCTTGGAACTAGACGATAATCCATGCAACTTGTCAAATATGCAGACAGCATTGACTGAAGCTGTAGCTTATTTTCTGACTCGGGAAAACTTATACTTTTGGGGAAATTGTAGGCTTTACAAATGCTTTAGAAGCTAGACTCATTTAAAATTATAGTTAAGATCCTGATAACAGGGTTCCTCATTTTTATGTTTTGGTCTGTTAACTGTTCAACTATAAAATGGTTCTGAGAGAGTGTAGGACATGATTTCAATCTATTTCTAATATTTGCTAGTTCCGAAGAAGGGTCACTGACCCGAAACATTAACTCTGCTTCTCTTTCCACAGATGCTGCCAGACCTGCTGAGTGGTTCTAGCATTTCTTGTTTTTATTTCAGATTTCCAGCATCCGTAGTATTTTGCTTTTATGATTTCAATCTACACTGCTTTGATTTCTTCCTTCTATTCCCCTCCAATTTTTTCTCATTTCTCTTTCTTGCATGTGTCGTCTCCTAGTTGCAGTCTGGTTCCGCAGGCTTGGTGTTCATCAGTGCCTTGCCAGGTGGCTATTCTTCATTGGTTAATCTAGATAATAGTTATTAGATGTTGAAGGACATTGGGGTTGAACATTCCCATTTGCACTTCAAGCAAAGATTTGCTCATTAATGGCTAGGACTAGTAGTTAGAACTTTGGGGATTTTTTTTGTCCCTCAGCCACACAACCAGGTGGGTGTTGAGACCAGTTGTGTCCCAGTTGCATATGCCCCTCACCCTAAACTTCCCAGCTGAGATCAAATAACAGCACCGACATGATCTACCTGGGTTAACATGGTTCTGAGGTTCCATCATTGAACATTTCATCTTGGAGCTATTTCGACCCCAAAGCTACCATGTTTATCCCTCCTTCCTCTCCTCACACTAACCCCTCCTCGCCCCACCCCCCAACCCCGTCAGATGGAAAAGGCCAGTCACTAGTGGTGAGGTTTGATTTTTCAGCGCTTTTTAGGTGGACATTATTTAACAGGAGCTTCTTCGGAGTAGCAAGCCGAGCACTACTACTGGAACCCAGGGGATCACAGTTGGGTTGATATCGGAGTGATAACTGGATCTGTTCCTCAGTTGAGACAGTTCTGCATCTTGGGATGGTAATGCATGCCGCTGAAAGAATACTTTTCACCAGCTTCAAAAGAACACCTCCAAGGCATCTGGTTCTTGGCTCTTATTTTCCCAGATGATTCCCATTGCTGTTTTTGTGCTGTGAACCCCCAACCCCAACATTCAATATTTTTCTGCAGCTTTAAGGAAGTCAATATAGCTAACAGCTGCCATAACTTCAGCTAAGCAGCATGGTGTAGAGTCCAGTTACTCCTATTAAGGCCTTGGTTCTGTGCAGTGTACTCAGTTTGGCTTATTGAACCCCTATGCAGTTGGCTTCCACTACAGCTTACTGGGTCAGTATAGTTGTCTTAGACCCTGAGGATGTCCTTGGGGGTGGTCTGTTGGTGAACATTGGACTTGGTAAAAATGACTATGGTCTTTGATTAACCTTAAGCCAAGGTTTTTCTCTCTCCCTGTAATCAATACATTTGCATTTTGAAGCTTGTGAATGATTTTGTAGTTCTGTTTTTCTAATTTTCTCCTTTTTTTTCTCTCTCTCTCCTGGGGCACTGACTCTTGTAGTTACACATTTTTGGCAGTATTCCAGCACTTTGTCCAAATGGCGATTCTTCATAAGTGACTTTAGACACTAAATTTTAGTTGTCTAATTTATCCTGCACTGGACCTCAAATATCCAGGACCTTGGGCCAAGGTCCAGTTAACCTTTTTTTCTGATGAAAGGTCATCGACCTGAAAAATTAACTCTGTCTCTCCACAGATGCTGCCTCACCTGAGTGTTTTCAACATTTTTTGTTTCTAGCATCCAGGCTATTTTGCTTTGGTCTTTTCTCTGGCCTTTCTGCAAGAGGTAGGCAGGTCTAGGGTGTATAAGGGCCGGGAGCACCGGAAGGAGGGCGGAGGCTTAGAAGTTGGGAATGGGAGAGAACCAGGGCCTGGAAGTAGCAAGCAGATGGATCATAGGCCTGAGCAGAATACAGCATAGTTTGATTCTGGGAGATTGGAAAGCTGAAAGTGTGCATGACTAGAAATAGGGAGATGGATATATCCCATCTTAAAGCACAACTATCATGATGATTTCCCTTTTGATATGTGGCATTTAATTGGTTAATTGTGGTGGTGTTTAGTGGTGAAGACTGAGCATTCTGAGTGTTGTAATGCTGGGAGTGTGGATTGATTTGAGAATCAAAACAAAATTCATAATTGTTGCTCAAGGGATAAAGCACAATTCAAAACTGAAGCTTATAAATAGAGAATGGAAGTTGACAAATGAGAAAAATTGAGATAGTGGGCTGGGGGTGGGTGGGTGTTGAAGGAGCTTGAGCAGTTAAATCTGTATGCCAGTATTCCTCATAACTTCATATTTGAATGAGATAAAGTATATTGTGACATAAAGTTAGTGAGATGCATAGAAATTGGGGAAACGTACAGAAAAAAAAAAGAGTAAAATACAAAATAAAGTAGTTAAGTATTGAGAGAGTGGTAGCCATACAGAAGAGAGATTAGAAAGCCAGTGGGAACTTAGAGAAAGGGAGCGAAACAGTGAGGGGAAAAGTAAGACAAATGTGTATAAACAACAATACATATTGAGCAAAAAAGCGAAACAGTGGACAAAAACCTGCAGATTAAAAGATTGGGAGTCAGCAGACACAGTTAAATAGACCCACAACTTAAATAAAAAATGTAAGAAATGACACAGTAGACCAACGTGTGTTCTAAGTAATATGAACTAAAATGTACAAACGTAGAACGCTATATATAGTGTCATGTACTCCATATAGGTTTAAAGAAGAAAAGTGAAATTTATTAAACCTTCAACTTAAACTCTGATTCAGTTAACGCCTACGGATACACACTTTGCCCACGCTAGCAGATACAGGTGATGCGCACATGCAAATAGAGACACAAAAGAGAAGAAAAATAAAATGGAGAGGTTTGAGGCAGTCTTTAAAGGGGGTTTCTTGTTGCTGTTTCTATGTTTCCAACTCGCCGTAGAGTCTTTGATTGTGGAGAGCTCTTACTTTTCCTTGGGGCCCAGTATTATTCTTGCACCTTGTTCACTGTAGGAGACTTTTCTCTCTTGGTGTTCATATGTCTGCAATGGTTCCCGAAGCTGGTGAAAGAGAGATGAGAGCAGACAGGAGAGAGGTATTCTCAGTCCAGGAGCTAACAGCCTTCTGATTTCAAATTCAAATAACTCCCAACAGTCGGCCAGCCATTTGACTAAACCGGTCTGCCCACGTCTGTTTGTGTATTCGGCCATCTTAGCAGTTAAGCTGGAATGCTAGCCTTTTCACCTTCAATGTCTGGTAAACAAAAGTCCATTGTGGATTAAATTGTAGCAGGTAATAGCGCCTTTGTCCTTTGATGAACTTGTCTGTTGATATGCTAGTGTCTTTCCCCAGCCAAAGTCTCCAATTGTTTTTTAAAGCAAGTTCTTTCTTCAAGAATAGTTTAAAATAAATGTTCATGTGGCAAAATTAATTTCTCGCATTTTTGGCAGGTGGTGGTGGGGGGTGGTGCTTGCCTGACACCACCACCACCCAGGGGAATGAAATACAATTTGAAGAAAAATGGTGCATTTCATTACCGGGTTTGAGAGAAATATAAGATACAGAAAGAAAAACTATACATTTCTCTGATTCATTTCTGTTCATTCACAAGTCTAAAAGCCTATTTAGAAATGGTCTTTGGCAGGTGCCAGTGCTGTTTTAATTTCCCCCTTTTTTATTCAGGAGAGTTAGGTGGGTCTATCCTGAACTGTGAGTCATGCAAAGACGTTTGACTTCAGGGGATGGGTGGTTCCATTTTCCTCTGACTGTGGGGGGAGGAGTATTTGTTTTCTCCCCTTTGTTCTCTGGGGCACTCCCACCTGCAGGTATTTGTGCAGACTTAACTGCACTCTCCAGTGACACTTCGACTAGGTGAGGCATCACCCTCACGGTTTCTGTGCCCCTAGAGGTCTTTTTTTGTCTCTGCAGGTTCCTGTAAATGCTGTTAGCAACTCTGGGGTGCTTCCAGAGTCTGCATTTACATAGGAGGATGTGGGATCCAAACGTTTCAGATATTTTGGGATTGGTTGACTGGACAGTTGGGATTTTCATCTGAGATTCTTTCTGGACTTCCTTTAACTTGCCCTCTGGGTCAGTTTTCCCCCCTTCTCTTTCTAAACTTTTGCCAGCTGCGTGCTTGCCTGTACGCTTTTGTTCTTGGCGGGGGTCCCTTACAGTTCACCAGCCCTCTGCTAGAGGGTCCTCCTAACACCGGTGCAGGACTTAGGGGTGCAAGTTTCACTGTAGGTTGGGGTTTCCACTCCACCTGGCACATATGACAACTCCTGCAGTACTCCGTTGTGGAGGTTTGGCCAGTCAAACTGCTGTCTTATGCGGGCTTTGGTCTTTGGTATACCAGCATGTACAGCTACTGTAGTCTCATGGGCCCTCCTTAATATTTCTCCCTGGTACCTCTGTGGCATCACTAACTGGTGAACTGCTGTCCAGTCCTTGCCCTCAGGCCTGTGCGGCGGATTCCATTTCCTCATCAGTACCTCCTTTAAATAGTAGCAATTAGCGACTCCCTCTGCTTCACTTTCAGATTGGGCAGTCTGTGCTAACTCTCTCAGTACTGAGTCGGCTCGCTGAGCCTCAGCTAGGGAAAATCGGGAAAATCCATTTAATTCATTCCCTGGGTCTCCTAACCGTCCAAAGATAGTCTCGGACCTTATGGTCATTTGCCTGCAGTGCCAGTACTGTCTCCTCTGGGGGAGCTGGTTTGATCATGGCCTGACCCACTACACATTCAGGGATTCTGCAGGGAACCGTCTCATGCCACTGCCTTGTCTCTCTGATCTCCTGTGGTCTTTCTTTGATTACTGGGGAGGGGGCTGCCACCTTCACCCCCGCCAGATCATTACCTAGGAGCAGGTCAACCCCGTCCACAGGCAAACGAAGGACAATCCCTACGGTCACTGGTCCCGAAACTAGGTCGCACTCCAGGTGCACCTGGTGTACAGGTATAGGCATACACTGCCCTCCAATACCATTCACCACATTTTGTTGTTCACTGCACTCTCTTGAGGAAAGGTCAGGCCTTTTCCCAGTAAAAGAGATCTGGTGGCCCCTGTGTCCCTGCGAATTACTGTGGGCTTGTTTGCCCCACTCGAGATATGGGGTTACTTTCACTTGAAACACAAATTCCTGATAACCTTCATGAATCCTTTTAACCTTTCCTGCACATGCCATAGTATGCTTCCTGGGTTGCACTCTTCCTGCAGTTAAAGTCACAACTTGTGCTGCTGTGCTTTCCATTAGGTTATCTTCTTCACTGAGCAGATGTGCCCTGATTAACCCTACCGGTATTCCCTTTAGTTTCCAGCAGTCAGCTTTTAAATGCCCTCCCTTATTACAATGGAAGCACACAGGCCTCGGGTCTCACTCTTGCTCCTTTTGGACCTTTTTTGACTAGAGGAGGGCCCCCTGTGTCTCCTGCTTTTCTTTCTCTTCCAGAACTGCCTGGGCAGATATCACTTTCGCACCCGTTGTCCTTTTTGAATTTGTGGGTGTGATTAGGAGAGATTCTCCCTTGGGAAACCGACTTATAAATTAAAGCAAACTCATCAGCCAGAATGGCTGCTTGCTAGACTCGCTGAACCCGCTGCTCCTCTACATGGGTCTTAATGGAGAGTGGGAGCGAGTTTTTAAATTCCTCTAACAGGATTACTTCCCTGAGAGTCTCATAGCTAGGCTGTATTTTTAAAGCCCTTAGCCACTGGTCAAAAGCCAGCTGCTTGCTTCTTTCAAACTCCAGATACGTTTGGCTTGTTTTTTTGAGGATTCTAAACTTTTGGCGATAGGCTTCGGGTACTAATTCATATTCCCCGAGGTTAGCATTTTTGGTCAGTTCATAATTTAATGAACTCTCATCTGGCAACAGGGAATAAACCTCATGGGCTTTTCCAGTTAGTATGCTTTGTATTAAAAGGGGACCAGTTCTCAGCTGACCATTTTAGCTGCCTTACCAGTTTCTCAAAAGACACGAAAAACGCTACCACATCTTCCTCATTGAATTTTAGAATTAATTGAGTGAGTTTTAGCCATCTTGTACCCAGCCCTGATTTCTGCTCCTCCATATTGGCCATGCTGTCACCTGGGGTTACTCTGTTGCCTCCTAGTTAACTCAAGCTGCTTCAGAGCTCTCCTCGCATTCTTTCCAGAATATTCTTTCTTTCTCTCTTCCCTCTCATTCCTTGTCCTGTCTTTCTCTCTCTCCTGCCTTTCATTTCTTCACCTTCCTTTTGGAACGCTCTCTCTCCCTTTCCTCAAATTCAAGTTTCCTCTGTTCCAGTTGTATCTTTTCTAACAATACCCAGTCGCATTCTGTTTCTAACACTGCTTCTGCTTCTTCAGATTCAAGGGAAAAATGTTTGGCCACTAGCCTTAGGAGTTCAGACTTCCTAGCCTGGCCACATACAGTGGCCACACTGCTCAGCCATTTTCTCAACTCCTCCATAGACAGTGCTTTTCAGTTATTCCAAGTTACTTCACCCTAGCATGGAGAACTACTAGCTTCAGTTGCAGACATGTTAGTTTTCAATCACACACAACCACAAGAAAACCTGTATTGAAATTTGCTCTTTCTGATTGGGAACACTTTGGCTTCCCATTTCCTATTTGTTTGTGGGTAAAATCCTGGAGGCTCGCACCCAAATTTCTGATATGACCAGGTGAGAAATGTGTCTAGTGGTGTTTTATTGTCTTCGCCTGGTCTTATTGTAACAGGGTTTAATTTTAATCACACACTGTGTTTTGAGCTGCCCCTTTGAATCTTTGTTCACTACTTTCCAATTATAAGGCAAAGAAATGAGCACACCAGCTTTTCTTTAGGTTTAAAGAAGAAAAGTGAAGTTTATTAAACCTTCAACTAAAACATCTAATTCGGTTAATGCCTGCGGATACACACTTTGTCCACGTTGGCAGGCACATGCGATACGCACATGTAAATAGAAACAGAAAAGAGAAGAAAAATAAAATGGAGAGGTTTGAGGCAGTCTCTAAAGGGGGTTTCTTGTTTCTGTGTTTCTGGCTCAATGTAGAGACCTTGATTGTAGACAGCTTTTACTTTTCGTTGGGGCCCAGTATTCTACAACCTTGTTCACTGTAGGAGACTTTTCTCTCTTGGTGTTCATATGTCTTCAGTGGTTCCTGAAGCTGGTGAGAGCGAGATGAGAGCAGACAGGAGAGAAGTGTTCTCGGTCCAGGAGCTAACAGCCTTCTGATTTCAAATTCCTTGTTGGAATTTTATGAATTTGAACTTCCAACAGTCAGCCAGCCATGTGACCAAACTGGTCTGTCCACGTCTGTTTGTGTATTCGGCCATCTTAGCAGTTAACCTGGAATGCTAGCCTTTCCACTTTCGACGTCTGGTAATCAAAAGTCCATTGTGGATTAAGTTGGAGCAGGGAATAGCTCCTTTGTTGTTTGAAAGTACTTATCTGTTATGCTAATGTCTCTCTCCAGCCAAAGTCTCCATTGTTTTTTAAAGCAAATTGTTTTCTTCAACAGTAGTTTAAAATCAATGTTTGTGTGGCGAAATTAATTTTTCTCATTCTTGGCAGGTGGGGGGAGAGGGGGGGAGGCTTGCCTGACAACTGTCGGTCTTAAAATTCCCAAATGAATTGAAACAGAAAAATAACTTTATTATGCTGCTTTATTCCACACTTTCATAATTGGAAGAGCAATTGTGCCATTAGCCATAGTTTCCAGTAATATCTCCTGCACTGCAGCATTTTGTTTTGTTTGCATAGTTTCCGATCTCTTTAAACAAAAAAATGTCTTATTTATGAATGGACTTAACAAAATATAAATTAAAGATACAGGATGGAAAGTTGATGCTTCAGTTGAAATTTCCTGTGTGTCTTTTTTGGGGGGTGGGTTGAAATGGGTGATAATTTGTAGTGTCTTCTAAAATGCCTCGTAAAGCCTTTATTTGTATAGTAGGTGAGTGCTGAGTTTGTTAACACTTACTTGAAGAGCAAGAAATGTTTAAAGTAGTTTTTATAGTGATGCAGTATTTAGTTGCTGATTAGTGAATAATGCTGAGGTTGATCTTGAATTCTTCCATTAATAGAACAGCAAAAATTAACTGACTACACTTGGTGACATTACTTGTCTGTAGATGCAGTCCTTTTAAAAAAGTGTCTTTGTCTTTATAGGTGCCCTCCTCGTACTTTTCTACCAGCTCTATGCAAAATTTTTCTGGATGAAAGTGCTCCTGACAATGTGTTGGAAGTGACAGCACGAGCCATAACGTATTACCTGGACGTCTCTGCTGAGTGTACACGAAGGATTGTTGGAGTGGATGGAGCCATAAAAGCACTTTGTAACCGTTTGGTTGTAGTTGAGCTCAATAATAGGACCAGCAGAGACCTGGCTGAACAGTGTGTGAAGGTAATGAACGCGCTTCTGTGATTGATTCCATTCAAAATAAAAACTTTAACAAGATGATTTCTTGTGGTATTGCTTATAGACAAGTTTTTAAAAAATGATGGGAACTGGCCTCTCGCTTCTGGAACCTGGATTCCGCTCCAGCACCTACAGTTGGGTGCAAGTCTTCTCTGCCTGATGACTGTCAAAGTCCTTTTGTGAGATCAATTTGGGCAGTATCAATCTAGTTTCTACTAACTAACTAATGCCTCTAACACATATCGGCAATTTGAGAAGTCACAGGTTGGCTTTTTGGGAATTGCATCAATGCTATACTGGTGTAATCAGTTTTTTTTATTCTGTATCTGATCGTCATATGCCTGATTTGCAACTGCTTGATGCTGACGTGGGAGGAGTTAATCTCCAACACAACCATCCTTCACCCTGACGACTGTAACAGTTGGAATTACACAGCTCTTAGCAGTTGACACCTCTGACTAGGCTTGCTTGCAGATTAAATTCCAGATGTATCTTGAGGCCCAGAGCTTGAACTTCGTTAAAATTTCAGTTAGCGTTTGAACTTTCAAATGTTTTGAGTTATTTCAGTTTTGCTATGTAATTGTAATGGCTGTGTTCTATGTTTATTGCAGATTTTCTGTTCTGATTGACTCATCGTAACCATGTGGTATCCGTTGTTAAATCTAGAAAGCTTGTTGTGGAAGGATAATGCTGGAGCCTATCTTTACTCATTTTCACATTTATTGTACAGAGTAAAAGGATTACAAACATGTATCTCCTCACTCAAACCCTCCACCAGTCTCAGTAAGAGTCTCCTTTTCAGTGAGGTCCCAGTTAATACTCCCCACCGTATATAATTAAATAATTGATACACAATTAACAGATTCCCTTTCTTTTGTAATAAAACTTAGATTAATATGCTCAAACAACATTTTCAAATAAATTCCATATGTACAAAATATTACATTGCGAGATGCCCCTTCTCTAGCACCTCTAATAATTTATTTGTACTAGCATTTCTTTTTGTGAAACAATTGGATAGCTGATGACTCACACAGAAACATAGAAAATAGGAGCAGGGGTAGGCCATTCGGCCCTTTGAGCCTGCTCCGCCATTCATTATGATCATGGCTGATCATCCAACTCAGTAGCCTGTTCCCGCTTTCTCCCTTTAGACCCAAGAGCTATATCTAACTCCTTCTTGAAAACATACAATGTTTTGGCCTCAACTGCTTTCTGTGGTAGCGAATTCCACAGGCTCACCACTCTCTGGGTGAAGAAATTTCTCCTCATCTCAGTCCTGAAAGGTTTACCCTGTATCCTTAGACTATGACCCCTGGT
Source organism: Heterodontus francisci (assembly GCF_036365525.1). NCBI lineage: Eukaryota > Metazoa > Chordata > Chondrichthyes > Heterodontiformes > Heterodontidae > Heterodontus > Heterodontus francisci. The sequence continues at coordinate 76,173,566 of NC_090379.1, forward strand.
TCTGGACTCCCCCACCAATGGGAACATCCTTCTTGCATCTACCCTCTCAAGTCCTGTTAGAATTTTATAGGTTTCTATGAGATCCCCCTCTCACTCTTCTGAACTCAAGCGAATATAATCCTAACCGACTCAATCTCTCCTCATACGTCAGTCTCGCCATCCCAGGAATCAGTCTGGTAAACCTTTGTTGCACTCCCTCTATAGTAAGAACATCCTTCCTCAGATAAGGAGACCAAAACTGCACACAATATTCCAGGTGTGTAGTTGGAGATTTCCTTACTCTCCAGCATTTGTTTCAATCCAGCAAGATTAATACATAGTCTTTTCTCACCCTCTTTTTGTAGAGTACATTCTCCCACAAAGAACAATTATCCACCAACATTCAATGGGTATCCTATCTTCAGTATGTCAATTGTTCAGCATTCTACCTAAAATGTTTGACATATACAATCGCGTAACTGCTGCCTCCACAAGTACCAGTGTTTCCGCAGCTAAAGTGCTTTTAACGACCTTTTTTATTTTCTTAGCTTCCCAAGCTTAAAGGAATACATTTCCCATGTTCACCCATCAGAAATATTATGAAACCAGCTGTATTTGAATACCCATCAGGAAGATTAGCATGTGAAGCATCACTAAAAATGACTAGCTTCATGTTCTTTGGGTTAGCTAAGGATGGGAACTTCAGTATACATTTCTCCAGATTTAATTTTTTAAATGTTTTATTTGCCCTTAAAACATTCTCAACTTTCAGGTGTTTCATCATCATACTTCCCTCCAGCACATCAAAACTAGCATCAGGTCTAGTCTGACTGCACAACCAATTTAATTAACCAATCAAGTTTTCCAAATGCTCAGTCTCTACTTTAGATATATCATCATTGTGATCACCGAGCATGATTAACCAGGATGTAACACACTCTAAATAGGATTGTTGATTTAAAGTTATTCCAGACTTAGTCTGCTTAATATTTAAACCAATGTATTTAAAGACCGCACAGGCCTGATCCCCAATCTTAAATTCTGCCCTAATCTGAATATATTTCTCAAAATACGCAGTATCACCCCATTAGAAATCATCAATGTGCATTTTGAAGATGCCTGAAAGTTTTGCTTTATGATACCAATAAAACATGGCAGGATCTGCTTTTACTTGAACACAACCAATTGTCAACAAAACAGATCTCACTGAGAAATACCACACTCTGAAAGCATCATTAAGGCCATAGATGCAGTTGTTCAGTTTCCATAGTTTTGTCTCTGCATCTGCTGCCTCTTTAGATGGTTTCAGAAATGTTTCTTTCTGCACATTATTACCCTGCAGAAATGTGCTTTTTATGTCAGTGGATCTACACTCCAACTAAAATGCTTTTCAAGATTTCTTCTCCAGCTGTGGGAGAGTCCACTCTTACTTAGCTCTTCAAAAACCCTCACAACTAGCCTTGCTTTAGCCTTATAAGTCCCATTGGGAAGGACCTTTCTCAGTACAAATCCAGCTATGTATCTCCTATCTGGTACCTCAGAATAAACACCAGACTCTCTCCAACTTTCTAATTCCTTATGTTTTTCTTCTCATTTATCCTCAAGTTCATTCACTATCATGAGGACTTCTGCTTCTAGTTCTATTCAGAGACTGTGCTCTAGCCTTTGTTTCATTGTGGAATCTGTTCAAACTACGGCCTTTATTAGCACTGTGTTGTCTTTCGGGACTACTGCTATAAGATCTCCCTCGCGCACTATCGGAGGCTCCTTCACCAGTATGGTCATCGTTTCCTGACGCAAGAGTCACTTCCAGACCCACTATTAGAACTTTCACTGTGCTTTCTTACTCTCCACTCTTTGACCCGATTCTGCCAGTCCACGGACCTTGTTTCTTTGCCATTGTCTTGACCATTCAATCAATATTTAAACTTGCCAGTAGATTTTCCTGCCGCCCCACAATTGTTGCATATCTGCATTTATTAGACCCCTCTGGGATATATGTTACCCGTGTACCTACTTGGGGCAATTGTCCTTTGGATGCGATAGCTCTTTCTTGAGCGTCATGATCGCTCATTACTATACAACCCTTGATCTACCTCATTCTATTCCTCAGGACCTTCATCACAAAACACATGATCGTTTGAGGTACAAGGTGCCTCATTTCCCTCTATCAGCTGCTCAGATTCTGAGATTTTGTAATCAACCCTGATTAATTCGAGGAATGAACCTGAACAGTTTGATTTCCATGCTTGATAACTACTGTCTTACCATCATGACCTATTACCTTACCAGGGCCCTTCTATTCCCTATGACCTTCTCTTTGAAAATACACCAAATCTCCTGAATTAATTTCTGCCTCAGATGGCCTTATACAATGCCTCAGCGCTCTCCAAATTTTCTCAGAGACCTAAGCCTTGATGAAATCCCCTGTCTCTGCACATAAAGCATTCAAATGTGCAGAAAGATGGAACAACTTTTCGTACCTTCTGGAGCAGGAGGACTGTCGCACAGTACAGAAGACTATTTGGGATTCCGTCCATAGACCAATTGAAAGTGACTATATCCCCCCAACCATCTGAAGCAAATTTTTTTGCATGAACTACCCATGCCAAGGCGGTTGTCAGCTTGCAGTTTGTTTGGTCAGCTAAGATTTTATGCAGCATTGCATCAGTCAATCACGGTGATTCCTTTCATAGAGCCCATTGCGGAAAGGACTTTCAGCTTCAGTATTCATAACCACAATGTTCATGTTTTCACACATATCTCTCAACTCGTCATTGGCCAATTCCCCTCCATTACCAGTCAGAAACTTAGCTGGTGCCCCAAGTCCAGTCCCGATCCATTTCTCCATGATTTTAACAATAATCACCCTTTTGTCCTTGCTATTATTGTAGAAAGACTAAAACTAGTTGATAGGTCTATAAAATATGGAATGAGAATGTTCTTGCCTTTGTCCCATACCTTTAAATCAATGGAAACTACTTCGTTAAAGTCATGTGCCAATGGAAGGCTTACAAATGGACGTACTGGCATCCTCTGATATTTTTTGCACTTTTCACTAATCTCTTCTATTATCCTTATATAGTCTTAATCAGTCACACCAGCATCCTTTAGCTGGGTTTTTCTTCTTTGACAAGGGTGAGCAAATTGTCTATGTAACTTTAAGACAATTTGCTTTTTATCTCTGATTCTTCTCACTTGACGCCATTAATACTATTTTAACACTCTGACTAGAAACCTCAAGTTTTGTTAAGGGGATACAATAATGCCCTGACTGAGTAAACTGCAAATTCACTGACTTTCCAAAAACAATTGCCTTATATTCTATATCAAGTTTCATTTGTGCCTTTTTCATTGAAGGTTTACTCAACAGATAGGTATCTCACTAGAGACTATATCAGTACTGATAAAGTGGCTTACTCCAGTTGTTTTACGTGGAATTACTACTCTGTTCAGTGACTCTGATGTGTTGTCATCACCAAACCTAAAGTTGGTGGTACTTTTATTTTCTTTAATCTTGCATCGATCTTCACTACTGAGTGAATTCATATAAAGTTGTAACCAATCTGTTCCACATACTGATGATGTGCAAGCACTATCTAATAAAGCACAGTTGAATGAATCTACAACTAACACATACATCACAGGATTAAAACTCCTTGTAACTGTACAATTCATTCAGATTAATCAGTATCTTCCTCTTCTGCCTCAGAATTCTGTGTCGTGTTATTTCGACGACTCTGTCCCTCCGCTTAGGGCATTTCATTGCATAATGATACTTTGAGGCACACGTGAAGCACCAATTAACTGTTCCTTCAGCATTCTGGGATTTATTTGTCTGTGATTGCTCTTCCAATATTGTCTTCTGCTGTAATAGTCAGACCTGCTAATGGTGTTTTCATCCTAATTCCTCCTGTCTTTAACTCTTCCATTGGAATTATGCCTGCGTCCAGTATCTGGACCATTACAAAATCCAGTATACATTGAGTCCTTTGTTCTTTGCGTCATCGCAGAATGCCCTGTTTGTTCTACCAGGGCTGCAGGAAATGACTCTTTCCCCAGGAATTCCTTTAAGGCAGCAAACATTGGATCTAACGGGGAGTCTTTTTCCAGGAACTGAACCCCAGTTAGAATCAAGAGCCTGTCCATATGTGACATCCTAGAAGCAATTTAAATGGCAGCACTGAGCCAGGGATCTCCAAATTGAATTTCCTCAACCTTCTATACAGTCTGTTAAAGTCCACGCTATATTCCTCCTTTGAGTAACCATTTGTTTTCTGAAATCTATCAAAGTCTGATCATGTCTCATACACATTCAATAAGCCATCTTTCTAATGGAAGATCCAAACCTTCATCAGTATCCAACTGACAAGCATCCAGTTCACAAAATACTGTCCTTCTGATTTTACTTTTGGTAGGAAGTGACAGCACCAAGGCCATATTTTGTTTCCTCTTTGGTAGGGACGTAACCTGTGTCCACATATCACTTCATTCTTCCATTGGTCATATGGTTCAGACTCAGAACATCAGAGGGTGATCATATACCCTGACAATTTACATTTGCTTTCGGTCATATTTTCCACAAACGCCAGCGAGATTTTAGTTTTCTATGTTTTAAGAAAAAATCCTAGTTTCCAACCTTCAGTTTTAGGCAACCATCCTCTGCTACCATGTTAAATTCCAGAAAACTTGTTATGGAAGGATAATGCTGGAGCCTGTCTTTACTCAGTTTCACATTTATTGTACAGAGTAAAAAGATTACAAATATGTAGCTCCTCACTCAAAACCTTCACCAGTCTCATAAGAGTCTCCTTTTCAGTGCTCGTGAGACCCCTGTTTACACCCTCCACCTGCATATAATTAAACAATTGATACAGAATTAACATCCATTAGTGGGGCTAATTAGGAAGCACTTTGGAAACCTGCACTTCCAATGCAGCAGATTTTATTTGAGAAATGGGGAGTAAAGTGAGATTTGGCGTACACACTAGCGCGTTGAATTATTGTAAGATTTCCCTGATAAAATGGAATTTCTTGGGCAGATTCTTGCTCAGAAGTAGCATCACAAATTTAATTTTGAATGATTAATTATTAATATATGATTCTGCCAAATAACCGTGATTTCTAGCCAGCGGTCAAGTTCACCATATGTTTTTTGTAGACTAAAATTCTGCAGTGAAAACTTGTCCTAATCCTCTGCTGATTGCTTGTGAAGCAAAAATGGTATTTCCCAGAAGTCATATGAAAAGTAACATTGACAGGTCTGATGACATGTCCTTTTTTCACTCTCCCTTGATAGACTTTTAAAGAAGGCGAAGAAATATCTTGCTAAAAATGGTGGGTTGAGAAGTTAATTTTAACTCCAGCCTTGTTCATTAATGTTCAGGCCCAGATTGCAATTGAAGTTACTGTATCTCCAGTATCATCATTGAATGGTTTCTTGTGTTTTATGGCTTAATGGAAATTTTGGGAAAACTTGAATGTAATGGGTAGTTCAGACAGCTTGTGATTCTGGTAGTGGATGATAACCTCAACAGATTCACTTGGCATTCAGTCTCATTGATTTGACAGCGTATTACTACATATTCTGGGCAGTGTTTAGTAATTTAGTGTTCAAAACCTAGCAAACAAAAATTGCAATAATGGCTTGAACAAAAAGTTGTTTTTACGACAAAATCGGTTCAGAGACTTTGATTTTTGGATCTGACCTCATAACAACTGTGACTTCACTAAGTTAGTTATTTCAAAAAAACTATGTTGCTGATTTTAAAAAGAATAGCATGGTATTGTTAATATTGATATTGACAGCCACAAGTGGCTCACAGTTTTAGAATTTGAGGCCAGGTGATTAGACTGTTAAATGTCAAAGAATAGAAAATGCTGAGTGCTCACATCAGCAGATCAATCAATATGTGAAAGAGAAATGCAAGTTAATGTTTTGAATGTGACCCTTCTTCAGAGTTGGTCAGTATATCTCAAACAGTGACCTGCATTTCTCTTGCATGCATTAATTGATCTGTACATTTCCAATATTTTCTCCCTTTCACTTAAGTTCCAACATTTATTTTAACTTTAAAGATATACCTTTTATCAAAAAACTGCTTAAAGCTGGTAAACAACTTAATTTATGTTTACATTAAGTGCTGTGTTCCTTACCAACTACTACACATTGTTTTGCCTCTGTTAAAAGTTACTTATCCCTTAATTTGTTTGCGTTATCACTTTTTCTTCAAATGAAAATCTTAAAATTTTTTGATGCCCTTAAGTGTTTTGAATTATTAGGACTGAACCGCTTTTGATTCTTGCTAAGATATTATTTTTACCTCTGACCTTGTTTCACTTCTGTTTATCATTAACTTGTATAATTCATACTGTTGCCATTGAATGTGATCTGATTTTATAGGTACTTGAACTCATCTGTACTCGAGAATCAGGAGCAGTATTTGAAGCAGGAGGCTTAAATTGTGTACTAACCTTTATACGGGATAGTGGTCATCTGGTACATAAGGACACTTTACATTCTGCAATGGCTGTAGTTTCCAGACTTTGTGGGAAAATGGAGCCTCAGGATTCATCACTTGAAACTTGTGTGGAGTCTTTGTCTAGTTTATTGAAACACGAAGATCCTCAAGTAAGTAGAGTGAGAAACCAACCTTCACTGTCTTGGAGCCATTCTTCTTATTTAGAATCATTTTAACAATACAGTTTTCCCTCTTCTTCCACCCCCACCCCCATCTTTTCTTCAAAAAATGCTTTTGCTCAGCCACAGTCCCATTTGCATGTTTCTAGGTAGTGATTGTTGGCTTGATATTTGACTGTGAAGTATTACTGACTGATCCTGCTGTCACTGTGCAATTTCCAGCAGGGGTTATTGAACCATGATCCCTAGTTGATAGCTTTCTCATTAACCTAGAGGCACCGGGGCCCATTAGGTGAGGAAGGCTATTGTGCACATCTAGTGGTCAGCATTGGCAGATCCCTGGAAGATCACTTTTATCTGTATTTTACAGATGGAGCAGCGCATTATATTGTTGCTTCTTCATTCTGCTACAGAGGAATGATGTGAAGTATTGTGGAATTGACTACAGGCTGTATTTGGATGGTCCATCACTACACTCAAATGCCTCCTAGAGAAATTGTCTGAAGAGCATGAGTGGCTAAGACCTGTCGTTATTTCAAATAAATCTTCAGATATTTCAGGGCAGGAAGAGGCTTAATTGTACACTTGTTCTTTTGGTTGCTAATTTTCATTTTCAAGTGGAAAGATATGATCCAAATAATAGATTGGCCCTTTTTTACTTTCAGGTATCAGATGGAGCTTTGCGTTGTTTTGCTTCCTTAGCAGACAGATTCACTCGTCGTGGAGTTGATCCAGCTCCTTTAGCAAAACATGGGTTGACGGAAGAGCTGCTTTCTCGCATGGCAGCAGCAGGAGGTTTAGTGGCAGGAGGATCTTCATCTGCTTGCAAACCAGGCCGTACTTCCACAGGAGCAACTCCCAATGCCGCTGATTCTAAACTTAGTAACCAAGTATCAACAATTGTTAGCCTGCTTTCCACACTCTGCAGAGGTTCCCCTGTTGTGACGCATGTAAGGATTCAATTATTTTAACTCTTCTCATGCATGATTTTGCAGCAATAAAAGGAAAACTATAGAAAGGTGCTAGACAATTGCACATGACTGCTATTTAAAAAAAAACATACAAAACATTACATTTATTGCTGATAAAATAAACAGTATTTCATAATTCCTGATCAGATTTTCATATTTTCTGTTGACTTAGATATTTACAGAAGTTTTACTATTCATACAAAGATTTTAGATCTGATTTGAAATACGGATTAAGTGAATTTTTATCCAGATATGATTTTGTATTCAATTTAAGATCTGATTTATTTGTAACTTCACTAAAATAAGAATTCAAGCACAGGATTTCAGTACTGAATTTGAATCTTCAGTCAAAATCTTATCAAATCACATCAGTTTAAAATCAAATCTCTTCATAGCTCAAATTAAAACTTAACACTTATCAGTATTCATGTACCACAGTCATAGTTGATGATGAGGTTGGAATACTTTTCATCCTGTCCTAAGATGTGTGTTTGATTGTCACTATAGTATTAATAGATGTTTTCCCCCTAGGATTTATTAAGATCAGCACTACCTGACTCAATAGAAAGTGCACTACAAGGTGATGAAAGGTGTGTACTTGACACTATGCGATTGGTGGATCTACTTCTGGTATTACTTTTTGAAGGACGTAAAGCTTTGCCAAAGTCCAGTGCTGGCTCCACGGGCAGGATCCCTGGCCTACGGAGGTTGGATAGTTCTGGGGAGCGTTCTCATCGGCAACTTATTGATTGCATCCGTAGTAAAGATACTGATGCATTGATAGATGCTATTGATACCGGAGGTAGGTTACTGTTTGGGGACAAAAAATATATGTTCATGTAAAAAGTGTTTTTTCCCCCCAAATTAATGCTTGTTTATGGCTTTTTGTGTAGCTTTTGAAGTAAATTTTATGGATGATGTGGGCCAAACACTCTTGAATTGGGCTTCTGCTTTTGGAACTCAGGAAATGGTAAGAAAACTTACGCAACTTTAGAACAGGCCTTCAAGCCTGTGCTTTCTTCAGTGTGAATATTGGTATGACCAGTGAAAGAATTAACTTGAACATAGTAAAGGTAATTTGTTGTAATACATTTTAGTCAGGTACCAAATTAGGTGTTTATTAGAAAAAGAATATTATTTTGCACAAATTGAAAATTGAGCAGAAAAGCAAATGATCACCTGACATAAGAATGGTTTAATAAACTATCTTTTCAGGTGGAATTTCTTTGCGAGAGGGGTGCTGATGTTAACAGGGGTCAGAGGTCCTCATCTTTACACTATGCAGCTTGTTTTGGAAGGCCACAGGTTGCGAAGGTATGATTCGATTCTTTTCCTGTAGTTAACTATTGTAGAAAAGAGCTTCCTGTTAGCTTAGATGATATAGGCCAATATGGTACTGAGCCATTTCATAAAATCCAAGGTACTATAGCTGATTTGTTGGGTCAACTGCCTTCAGATGGGATAAAAGTTGGGCTAGGGAGTGGGTAGAAAATGGCCAGCATGGCAGCTGATTGCTGTGCATAGACTAGTGTGGAAAAATACAGTGTACATTATGTAAAACTGCTATGATACCCTTTTTTGTGATCACACACATGACGAATGATTATTTAGATGAGTTACTATCTGGTGGCTGGCAAAAGTACAGCTATACATACCTTAGCAAGAGAGGAAAGGGATAGTTAGGGAAAAGGAACTGGAGAACAAGTGGCAATTATTTAAGACTGCTTTTATTTGATAGTGATAGGTACAACAGGTCAAGTCTAATACTTAAATCTTGAAATATAACCTATTTTGTAACATGTTTTGCTGAAGGGACAAAAATAACAAAAACTTGGATTTATATAACTTTAATGTAATAAAATGTACCATGGCACTTCACAGGAGTACTGAAAAGCAAAATTTGACACTGAACCACATACTGCGATATTAGGGCAGATGGCCAAATGTTTGGTCGAAGAGTTAGGTTTTAACGAGTGTCTTAAAGGAGGAAAAAGAGGTGGAGAATTTTAGGGAGGGAATTCCAGGGCTTTGGGCCTTGGTAGCTGAAGACATGACCAACAGTGGTGGAGCGATTAAAATCGGAGAAGCACAAGAGGCCAGAATTAAAGGAGCACAGATACCTCAGAGGATTGTGGGGCTGGAGGAGATTAGAGATAGGGAGGGGGGAATCTAAGGAAGGATTTGCAAACAAGGATGAGAACCGAAGTAGCTCAGCAAACGCAAAGGTGATGGGTGAATAGGACTTGGTGTGAATTAAGACATGGGCAGCAGATTTTTGGATAACCTCAAGTTTGTGCAGGGTAGAACGTTGGAGGGTGGCCAGGAGCGAATTGGAATAGTGAAATCCAGAGGTAGCTAAGGCGTGGTTGAGGGTTTCTGCAGCAGATGAAGCAGAAGAATAAAATGGGAAACTGTAGACCATTTAGTCCAGTGTCCGTTGTGGGCAAACTTCGGTTTGAAATAAAATTAAGAAACATTTGGAATTTTTTTTAAATTTCTTCATGGGATGTGGGCGTCGCTGGCCAGGCCAGCATTTATTGCCCATCCCTAATTGCCCTTGAGAAGGTTGTGGTGAGCTGCCTTCTTGAACTGCTGCAGTCCATTTGGGGTAGGTGTACCCACAGTGCTGTTAGGAAGGGAGTTCCAGGATTTTGACCCAGCGACAGTGAAGGAACGGCGATATAGTTCCAAGTCGGGTTGGTGTGTGACTTGGAGGGGAGCTTGCAGGTGGTGGTGTTCCCATGCATTTGCTGCCCTTGTCCTTCTAGTTGGTAGAAGTCGCGGGTTTGGAAGGTGCTGTCTAAGGAGCCTTGGTGCATTGCTGCAGTGCATCTTGTAGATGGTACACACTGCTGCCACTGTGTGTCGGTGGTGGAGGGAATGAATGTTTGATGATGGGGTGCTAATCAAGCAGGATGCTTTGTTCTGGATGGTGTCAAGCTTCTTGAGTGTTGTTGGAGCTGCACCCATCCAGGCAAGTGGAGAGTATTCCATCACACTCCTGACTTGTGCCTTGTAGATGGTGGACAGGCTTTGGGGAGTCAGGAGGTGAGTTACTCGCCTCAGGATTCCTAGCTTGTGACCTGCTCTTGTAGCCACGGTATTTATATGGCTACTCCAGTTCAGTTTCTGGTCAATGGTAGCCCCTAGGATGTTGATGGTGGGGGATTCAGCGATGGTAATGCCACTGAATGTGAAGGGGAGATGGTTAGATTCTCTCTTGTTGGAGATGGTCATTGCCTGGCACTTGTGTGGCGCGAATGTTACTGCACGGGATAATCAAGGACAGCCAGCACAGATTTGTTAAGGGCATCTAATTTGACAAATGTAATCATTTTTGGAGATAACTGGATAAATAATGCAGTATATGAATTTTAGCAAGGCTTTTAATAAAATGTCTCATGAGGCTTGTTAGAAAAATTTATGTATATGGTAAGTATAAAAGAAGTGTAAACATAGCAGTATGGATGGAACATTAGTTGATGGACAAAGAACGGGTAAATGGGTGCTATTTGGATTGGAAAAGGGTTTGAAGTGGTGTACCTGAGGGACCAGTGCTGGTTCCATTTTTATGGGTAATCACAGATGTTTTGGACGAGGACATGGAGCCAGGGATAGGAACCAACATGTTGCACCATGGACATTTGACAAAATTATTGACTCAGCCACGGACGTGGGAGCAATTAATCTGTATGTAAAGTGTGTAACCAGCATTATGCCATCCCAACACAGTCCAATTTAAAACACATTTCTCCCTTTTTAGTGATACCTGGCATTGTTTTTGCTTGCACAAGTAGTCAATGTCTGCTCGCACACACGATGTAACGATGCAGAGAATTCGGATAATGTCCATGTCAGGAGTGAGTGGATCTCTTTCACTTCCCCACCCCACTTCCACTGGCCTCTGTCTCTCCCCCCCCCTCCCCTCCCCCCCGTCTCTCCGCCCCCCCTTCCCCCCCCCCCCTCCCCCCCCGTCTCTCCGCCCCCCCCTTCATATCAAGGAGCCATAGCAAAACCAGAGTCCGTGGGAATCGGGGAAAACTCTCCACTGATTGGAGTCATACCTAGCACAAAGGAAGATAGTTGTGTTTGTTGGAGGTCCATCCTCTCAGTCTCAGGACATTACTGCAGAAGTTCCTCAGGGTAGTGTTTTAGGCCCAACCATCTTCAGCTGCTTCACCAATGACCACAATGGCGCAGTGGTTAGCACCGCAGCCTCACAGCTCCAGCAACCCGGGTTCGATTCTGGGTATTGCCTGTGTAGAGTTTGCAAGTTCTCCCTGTGACCGCGTGGATTTCCGCCGGGTGCTCCGGTTTCCTTCCACAGCCAAAGACTTGCAAGTTGATAGGTAAATTGGCCATTGTAAATTGTCCCTAGTGTTGGTAGGTGGTCGGAGAATGGTGGGGATGTGGTAGGGAATATGGGATTAATGTAGGATTAGCATAAATGGGTGGTTGTTGGTCGGCACAGACTTGGTGGGCCGAAGGGCCTGTTTCAGCGCTGTATCTCCTAAATAAATAAATTTTTAAAAAAATTATGTCAGTGATTACACTTAAAACAGTACTTCATTGGCTGTGAAGCACTTCGAGACGTCTGGTAGTCGTGAAAAGTTCTATATAAATGCAAGTCCTATTTTTCCCTGAAAGTGTGACTAAGCCATTAAAAAAAAAGCCAATAGCATGTTGGTTTTTATATACAGGTGCTTAGAGTGCAAGAGTGAAGAAGCAATGATAAACTTGTACCAAGCATTGGTTAGGCCACAGTTAGAGTCCTGTGTGTAGTTTTGGGCGCCCTCACTTTTGCAAAGAAGTTGAAGCCATATCGCACACAGCTTGGATTCAACTGCATAATATTGGGATGGGAAGCTATGTGCTGAGGAGAGGCTCGAGATACTAGAATTATTTCCATTGGTGCACTGAAGACTCATTTTAATAGAGCTTTTTAAAATTATAAAGGGTTTTGATAGTGATGTGAGTTTGTAAAACTGCTGAATAAATGGCAAGCTGTAAGGTTTCTTTTTCGAATCATTCCTTCAGTTGCCTCCACCCTGTTATGTCCTATTTTAACTTTGTTCTGTTCTGACTAATTGTATGAAGTTCCTTCCTCCTCTGTCTTTTCTGTTCCCATTGCCCAGAGATGGTAACAATTAGAAAAAAAAATCTTTTTCCTTTGGCTGTAAACCAGCTGTAGAATATTATATGTACAACCAGGTCAATATTTGACATGAACACCAGAAAGTGCTAAAGATTTACGCAGCAATCTGTACATATTGGTTAAAATAAACTATCAACATGTTCATTCCTGGGCAGATTTGTAACTGGGCAGCTGGTACCTGATTAAACTCAGCAGATCAGAGATCTAATTGTGTGTGTTTTTTGTTGACGATTTAAAACATGTCAATTAATGGATAATGTCAGTGGAAGCATTCATCTAAGTATTTAAGGCCCATTTGATATATATTCGCTAATATTTAATGCGTTTGTTTCTTTGACTGAAGAGAAAGATTTGCAAATCATGTGAGGGGTGTTGTTAAGCAGTTTTATTCAGTTGAACTTGGTGAGTGATATTCTTTGCATTTCTTTTTACCAGACTCTGTTGAGGCATGGAGCAAATCCAGACCTACGTGATGAAGATGGCAAAACACCTCTCGACAAAGCACGTGAGAGAGGCCATAGTGAGGTTGTGGCTATATTACAATCTCCAGGTTAGAAATCTTGTTTAGCTTCACCAAGTTAAAATAAAAACTCCTGCTCATTCATTGCTTTAATTTGTTAGAGAGTAATGTGTTGCTGTTTTTCAGTTTATTTTAACCAATATGTATAGATTGCTGCGTAAATCTTTAGCTGAATGTAAGAGTGTGAGGCAAAAGGCTGACAAAATAAGGTTATGGAAAAGTTAGAAAATTGGACAGACATGATTGTAGCGAAGACAGCATTTAATGTTGCAGCTCATTTTAATACGTACTCATGAAAATTGTAGTTGCTGAGTGTTATACTAGCTGGTTCCAGTGCAATGAACCCATACTGTTCCCCCGGCTGCTTTTTAAACGTTTAGAATTTTAACTGCTGCTTTGGTTGTGTCGGCATCACAGACTAACATCCATATTCCACCAACAGGGGTGGGCCGAAGAGGCAGGTCCCCAAGTCTACCTGAGCTGGAGCAGGAATTGAGCCCATGCTGTTGGTGTTATTCTGAACCACATGCTAGCCACCTAACCAACTAAGCTGACCGGCCCCCTTACTTGAGTCAGAGTTCAAAACGTTCCTTCAGAACATAAATAGAAGGAGGAGCAGGCCATACAGCCCTTCAAGCCTGCTTCTCCATTCAGTAAGACCACAGCTGAACTTCTAAATCAACTCCACTTACCTGCCCTATCTGTATATCCCTTGGTGACGGAAAATCTATTCATCTCAGTCTTGAATATACTCAGTGACTGAGCATCCACAGCCCTTGGGTTAAGAATTCCAAAGATTCACACCCCTCTGAGTGAAGACATTTCTCCTCATCTCAATCGAAAGGGCTGATCCCTAGTTCTAGACTCTTAAGCTAAGGAAACAGCCTCTCGGCGTCTACCCTGTCAGGTCTCCTAAGAGTATTAGACATTTAATGAGATCACCCCTCATTCTTCTGAACTCCAGAGTGTATAGGCCCATTCTACTCAGTTACTTCATGTCAGTAACTTGGACCATAATGATATCTGCAGCTTTCTCTTCGTCAGGAAATGCTAACATTTCCTGGAGGTTTTGTGGGATGGAGGAGGGAGCATGTGAGCTGATGCTGACAAGGTGGTCTGCACTCTTGGTTCAAACTTGCTTTTATTCTCCTTCCATGCTGTTGGGGCTGCTGCAGTCTACTCAGTTTTGCAAGATTTTTGTGCTTGCATGTCCAGCTGCCTTATCCTCCACCACCTTCAGCTATTCAAGTGTTCTCTATATCTCGTAAATAGTAAATTTTATTGATTTCTTACATTATATCTCCCATTATATGAAAACATTCCTGTCATTTAACCATCTCTTTTTCTGCAGTCAAGCAATTTACAGCTCATTTTGTTTCTTTGTGTACGGGTGTATTTTTCTCTCTCCATTCTTCTGTTTCTTTTAAAATGCTGTTCATCTGTAATAGCCTTCAGTTTTGACAGTGTCCACTCACTAAATGTGTAATCTACCGATGGTGCCTGACCTACTGAGTATTTCCAGTATTTTCTGTTCTTGTTTAAAATGCTCTTGTTTAAAATTAGTTCTAAATGTTTCAAACTTGGAACTTATTGTATTTGAAGTAACTAGCTGATGTTAGATTTAACAATGTGCTCCTCTAACTGCCACTTGAGATGCATGTCCATTTAAAAAGCTTGCACTGCAGGAATCTTTTAAATTGCTGTTATTCAAGTCACAAATGGAGATTGCAAAAGAAGAGCCTTGGTTTTACAATTTGAAGCAATCTAGGCTATTCTGAACTACTTGTTTCCTCCATTTGCTATTTTATTGGTCTCAATTGTCTTGGGTAGCTGGATTCACTGGTAGAGTGGTTAAATGCACGGCCCACTTCAGAGCACTTTCGTTCTGAAATAACATGACTTGAGTTAAAGAAGTATTAACATATCTGTAGTGATGAATTCAGCTTGTATTTTCACAAGTATAGTGCAGTAATTACAATTGAGGTGGTGGGAGGGGGAGAAAAAATTTTGATCTACCTCTAGGCTCATACTCCATATGGATCTACATCACTAATGTCAAACTTAGAATTCAGGTTAAATGAGGGGGAAATATCAATGTGTATGGAGAATTATAAACTCTGGTATCTTCATTAGCATATTTCTGAAAGCCCTTAGGATTGCCATAGTTTCACACAGAGCAATTCAAATCACATTTAATCATGTCTGCAATGTATTGGCGAGTATTGTTTGCTGTAGATTTACAATGTTACTAGTTATCACTTCAACTTGGACCAAAATCATCCTAGTCCCTCAAGTGTCTCCTGACAACACAGAGCATGTGCACAGTGATTGCTGACTTCATCAGTGCCTCCTAACATTTGCCAGCATGAATCCGCGCATGTGTGTGGCAACGTCAGACGTAATGACATTCTGAGTGTTACCCCTCAATGACTGCAATCGCCTCCTTCGCCCGCCCCCCCCCACCCCAAACAGTACCCCACTCCCTCCCACAATCACTGCATGTCTTCCCCGCTCCCTCCTGCAACCGTTGCTCTCTCCTGCTCCCGACTGCTCACTGCTCCCGACTGCTCACTGCTCCATCCTGCCATTTACTCCCGCTCCTGACTGCTCGCCAGTAACTTCCCGGCTTGGCCCCCCCCCCCCCCCCACTTCTCCAGGTAGCGAGGCGGGGCGCAAGTGGCGGGAGGGAAGGTGGGATGGAGCGAGGAGTAGTCGGGAACAGGAGAGAACAGCAAGCAGACGATCACAAAGGGAGGCGGTGATCGCGAGAGTGAGCGGGAAACTGAATGTGGCGATTGAGACGGGAGGGAACGGGGAACTATTGTTGCGGGGGGGCAGGGATAGAGGCGGCAATCATGGCCATTGAGGGGTGAGGGGATTTTCGTTAAGTTCGTTTTTTGTGTCAAATTGACAGCGCCATCTTTATTACTGGCAGCTGCCTGAGACATCACAGACATTTCAGTTGATGAGGCTCCATTTGCGCATGTGCCAGTACTGTGCCATCTGGTGCTTGCATTCTCAGCAAATGCAGCTTTTTGAATGTGAGATCACTGCCATGCCATAAGATGAAGGTATCTCTCCCTGTGAGTCTCCATACAGTAAATTCTAATTTGAGCCTATATTGTATGTGGAAATGAAGTACTTCTTACCCAAGGGGCTTTGGAAGTACGTACACATCCTAGTTTTTATAATGTCAAACCCTTAAAGCATCTGATATTTCTGTCCATTTTTAATTAGTAACTTAGTATCTAGCTGTATTTAACTGTCAATAAGAATATATGAAACAACCATGGGCAATAGTCTGCAAACTGCCTTCTTACCTCTAAAATCTTGCCGAGGTTGGAGAAATTGAAATCTCTCTCGTGCTCTTTTGTTCTTTCCTTGCCCAAGGTAATGAAATTGACATAGATCCAGAGCACAGAATAGTCATAATTTGACACTAATTGCCAATATTTTTGGGGAGTCCATAAGTATGACTGTAGGAAGTGGAAGATTTATGCTAGTGCATTAAGGGATGCTCGTCAAGATTTGAATATTGGGACAGTTGCATTCTACATCTGGTTATACTGTACTTGGCCAAGGAGTGCTTGATATTTGAACTGGGGGCTGAAGATAAGGAGTAAATTCTATTCTTTTGCAGTGACATTCCTTCTGTTGTGCACAGTATTTCCCCAACAGAGAAAAATGTGCAAAAAGTGTATTTAATTGTAATGCATTTAGGAGATTGGATGTGTCCTGTAAATAAAGGTGAAGATAAGAAAAAGAAAGATGCCAACAGAGAGGATGAAGATGGAAATGAACCAAAGGGAGATCCTGAAATGGCTCCATTATACTTGAAGAGATTGTTGCCGGTTTTTGCACAGACCTTTCAGCACACTATGCTGCCATCCATCAGGTATATTTTTCAAATCAATTACTACATTTATTAATTTTTTGTCATTAGCATTTTGTTGGCAACTTTTAAGAAAAAGCAGTAATAAAAATTTAATTTGGTTTTAATCTGGATGTTAATGATCTGAGAGTAGTTTGGAAAGTGTAGTCAACGGAGATTATCACTTTCGTCAAGATACCACCTTTACTGATGAGGTAGAGTAAAACTGCAGAAACCAGTACTGTAATTCTTAAATATTTTTTAAGTAAATAAATAGTTTTTTGGCATTGCTGAAAGCAAATTTTATTGGCTCCTTAGTTTCACTTGCACTGCTATAGACGCTTAAATGGTGATAGGCAAATAGGGTATTTTTGACAGCTACTTGTGAAAGGCAAAGTTGAGTATAAATGGCAGCCAATTTCTTATTCCCTCAATTATTATTAGATTTTTCAAGACTAAAATTCAAGAAATTAAATGTTTAATTTACCATGGGCTGAATTTTATTAGCGCACTGCACTTTACGGCAGCACGCTTTGAAGCCAGTGGCCTTCTGACACGGAAGCGCCGTCGCTGAGTTCCCGCGATATTTCGAGCACGGCTCATTTAAATGCAGGGGCGTCCGCTGTGTCCCCGGCAATGGCATCAGGCACCGGCGCCATTTTTAAAGGGCTTCAAGCCCTTAACAAAAATTTGAATGTCTGAAGAGAAAGTGCTTTGTTAATTTTTTTTAAATAAAAATCAAAAGCCGGAGGCCCTTTCCCAACCTCTTTTCCTCCTCCCCCCCCCCCCCCCCCCCCCAAATCATGGCTGTTTTATATGCCAATATGACTGACATAAATTTTATTCCCACCCTGAACTGCCCCACCCCCCACCCCAACCTCGTCACTTTTCCCCTTCCCACCATCCCCACAGCCATTAAAAAATTTTTTCCCTGCTTCCCGCCCCTCCAACCAATGTCTCGCCTCGGAACTCCATATGGAGTTCCAAAAGCATGTGAGTTGCGGCTGGCGGCTGTAAAACCGCTGTGGGATGGCTGTCGGGACCAGGTAAGTTCATTTCAATATTTATTCTGCTAACTTGCAGTAAAATGTGGCAAGGCCTTCCCGGCACCGTTGGTCAAGTTGGGTCACTGCTGCAGGCATTTTACGGGCCTCCCTGCCACAATCCACAATGTCAAGGGGCTGGTAAAATCCAGCTCCATATGTCTAAAGTTTGCATTAATTAAAAAGCAATTGTTGTAAAGCCAGTCGTCAGAATTATTTATTATTTGATTATAATTTGAAAATTATTTGAGCCACATGTTTGGATTTGTATTGTTTGAATATGAGACTGATGAAATTGCATTGTGGAATTGCACCCACAGTACAGAACAGGTTTCATTACACTTGCATTACAAGGCTTGGAAGACATTTACGAAGAAATCTATCCAAGGCTTGGAAGACATTT
Source organism: Heterodontus francisci (assembly GCF_036365525.1). NCBI lineage: Eukaryota > Metazoa > Chordata > Chondrichthyes > Heterodontiformes > Heterodontidae > Heterodontus > Heterodontus francisci. Next base: position 76,192,148 of record NC_090379.1, read on the forward strand.
ATGAAGAAATCTATCCGTAGACACCACCAATTAAACCATCAACGTTTAAAACAGACAGTTGCTATATCGGCTAAAAAGCACTTGTCATTTGCATTAACAGCAATATAATCTTTTAAGTGCTCTATTTATTTCGGGCAAAAAGAACTTTGCTTACTCACCTGTCGGTCACAGACATCTGATTTGAGGTTGTTGATCTCATCTATTATGTAACACACTGAGCCAATGCCAAAGGCAAGTGTTAATAATGGTGCTAACTTAAATTGATGATGTTTAATCAATTTAACACAGAATTGCCTCCTCACTTTATTCAGATGGACCCATTTTGGTCTTTACCCAAGATGCAATAAATATTGTAGGCTGCATTAGGTCAGCTGAAAGATGGTTCTCTTCACTCTTTGCTGTACGATTCCTACTCCTGTCAGCAAACATTTTAACTCTTGCTACCATGTTCTAAACTGTGAACAAGTCATCCAGGTAAAAGGTGCTGGCAGAAGTGGAAGCTCTGGGTGAATTAAGCCGTGTGCAGACTTGCAATAAAATGCAGTATTAAATCTCAGTGTGTATAGTTCTATATGCATTAATAAAACGGCTGTAAACCTAAAGGGCACTAGTTCCTCAACAGCTCTTTTCAGTGATGTGACCATGAAGACAGTGGCTGCTTTGAGCTTTGCAAGCAGACTCCTCTGGAACATAAACTTTTGGTCCCCAAACAAACCACCCAAAGAATCGGGTTACCAGTGAACTCAAATAAATCATGTACTGGCTATCACATATTCATGAATGTGCCCGCCGAATGTAGTGTTTACTATATTGGGCTTTTGAATTTCCAATTCACAGTGCAACTTCAATGGGCTTTTAGATACTAAGTGCCAACAAAATACATTTTTAGAAACAGAAATTGCTCTTTATAGGAGGAATATAAAAGAGAGCTATGTCTTGTTTCCGAACCAGCTGATTAGTTGGGTGAATACTTCCGAGAGAAACCAAGTAGTGGAGGATTGTAGATCTCAGTGTTTTGGCACTTAATCTATTTGCAGGCCCAAGGAAATCCCAATCTTCCTGGGTTAACTGTTTACATTTTCAGTTCCTATTCTTTCGTGACAAATATAAACACTAATATTATAGTACAAAACAAAGTCAGCTATTACTGTAACTCAAGTACAAAAAAAAACTTACAAATTTAAAATTTTAAAACTTCCTTTTTCCCTGTCTTTTTTCCCTTGTTCTCTTATGCTTGCTTTTCTATTTTTTCTTTCAATTTTACTTTCTTGTATTTTAATTTTTAAAAATATTAAATTTTCGATCCCATTTCTGTCTCATAATCCATTTTGAAGCTGGGAGCAATATTCAAAAACGCCTCTGGCTGGAAATTATCTCCATTATTTTTCAGCCATTAAAATAACCTGTCTAAGGTACAGGGAGAATTAACACAGATATAATTGTTAAATATCTTAGTGTCGGCTGCCATCTTCAGGTGTTCTCAGATTTTCATTTTAATAGTTCTTTAGGTTCTGATCAAAAACATAATTTCGTTCAAATCACTGTAAAATACAGTTTATAAAATGTGTTTATTTTAAATTAGAATTCAAAGGTAAAACATTAGTGAAGGCTTCACTTGATCTCATTATAGTGCTGTAGGTACTGGAACCAACAGAGTATATTGCATATTGCTGAACTCAGTTGTTTGAAATTTTAAATTTCAAACTATATTAGTGTCCATTTTTGGTGTATCTACTTTAGAAAGAGGACATTACACCAAAACATATTAAAATACTCCACTGAACTGTGAATGAATCCTATTTTTATCAATGTTATCTGTACTTTGATGTGGATGTGATAATTTTGCATGGGCTTCAGTAATTCAGTTGCCAATGTTTTCCCCTTTCATTTCTAGGAAAGCTAGTCTTGCTCTTGTTCGAAAGATGGTACATTATTGTTCTGAAGCACTTCTGAAGGAAGTATGTGATTCAGATGCTGGCCACAACTTGCCTACGGTGCTGGTGGAAATTACAGCTACAGTCCTAGATCAAGAGGTCAGACTCCATACTTAAAATATAAAAAGCTACTTCATGCAGAATTTAAATGCTGTAGGTCTGTTGTTTTACATTGAATATTTAGTGGTTTGATAACTGAGTTATCATGTGTACTGTCACCCATTTCAAAATGCCAAATGCAAACTGCTCAGTAAGATTTAACAAACTATTATTGAGCAGCACTGAAACTGATCATCTGAGGAGATCAAATTAAAATATAACATCCTTCTCAGCTATTGTAGGTGTGTTTACACAGCTAGTCTTTGAAATAGTACTAACAAATGGTTGCAAAACTTCACAATGCTAAGAAGTTGAAGTACAAGATACTCTGCTGTTCAACTATATTTTGAGAATTGTAGTTTTGAAAAACAAATTTCTATTTTTAAAATAGCAGTTTGAGATTTTAAGGATGGACCAGTTAAAATTCTTCTGAACGGCTTTGTTACAAAAATCAGTTTGGATTGCCATTTTAGTTGCCGCCTTTGAATGTATTGTTTCATTTTTATTACTGTATGTTTCCATTATAGCATAGGAGGATGAAAAATTAGTATTTTGAAACATAACACAAAACACAAAAATTGTTGGCTTTGGTATTGCTAGAATATTGGTGTTCCAGGAGACATAACAGTAATACAAATAATTAAAATAAAGCTTTGATACTTAAGAGTAACTATTCAATGGATGAAACTCAAATGGATGAAAGGTGCAGTGGTGTAACATTGTTGAGACATCCTGTGATAGATTAGTCATGCTTTGGTTTGTGCCTGCACATTGTCTCCTGCCTAGTTTCCATTGTATCAATTTTTATCAGGGAGAAGTGCCAAATTGAGATGAGGCATTTGCACACTGTTCCAGTGATAGGTTAAAACTAGTTTTGGCGAGTCTGATCACTTGCCTAACCTGTGTCTAGGAAAGCCTTAAGAGCACTATTTGATAGGGGCAGTTGATTAAGTGGTAATGGTCCAAAATTTGTTCAGCATATTTTCAATTTTCCCGCGCAATTTGCTGTCCTGAAGATGGTAACTGATGTGGTGTGTTAATGCAGACTATTGGTATATGGGAGCATTGACAGTGTTTGTTGGAAGGATCAGAATGAAGTCTAAACCTATCCTTGATGCTCCCATGTATTTTTTCAGTTGATCCCACTGGATAACTATCAGGAATGATAACTGTACCTTATTTTCTTCCTCCGCCCAGAATTGGGGCAAGGCCAGTCTGTATTCTGACTGGTAGCACAGCTGACATGAACAAACTTGGCTCGGCTGCCTAAGCCCCAAACTCTGGAATTTCCTCCCTAAACCTCTTCGCCTCCACCTCCTGCTCCTCCAAGATGTACCACCTTGACCAAACTTTTGGTCTTCTGTCTTAGTATCTCATATGGTTTGATGTCAAATTTTATTTGATAATGTTCCTTGTAACATTTTACTATGTTAAAGATGCTATATAAATGCAAGTTGGGATTGAAAATTTGTATAGTTGAGTATCTCATCAGCTTTGTGCCATTTGAGAAAACACTGCTCCCGAGATAGACTAATAATTTAGAATAGCATTTGAATAGTGGTACCCTGCCAGTTTTTATGTGGGTCGTTGAAACAGCATTCAATTCAAGCGTGCCTTTCATTTGCTGATTGATGAGTAAATTGGTTGTGTTCTGTACAAAAGCAGATCAGTAAGTCTGATGTATAGGAAAATAAAAATTTAACTATGCTTTAGATTTGAATTTCATTTATGGTGTAGCAGTCTGATACTTCCTTTTGGTACAGGACGATGATGATGGCCATTTACTAGCTTTGCAGATCATAAGGGATCTGGTAGACAAAGGAGGTGACCTATTTCTGGACCAACTTGCAAGACTTGGGGTAATCAACAAAGTGTCCACCTTGGCAGGACCATCTTCAGATGATGAAAATGAAGAGGATTGCAAGCCTGATAAGGTGATCAGATTTTATATTTGTGATAATTTGATTTTGGCTATAAAAATCTAAATCAAAATTTGCTAATGCGATATCACCATTCCTAAAAAAAACAATCACAAAGCATATGAGTAATGCCCAGCTTGAATATTTTGAGTGTTGTTTCTCACTGCAATAGTACTTGTAATTTCTTTCCGGTAATCTGCAAGTTCTGTGTTTCAAGACGGTGCAGAATTCACGTGACAGCAGCTCAGTTCCAGCAAAGTTGCATATAACAACCGATATCTCTGCTACAGTAAAAAGTAACACAAACCATTATACGTTTAGAAATATTTTAAGCGATGAATGAACTTGAATTTATCCTATCACTGGACATAGTTGTTTATGTGCTCTCCACATACTTGTTTGTTGTATAGCTTTTTATTTTACCTTCCTGAGGAGCTCCAGTGGTATAGGTTATGAAGCTGCATATGTCCAGAGGAACTCCTTTAATGGGAGTTATTGCCTCAATCTAGAGGTTGATCTGAAACCACTCATCCTTGGAAAAAAGCCTTTGCCAAGCTTGTATGCAGCACCAGATTGCCGGAAGTCTTGTTTTCTGAGTTTGGAACTCTGGGACATCATAATATAACTCAAAACTCCACAAGCATGTTTTCTCCAGATGCCTTTGTAGTAGTTGGTGATTGAGGAAGACAAGGAAAAACTCAGTTGATTGGAATTGCTCATCTAATTTTTGACCTGAAAGGACATCCTATTTTCATGGGCACCAAGTAGTTCTAAAACTTTAAAGGCAGGTAAAATCCTCCTTCCTGGATAAGTTTTCATCTCTAGTTGGGCCTGATTTGAGCAGCTACAGCCTATGATTGAAACCATTTTTTTCAGTAACATTACCATCAAGAGAAGGTAAGTCAATATATATGCAGAAAGTCACATGCAACAGGCAAGAATTGTTGATGCTTATTTTGGAGAGTTCCATTGACTTTTCTCTGCTAGAACCTGAACTAATGGCAACATTTCTTGGCTAGAATAAACACTGGAGGAAGAATATATATATATATATATATATATATATATATTTGCATTATTTTGCTTTTAAGTATGACAATGCAGTGCTTTTCACTCTGGAATTGAGACATTTAGACATTATATATATATATATATATATATAATGTCTAAATGTCTCAATTCCAGAGTGAAAAGCACTGCATTGTCATACTTAAAAGCAAAATAATGCAAATGCTGGAAATCTAAAATTGTGTTCAAACATGTTGGGCTACTATGGATTTCTTATTTTGGAGGAAACTAGATCAATGAAAGTGTCTCTATGCATCATAGGTGATGGTACTAAGTGAGAAACTTGGCTTTATCCAACAAATCTGTATGGAAAATTTGCTATGAACATTTACCATATACTGAGTATATTCATTCCTGTTAGTATTTTGAAAAAAATTTCTTCCCTTTTTTTTATTCATTCATGGGATGTGGGCGTCGTTGGTTAGGCCAGCATTTATTGCCCATCTCTAATTGCCCTTGAGAAAGTGGTGGGCTGCCTCCTTGAACTGCTGTAGACCTAGGGGTCTAGGTACACCCATAGTGCTATTAAGAATGGAGTTCCATGATTTTGACAGGGTGACTGTGAAGGAATGGCGATCTAGTTCCAAGTCAGGATGGTGTGTGTGTGACTTGGAGGGGAACTCTCAGGTAGTGGTGTTCCCATGGAACTCTGCCCTGTCCTTCTGGTGGTAGAGGTCGCAGGTTTGGAAGGTGCTGTTGAAAGAGTCTTGGTGAGTTGCTGCAGTGCATCTTGTAGATGGTACACACTGCAGCCACTGTGCATCTCTGGTGAAGGTAGTGAATATTGAAGGTGGTCGATGGGATGCCAGTAAAGCAGGCTGCTTTGTCCTGGATAGCGACGAGTTTTTTGAGTGTTGTTGGAGCTGCACCCATCCAGGCAAATGGAGAGTATTCAATCACACTCCTGACTTGTGCCTTGTAGATGGTGGACAGTCATTGGGGAGTCAGGAGGTGAGTTGCTCACCGCAGGATTCCCAGCCTCTGACCTGGTCTTGTAACCACAGCATTTATGTGGCTGGTCCAGTTCAGTTTCTGGTCATTGGTAACTCCCCAAGATGTTAGTGTGGGATTCAGTGATGGTAATGCCATTGAACATCAAGGGGCGATGGTTAGATTCTCTCTTGTTTGAGATGGTGTGTAATCAAATACAGTAGTTTGGTTTATTGTGTTTTTTAAACTGACTGAAACAGTGTAGACAAACTAACTTGAAACAGAACTGTATAGATAATTGGTCACTATATTTGTTAATGGCAACTGGGGCTTTTTAACACACCATGTGGCTCTTGGTCCAAATAAATACAGATTCACGGTTGTAACTGGCTATATTTTCTTTTCAGGATGATGAGCCTCAAGAGGATGCTAAAGAAATTCAGCAAGGCAAGCCATACCATTGGAGAGATTGGTCTATCATTAGGGGAAGAGATTGTTTATACATCTGGAGTGATGCAGCTGCCTTAGAGTTGTCAAATGGTAGTAATGGATGGTTTCGATTCATCTTAGATGGGAAATTAGCCACCATGTATTCTAGTGGAAGCCCAGAAGGTGGTTCTGACAGTTCAGGTAAAGTATGTATGTTCATTACATGTTGAACTGAATAGATTCCCTGATGACTTGGTGAGGACATGTATTGTATGATTTTGCACTGAACCATGCAGGTCAAGAATGTCTCAACTTAGATTCCTAGGGCTGGATTTTAAGAGCTGCCCGCCGCAGGCAGCATGCCTAAGAGCCACTGCGATCTCAAAAGCAGCGGCTCATTTAAATAGCCGGGGTGGCCCGCCTCCCCAATATCGTGGAGGGGGCGGCTGTCCGTCCCCAGCAATGGTGTCAGCTGTCTGTGTGCAGGTGTGGCGCCATTTTTAAAGGGCAGCCAGTCCTGCTGTCAAATTTAAATTTTTAAAGAGATACCCCCCCAATATTAAATTAATTTCTTGTGCCCCTTTCCCACCCACCCCCATAACAATTACAATTACTACTTGCGCTTACCCCCCCCCCCCCACCACCCAAAACACTTAACTTTTATATCTGACCTCCTGCGCCCCCATCCCCAAACTGTACCAAGTTTAAGTTTGAACCCTTACACCCATTATGTGTATTTGACCGCACTGACAAACCTACCTCCTCCCTCCTTCCCACCAGTGTGGTGCCGCATTTCCCTGGATGGGGATCTGAAGGTTGCGGCGGGCCGGTAAGATTCCAGGTGAGGTTATGTTAAATTATTTCATTTACATATTTAAATGCAGATCCCACTGTCCAGTGGGGGGGAAGTGGGGGGCCGCCACAGAGCCTCGCTACCTCTGGGAGGATCGGGCCAGGCGTGCTCTCTAGTTGACGTCAGCAGTAGCAGAGTGGGGTGCTACATTTAACTTCAATGTTTGTAGAGTAGGTGAGGGAAAAATTGAGCCAGGGCTTGAACTTCTGATTGCTGCCTCGTGGCCCTGCTAAACGTGCACATATGTGCATGAGATTGGTCTTGCATGTGGCCCCTGTGATCGAATAGAGCATGCTTGGGCTGAAACGTGAAGAATTGCAAGAGAAGGAGCATCAGTGTTAGTACCTTAGTATGAGTTGGTATCTTTATAAGAAGGATAGCAAGAAAAATGAAGTTTGTGTGTGTGTATGCAAGCATTCATGTTTCCTCCAATTAGCTATAGGTCTTCTGGACCTTGCACTATAACCAACAGGTAAGCTTATCCCAGGCTTCTTCCAATCCTATTTTTTCAATAGTCTCCAGGAGGCATAAAATAGGAGTTTGAGGTAACTTCTGTTTCTTTTTCCTTCCCTTTCTGTGGGAAAGTACCTGGGTTCGGTTCTGTTATTGCAAATGGACGAGGACTTGAAGAAACGAGCCAGTGTTTCACTACTGCAGGGACCAGTGTGTTTTGTGAACCTTGTGCATAACATTGAATTAAACTATAGTGATTTTTAAAAAGTGCTTGGCGAAAAAGGAATTTTTATGTATCGGACAAGAAAAAATTTGTTGCGGTACAACAACCTGTTGTCACCTGCAAAATTGCAAAATGATGTATATAATTTGTGTTGCTAAGTCTTAGGCCTCCTACTAGAGGAAAAGGAAACTCTATGTTGGTTTCTTTGTAAGGTTGCTACTGAGTAATGGAAAAAAAAATTAAATCCTATTTTTGAGTTTATTGTCTGAAGGGTTAAGATTTTTTTTTACAGTTGTTGGTAGTACAGTATTGCTGTTTGTAACTGATTTCTCTATTTGTCACAGAAAGCAGAAGTGAGTTCTTGGAAAAGTTGCAACGAGCTCGAAGTCAGGTCAAACCAGCAACTACCAGCCAACCGATTCTGACTACACCTGGGCCAATGAAGCTTACTGTAGGCAACTGGTCCCTTACCTCTTTAAAAGAAGGAGAAATTGCAATACACAATTCTGATGGTCAACAGGCCACTATATTGAAGGAGGATCTGCCTGGATTTGTGTTCGAGTCCAATAGGGGGACCAAGCATTCATTTACTGCAGAAACGTCGCTTGGTAAGGGTGCAGATAACATTGTAGGTCACTGTACAGTACTATTTTTGGGCATGTTATAAAAATATTTAGCTTTCTGATATTACAACAGTGACTACGCTTCAAAAGTACTTCATTGGCAGTAAAGCACTTTCGGATGTTTTGTGGTCATGAAGGGTGCAATATAAATGCAAGTCTTTTCTTTGGAAGAAAAATAATTTAATTTCAAGCTTGTTTCTTGTTTTGCAGGATCAGAATTTGTAGCAGGCTGGACTGGCAAAAGAGGAAGAAAGCTGAAATCAAAGCTGGAGAAAACTAAACAGAAGGTGAGTTTATACTCAGAGCAAAGCAGTGTCAATTATATTTTAATGTTCACATCAAAGATAATCATTTATGATGAGCATTAGCTTCTGTATGTTAAATCAATGGACATTGAAGTCCCTCATCCAGAGTACATTCTGTGCCCTTGCCACCCTCAGTGCTTCCTCCAAGTGCTGTTCAACATGGAGGAGTACTAACTCATCAGCTGAGGGAGGGCGGTAGGTGGTAATCAGCAGGAGGTTTCCTTGTCCATGTTTGACTTGATGCCATGAGACTTCATGGGGTCCGGAATCGATGTTGAGGGCTCCCAGGGCTGTATACCACTGTGCCGCCACTTCTGGGTTTATCGTGCCCATGGGACAGGACATACCCAGGGATGGTGATGTCAGTGTCTGGGACATTGTCTGTCAGTTATGATTCCATGAGTATGATTGTCAGGCTGTTGCTTGACTAGTCTGTGGGACAGCTGTCCCAACTTTGGCACAAGCCCCCAAATGTTAGTAAGGAGGACTTTGCAGGATTGACAGGGCTGGGTTTGTCGTTGTCGTTTCCGGTGCCTAGGTCGATGCCGGGTGGTCCGTCTGATTTCATTCTTTTTTATTGACTTCGTAGCGGTTACATACAACTGAGTGGCTTGCTCGGCCATTTCAGAGGGCATGTAAGAGTCAACCACATTGATGTGGGTCTGGAGTCACATGTAGGCCAGACCAGGTATGCTACAGCAGATTTCCTTCCCTAAATGACATGAACCAGATGGGTTTTTACAACAATCGACAATGGTTTCGTGACCATCATTAGACTAGCTTTTTAATTCCAGATTCATTAATTGAATTCAAATTCCACCTTCTGCTGTGGTGTCCCCAGAGCAATACCCTGGGTCTCTAGGTTACTAGTCCAGTGCCAATACCACTATGCCACTGCCTCCCCTGTCTGTTTTTCCCTACTCTTTGCTTCCTGTCCATTAATCAATCCTCTATCCATGCTGATATATTACTTATAACTCCTTGAGCCCTTATCTTGCATATTAACCTTTTGTGTGACACTTTATCGAATGCTTTTGGAAATCTAAGTACACACCACCTATGAGTTCCCCGTTATCTGGTCTACCAGTTAAATTCTCAAAAAACTCTAATAAATTTGTCATTTCCCTTTGGTAGAACCTTGTTGACTCTGTCTGATCATACTATGATTTTCTCAGTGCATTTAAGACTACTTTAATAATAGATTCCAGCATTTTTCTGATGACTGTCAGGCCAACTGACCTGTAATTCCCTTTTTACTGTCTCCCGCCTTTTTAGAATAGCAACTTTTATATTTGCGAGCCTCCAATCTGCTGGAACCATTCTAGAATCTAGGGAATTTTGGAAAATCATAACCAGCACATCCACCAACTCTGCAGCTACTTCTTTTAGAATTCTAGGGTGTAGGCTGCCAGGTACTGGGTATTTTTCAGGCTTTAGTCCCCCAAGTTTCTCTAATACTTCTCTGCTGATTAATTACTTTAAGTTCCTCACTCTTATTAGCCTCGTGGTTACCCTCGACTTCTGGTATTTAATTTGTGTCTTCTACTGTGAAGACAGACACGTGATATTTGATCACTGACTGCCATTTCCTCATTCCCCATGATAATTTCTCCTGTGTCTGCCTCTAACGGACCAACAATTACTTTTGCTTTCCTTTTAATATACTTATAAAAGCTCTTACAGTGTGGTTTTATATTCCTGGCTAGTTTCTTTTTTTCCCCCCTTATCAACTTTTTGGTCACCCTTTGGTATCTAAAACACTCCCAATATTCAGGCTTACTACAGTAACAAGAGGTTATATTTACATCGCGGCTTTAATGTAATAAAACATTCCAAGGCACAGCAGCATTATGAAACAAAGTATGACACCCAGCCATATGAGATATTAGGTCAGATGACTAAAATCTTAGTCACGGAGGTACATTTTAGGAAGTGTCTTAAAGGAGGAAAGTGAGATGGGGAGATGTAGTGAGGGTATTCCAGAGCTTTGGGCCTAGGCAACTAAAGGCACAACCACCAGATGCTCAAGAGGCCAGAATTAGAGGAATATAAAAAAAAAGGAGAATCCTGAAAGATTCTGTAAGTATATTAAGAGTAAAAAGGTAGCTAGGGAGAGAGTAGGTCCCCTTAAGGATCAGTGTGGTAATCTGTGTGTGGAGCCACAGGAAATGGGCGAGCTCTTAAATGAATACCTCTCATCTGTATTTACTGTGGAGAAAGTCATGGAAGTTAGTGAGTTCAAGGGAGGGAACAGTGATATCCTGGAGCATATCAACATTACAAAGGAGGAGGTATTGGAGGTTTTGAAGCGCATTAAGGTGGATAAATCCCCAGGGCCTCACCAGTTGTATCCTAGATTGCTATGGGAAGCAAGGGAGGAGATTGCTGGGGCCCTGGCAGAGATTTTTGTATCATCGTTAGCCACGGGTGATGTATCGGAAGACTGGAGGATAGCTAATGTTGTGCCTTTATTTAAGAAGGTCAGCAGGGATAAGCCAGGGAACTGCAGGCTGGTGAGCCTTACATCAGTGGTGGGAAAGTTATTGGAAGGGATTCTGAGAGACAGGATTTATATGCATTTGGAAAGGCAAGGTCTGATTAGGGATGTGAGCCTGGCTTTGTGCGTGGGAAATCATTTCTTTCAAATTTGATTGAGTTTTTTGAGGAGGTGACCAAGAAGATTGACGAGGGCAGGGCGGTGGACGTTGGCTACATGGACTTTAGCAAGGCCTTTGACAAGGTCCTGCGTGGTAGGCTGGGCCGGAAGGTTCGAACACATGGGATCCAGGGTGAGCTAGCCAATTGGATACAAAATTGGCTTGGTGATAGGAGGCAGAGGGTGGTAGTGGAGGGTTGTTTTTCAGATTGGAGGCCGGTGACCAGTGGTGTGCCGCAGGGATCGGTGCTGGGCCCTCTGTTTTTTGTCATATATATTAATGACTTGGATGTGAATGTAGGGGGTTTGATTAGTAAGTTTGCAGATGACACCAAAATTGGTGGTGTAGTGGACAGTGAAGAAGGTTGTCTAAGGTTACAACAGGATATAGATCAACTGGGAAAGTGGGCAAGGGATTGGCAAATGGAATTTAACGCAGACAAGTGCAAAGTGATGCATTTAGGAAGTTAAACCAGGGCAGGACATGTATAGTGAATGGCAGGGCCCTGGGGAGTGTTGTTGAGCAGAGAGACCTTTGGGTGCAAGTACATAGTTCCTTGAAAGTGGCAACACAAGTAGACAGGGTGGTGAAGAAGGCGTATGACATGCTTGCCTTCATCGGCCGAGGCATTGAGTACAAGAGTTGGGACGTCATGTTACAGTTGTACATAACGTTGGTTAGACCACACTTGGAATACTGTGTGCAGTTCTGGTCGCCGCACTACAGGAAAGATGTGATTAAGCTAGAGAGGGTGCAGAAAAGATTCACAAGGATGTTGCCCGGTTTGGAGGGTTTGAGTTATAAAGAGAGATTGGTTAGGCTGGGTCTGTTTTCTCTGGAGCGAAGGAGGCTGAGAGGGGACATGATAGAGGTATATAAAATTATGAGAGGCATAGATAGAGTAGATAGCCAGAGTCTGTTTCCCATGGTAGGCGGTGACTAAAACTGGAGGACATAGATTTAAGGTGAGAGGGAGGAGGTTTAAAGGGGATCAAAGGGGTAAATTTTTCACACAAAGCATAGTGGGTATCTGGAATGAGCTGCCAGAGGAGGTGGTGGAGGCAGGAACAGTAGCAACATTTAAGAGGCATCTGGACAGGTACTTGAATGAGCAAGGCATAGAGGGATATGGAATTAATGCAGGCAGGTGGGATTAGTATAGATAGGCATTATGGTCGGCATGGATGCGGTGGGCCGAATGGCCTGTTTCTATGCTGTAAGACTCTGACTGTATAAGAACTAGGAGCAGGAGTAGGTAATTCAGCCCCTCGAGCCTGCTCCGCCATTCAATACAATCACGGCTGATCTCATCTCGGCCTCAACTCCACTTTCCTGCCCGTTCTCCATAACCCTTCAACCCATTACTAATTAAAAATCTGTCTATCTCTTTAAATTTACTCAATGTTGCGGCATCCACCGCACTCTGGGGTAGTGAATTCCACAGACTCCCGACCCTTTGAGAGAAGTAATTTCTCCTCACCTCTGTTTTAAATCTGCTACCCCTTATCCGAAAACGATGACCTCTCATTCTAGATTGCCCCACAAGAGGAAACATCCTCTCTACGTCTACTTTGTCAATTCCCTTAATCATCTCGTATACCTCAATTGGATCTCCTCACATTCTCCTAGACTCTAGAGAGTAAAGACCTAAACTACTCAATCTCTCTTCATAAGACCAACCCCTCATCCCTGGAATCAATCTAGTGAACCTCCTCTGAACTGCCTCCAGTGCAACTACAACCCTCCTCAAGGGGACTAAAACTGTATGCAATGCTCCAGCTGCGGTCTCACTAATGCCTTGTAGAGTTGCAGCAACACTTCCCTACTTTTATACTCTATTCCTTCAGCAATAAATGCCAAAATTCCATTTGCCTTCCTTATTACCTGCTGTACCTGCATACTAGCTTTCTGCAATTCATGCACGAGGACACCCAGATCCCTCTGCACCAAAGCGCTCTGAAGTTTCTGTTCATTTAGATAATTTGCCTTTCTATTCTTCCGACCAAAATGGATAACCTCACACTTAACCACGTTAAACTCCATCTGCCAGATTTTGGCCTATTCACCTAACCTATCCATATCCATTTGTAAATTTCTTATTTCTTTATTGCAACTTACTATCCCACCTATTTTAGTGTCATCTTGGACATAAACATCTTGGAGGGTGGTGGGGCTGGAGGAGGTTACAGAGATAGGGAGGGGCAAGGCTTTGGAGGGATTTAAAAACAAGGATGAGCTTTTTAAAAACAAGATGTTGCTTGACCGGGAGCCAGCGTAGATCAGCCAGCACAGGGGTGTTAGGTGAATGGGGTTTGGTGCAAGTTAATACATGGGCGGCAGAGCTTTGGAGGGCCTCAAGTTTATGGAGGGTAGAATGTGGGAGACCAGCCAGGGGTGCGTTGGAATAGCCAAGTCTAGATGTGACAAAGACATGAATGAGGGTTTCAGCAGCAGATGAGCTGAGATAGGGGCAAAGTTTGGTGCTGTTACCGAGGTGGAAATGGGCTTCATGCTGATGTGAACATGTAGTCCGAAGCTCATCTCGGGGTCAGATGTGCAAATAAACTGGTTTAATCTCAGACTGTTGCCAGCGAGAGGGATGGAATCGGTAGCTAGGGAATGGAGTTTGGAGTGGGGACCGTTAACAATGGCTTCAGCCTTCCCAATATTTAATTGGAGGAAGTTTCTGCTCATCCAGTACTGGATGTCGTTTAAGCAGTCTGATAATTTAGCAGCAGTGGAGGAGTTGAGAGAGGAGGTGGTGAGTTAGAGCTGGGTGTTATCAGCATTGGCGGGAAAACTGACGCTGTGGTTTCAGATGATGCCAAGGGGCAGCATTAGGAGCAGATGAGAAATAGGGGGCCAAAGATAGATCCTTGTGGACACCAGAGGTAATGGTGTCAGAGCAGGAAGAGAAGGTATTGCAACTGATACTCTGGCTATGATTAGATAAGAATGGATCCAGGTGAGAGCAGTCCACCCAGCTTGATGGCAGTAGAGAGGCATTTGAGGAGAATGGTGTGGTCAACCCTGTCAAAAGCTACAAATAGGTTGAGATGGACGAGGAGCGAAAATTTACCATTGTTACAGTCGCATGAGATGTCATTTGTGACTTTGATAAGAACTACATTGGTGCTGTGGTGGAGCGGAAACCTGATTGGAGGGATTTAAACATGGAGTTCTGGGAAAGATGGGCACGGATTTGGGAGGTGACAACACATTCAAGGACTTTGAAGAGGAAAGGGAGGTTGGGGATGGTAGTTTGCAAGGATGGCACGGTCAAGGTTGTTTTTTTGATGAGTGAGGTGCTGACGGCACATGTAAAGGAGAGAGAGACAGTAACATATTGGCTAACATGAGAACCAGGAGGGGAAGTTGGGTGGTCAGCAGTTTTGTGGGAATCTGGTCAAGGGAGCAGGAGGTGGCTCTCGTGGACAAGATGAGCTTTGTGAGGGCATGGAATCGATTGGCTGAATGGCCAATTTCTGTGCCATAATGACTCTTATGATTGGAGAGAAACTGAAGAAAGATGTGAGTATAGGGTTTGGTTATGGGCAGCATTTGGGGATTTTTGGCCAGGTGGGCAAGTGGAAGGGAGGGGCGTGGCAGAGACAGTTGATCGATGGTCTTCATCTTGGTGGCAAAGTTCATGAGCTGCTCACATTTATTGTTGGAGGTGAGGGTGGAGGGGATGGGGAGAGGGGTTTAAGAAGGCAATTTGCAGTCGACAAAAGAAGCCAGGGGTTATGTTTGCATTATGACTATTCTTTGCAACATTATACGCCTCTTCCTTTAATTGAATACTGTCCTTAACTTCCGTAGTAAGCTACGTATAGATATTTCTTGGTGAGCTTTTGTTTTTTTAATGGAATGTATTTTTGTTGAACATTTTGAAACCTTTAAATGTTTCCCACTGTTTATTTACATCCATACCTTTTAGTCTATTTACCCAATCAAGCTTAGCTAACTCTCCCCTCATACATATGTAATTGGCTTTAAGTATAAGATTCTTGTTTTGGACTTAAGTATGTCTCAAATTTAATATAGAATTCAATTCTATTATAATCATTTTTTTCCCCAGAGGATCGTTTACTATGAGATTACTAATTAACCCTCCCTCATTACACGATACTGTGTCTAAAATAGCTTTAACATGTTGGTTCCACAACATGATCTAGGAAGCTGTCATGAAAGCATTCTACAAACTCATCTTCCATACTACCTTTGCCGATTTGTTTTGTCCGGTCTATATGAAGATTAAAGTTCCCCGTGATTATTAAATTGCCTTTGTTACAAGCTCCAATTATTTCTTGCTTAATCTTTTGTCCAACGATATAACTGCTGTTTGATGGGAGCAGTTTATAAGCCCCCTGTGTTTTCTGGCCTCCTGTTGTTCTTAATCTCCACCCATACTGATTCTACCTCATACTTCTGAGCCAAGATCCTTTCTTACTACTGTTCTTCTGTCTTTATTATCAGGTCTCCTCCTTTTCCATTTTGCTTATCTTTTTGAAATGTTAAGTGCGCTGGAGTATTTTCCCAACCTTGGTGACCTTGCAAGCATGCCTGTGTAATGGAGATTAGATCAAACCCATTTATCTCTCTTTGTGCTGCTTGTTCCTCTGTCCTGTTGCGACTGCTTCGTGCATTCTGATAAAGAGCCTTTAACTTTTTTTGTAACCACTATTCTTTGCATGGACCTTAATCACTGATGCACCATTACCACTAAATTTCAACTGTCCACTCTGCTTGTCTTTATCCAAATCGCTGTACTGCTTTATTGCCTTGACTTTTCTGTTCAGGTTTCCAAATTTCTCTTCACCTAACCACTTTCCCCCACTACCACTGCAAACCCCCCCCCCCCCCCCCCCAACCACTCCCAACAACTCGCTTTTAGTTTAAAGTCCACAGTCAAAGTTAAATGATTCATCAGGGCACTGATTCCAACCTGGTTAAGTGGAGCCTGCCCCAATAGAGCAGCTGCTTTCCCCAGTACTGGTGCCAGTGTCCCATGATTCAGAACCCTTCTTCCCACAACACTGTTCGAGCTATGCGTTTCATTCTCTAATTTGCTTAACCTTTTGTCAATTTCTGTGTGCCTCGGGTAGTAATCCAGAGATTATTACCCTTGCGATTCTACTTATTAATTTAGAACGCAATTCCTCAAACTCCCTCCTCAGAACTCATTCTTAATTCTACTTATGCCATTGGTTCTTGCATGGTACATGACAACTGAATCTTCCCCCTCTCACTCCAAGTTGCTGGACAACAGCGCGGAGATGTCCTCAAGCCTGGGACTGGCAGGCAACACAACCTTCGGGACGCTCGGTCTCTGCTGCAGAGAACTGTATCTATTCTCCCAACTATGCTATCCCCTAACATTACCACATTCCTTTCCACTCCCCCACTTGAATGGCCACCTGCATCCTCGTGCCATGGCCAGATTGCTCATCTTCCCTGCAGTCCTTGTTCTCATCCGCACAGGCAATAAGTACCTCATACCTGTTGGACAAAGAAATAGGCTTGAGACTCCTCCATTACATCAAAAGAGCAAAAGTAAAACTGCAGTACTCACCAACCGACCCTGTTGTCCTCTGACATCACTGCTTGATGTATTTTTTTGGTTGATTTGAAACTCTGGCTCCCTTGTCTCTGCTTCTCTCACTCCCACAGGTCTGCTCTTGAGCCTTTTTTATCCTTGGTTGCTTCTCTTGCTGAAACCTCAAAACTCTTAATGCACATAATTTCAATGCAAGTTACTCTGTTTTCCCTCTATAGAACATAGAAAAGAAGACAACTGTAAGGAAAAATTCAAACTTTCCCATTCGCTACTGGCATGAGCCTTATTATAATGGGTACTAAGGTCAGTCCACATCTAAATTCAGTCGGTGGCAAACCGACTGAATACCCATTAGAGTCTGTCTTCTTGTTTGGAGGCTTTATAGGAAGATTCTCCTGACTGTTGCCTTATGGCAATCAAAATATCTGCACTGGATAGATTTTCTTTTTATGCAAAGTGTTATATGAACTTTTCAAAGTACTTCTGGTTCTCGCCTCTTCCACACACATGTGTAATTTTTCTTGATGAGCTGTGAGCTCGAGGTTTCCGTTTCAAGAATGTAATGAAGTACAAAGCAGAGTTCAGGTATAGTGCATAACAGAAAATTTTTCTTGCTCTATTTAATTTTAGTAGGTGAATTTTTAAAAAATTAGTTTGTGGGATGTGGGCGTCGCTGGCTATGCCAGCATTTATTGCCCACCCCTAATTTTCCTTGAGAAGGTGGTGGTGAGCTGTCTTCTTGAACTGCTGCAGTCCTTGGGATGTAGGTACACCAACAGCGCTGTTTGGAAAGGAGTTCCAGGATTTTGACCCAGCGACAGTGAAGGAATGGCAATATAGATCCAAGTCAGGATGGTGTGTGTCTTGGAGGGGAATTTGCAGGTGATGGTGTTCCCATGCATCTGCTGCCCTTGACCTTCTAGGTGGAAGAGATCGCGGGTTTGGAAGGTGCTGTCGAAGGAGCTTTGGTGAGTTGCTGCAGTGCCTGTTCTAGATGGTACATACAATGCCACTGTGCGTCAGTGTGGAGGGAGTGAATGGTGATGGATTGGGTGCCAATCAAATGGGCTGCTTTGTTCTGGATGGTGTCGAGTTTCTTGAGTGTTGTTGTCTCCACCCAGACAAGTGGAGAGTCTTATATCACACACCTAACTTGTGCCTTGTAGATGGCGGACAGGCATTGGGGAGACAAGAGGTGAGCTATTCGCCGTAGAATTCCCAGCCTCTGACCTGCTCTTGTAGCCACAGCATTTATGTGTCTGGTCCAGTTCAGTTTATGGTCAATGGTAACCCCCAGGATGTTAATCGTGGGGGATTCAGCGATGGTAATGCCATTGAACATCAAGGCGTTTGAGATGGTCCTTGTCTGGCACTTGTGTGGCCTGGATGTTGCTTGCCACTTATCAATCCAAGCCTGGATTTTGTCCAGGTCTTGCTGCTTTGGTATCTGAGGAGTTGCGAATGGTGCTGAACATTGTGCAGTCATCAGTGAACATCCTCACCTCTGACCTTATGATGGAGGGAAGGTCATTGATGAAGCAGCTGAAGATGGTTGGGCCTAGGACACTGCCTTGAGGAACTTCTGCAGGGATGTCCTGGGACCAAGATGATTGACCTCCAACAACTACAACCATCTTTCTTTGCGCTAGGTATGACTCCATCCCAGTGGAGCGTTTTCCCCTGATTCCCATTGACACCAGTTTTGCTAGGGCTCCTTGATGCCATACTCGGTCAAATGCTGCCTTGATGTCAAGGGCAGTCACTCTCACCTCACTTCTGTAATTCAGCTCTTTTGTCTATATTTGGGCCATGGCTGTAATGAGGTCAGGAACTGAGTGGCCCTGGCAGAACCCAAACTGAGCGTCAGTGAGCATGTGCTGCTTGATAGCACTGTCGATGACCGTTTCCACCGCTTTGCTGATGATCAGGAGTAGACTGATGGGGCGGTAATTGTCCGGGTTGGATTTGTCCTGCTTTTTGTGCACAGTACATACCTAGGCAATTTGCCCCCACAGCTGGGTAGATGCCAGTGTTGTAGCTGCACTGGAACAGGCACAGCTAGTTCTGGAGCACAAGTCTTCAGTACTATTGCTGGAATGTAGTCAGGGCCCATAACCTTTGTAGTATTTAGTGCCTTCAACCGTTTCTTTATATCAGACAGACTCTAATGGGTATTCAATGGGTTTATCACTGAACGCATTTCATAATGAAGATGTGGACTGGCCTTTGTACCCATTAAAATAAGGCTCAGGCCAGTAGCGAAAGGGAAAGTTTGAATTTTGCCTTACAGCTGTCCTTTTTTTCTATGTTCCATGGAGGTAAAACAAAGTAACTTGCTTTGAAATTATAGCTTATCTAATAAAAATTAGAGGATCTAGAACCCAATGGACTTAAGAGTGGTGCACTCCTTTTTCAAACTTGGAAATTCAAATTGAATTCAGTCGTGAACCACCATCAACCTTCCTTTTACCAAGTAGAAAATATATTGTTTTGATTTTAAAAAGGAATTTTTAAAGCAGTTTTCTTTGCAGGTGCGAACCATGGCCAGAGATTTATATGATGATCACTTTAAGGCTGTAGAAAGTATGCCTCGAGGAGTGGTGGTCACACTGCGAAACATAGCTACACAACTTGAGAGTGCGTGGGAACTTCATGCTAACAGACAAGTAAGTAAAATTGACATTTCTGAATACCTTAACTTTAGGTTAACAGAATTGTCCTATTTGGCAATTCTACTGAATATAAATTTTGGATAAGTAAATATTGTTATAGCTTTTTCAAAACATTTTAATTGAAATGCAAATAATAATAGATATTTGTGAAGTAATAAAATTTTGCCTTTGGGATTTCTGTTATGGGCAGTTCAATGCCAATCTGCCTAAAGCTCCCCATACTTGATTGTGGGCAACTGTGCTTGGAAAGCATTCATTGAATATTGATGTTGGGAATCCACTGCACAGTGTTACATGCTGTTTCCACATAATTATTCTTTTAAAAGGCGGCCTTGTGTGATCAGGGTCTCGAAGCTCTGTAGCTAATGAATAAAATCTCTTGACCTTCTGGTCAGCAATGTAAAACCAGTTTATGTTCCACACCCATTATATTCTGCTCTCTGACTCACTTTCCAAATCTCTCCTTCCCCCAGGTGGTTAACACTCACCTGTTGCTGTAGAGGAATGGTCTGAATGAGTGATGTTCAGCGTTCTGAAGTGCTGGCAAGACTAGATGGAAATGAACTTGCTAGTTCATCCTCTTGTGTTTCTTCTTAAGGAACACTTGGAAGAGGAATTGAGTTGACTTGTCTCTTTCAATAGAAAAAGTGATGTGTGGTTCTTGATTCAGTTTGTTGACTAATATGGGTATTCTAGGATGAGGGAAGCAGAATGTCCTGAGGAACCTGCAGCTGGCTCCTGGCCTCCTGATTCTGCACCTCCACTTCCCTCTACTGCTTTCTTCTCCTGAAACTACATAACTCCCTCATGGCAGTGAAGGCACAATTTGGGGAGGAGGATCTACAGCTTGTTGCTAAATGCTCTGGTGTTATGAGCTGTGTTGTCCTTTTTAAAAAGAAATGATGCATCTGCACACAAGTGTTACAATAATGTGTGATGGCAGGTGTATCAGCAAAGCAATTACATACGCAAAACTTTTAGTAGGATGAAAGCATGTAAGAATGTGTGTGAAGGAATACTTTTTAGTTAAGGCTGGGGGTGTGAAGGCACCCATGCTGCCTCATGTCTGTTTATGGTAAGCAGCTGAGCACTTCAGCACACTGGGGGTAAAATGATTGTGAATTGCAGGCATGCTCAGTGCATATTTGGAAAGTTCAGACCAGGCAAGGTAATTGTCGAGTTGCCTTGGCTACTGATGTGCTGCTGTTCTTGTAGGTTATTGCATAATCAGTGTAATATCTCCTTCTTTAGGCTAACTTCATTCAGAAGCACTGCCACATCCTCATTGATGAACCTCCACCCCTATTGAGTCCTGCAGATCCAGCAGACATCTTTCTGCGGATGAGTTTTCAGAATTGCTGCAAATGTGTCTTTTTGTTGTGCTAGCTCTTCTAAGCTGTTGCAGGCCTTCAAATCCTGTAGAAATATGCAGGTTATTGCCCCCACACGTTCTCAAAGTCTACTGTTTGTGACACTAGTAGCTTGTGTGTCATTCTGAAAATTTGTCCGACCTTGTAAACTCCAGCATGTCAGCACATTTCTCGGCAGGCAAGTGAAAATCATGAAATAAAAACGGAAAATGCTGGAAATACTCAGCAGGTTGGGCAGCATCTGTGGAGAGAGAAACCGAATTTATGTTTCAGGTCAATAACCTTTTATCAAAGCTGTGGAAATCATGCCTTTCTTTTACACTTGGGGGTTTGACCGAGTGAAAAATCTAGACTAAGATGCCACTGATTGATACTTGAGAAGACATCTGAATGATGAACATTTCGAGATGAAAAAATGCTTTTTGTGTTGCAGGGTGTGGACAGAGAGGCTACATGGAGAGATTTAATGAAAACTGCCCTAGAGAACTTAATTGTACTACTAAAGGATGAAAACACAATCTCACCCTATGAAATGTGCAGCAGTGGGCTAGTTCAAGCACTACTTACTGTCCTCAACAATGTTAGTATGAGGTTGTGAAAGAGCACTTGTTTATTTTGGATCTGTCTTGTAGTTTGTGATATTCACTTAATTTTTTTAACTTTGTAGAATGTGGACTTAGATGTAAAACAAGATTGTAGTCAACTGATTGAGCGAATAAATGTCTTCAAAACTGCTTTCAGTGAAAATGAAGATGAAGAAAGGTGGGTAGGCTTTTCTTGAATTTTTAAAAATGCATTTTAAAAAGTTCCTTTCAGCTTTGTAATATGAAGCATTTTTTTCTTTTTAGTCAGCCAGCTGTTGCCCTTGTTCGTAAGCTCATAGCAGTGTTAGAATCTATTGAGAGGCTGCCTCTTCATCTGTATGATACCCCTGGCTCTTCATATAACTTGCAGGTATGAGGGAGAATATATGATGATCAAGTCTGATTTTCTTTTCCTGCAACTATCAGTTAATTTTATCTCTATAGTACATGAAGTATATGGAAGCTGCCCTTTTGTATTTATCAAGCTCCACTATCTACTTGTAATATTAAGGATTTATTTTGTTCTTAAATGCAAAGGGAATGATATTTATTCTGTGCAAACCAGCTTTTGTGGAACTATCTCCAATGCTTTGGTGTAGCATGTGGCTTTAAGTGTTAAGTGGCTTGGAAAAACTGTTGACCTGTTCACTGTAAGGAAGCTCAAGTAGTCTGTGACTACTTGCCAATTCAGGTTCCTCACAGTCATAGTCCAAGCCACTCTCAATTCTCTTCAGCTTTTAATTCCCAACTGATTATATTAGCTGCTACTGTTTTAAACAAATGTCATATTTTAAATAAAATTTAAAAGCAGTCATGTGGAGATCTGTTGCAGCTTACTATGACTTTGAAGTTCAGGTCAAATTCTACCAATCTGTTTACAGACTGTTTTTCCTCCCTTCAAGATCCTGACTAGAAGGCTGAGGTTTAGATTGGAACGTGCTCCTGGGGAGACATCATTGATAGACAGAACTGGAAGAATGCTCAAAATGGAACCATTGGCTACTGTTGAATCCTTAGAACAGTATCTTCTTAAAATGGTAAACAATGTGATATAACTAGTCCAAATATTAACTTTTTAAGGTTCATAAAAATATTGAATGAGTAAATATGAACATATAAGATATTTTAGTTTTAACTTCATTTTTTTGGTTCAGGTGGCAAAACAGTGGTATGACTTTGACAGATCAACCTTTGTATTTGTGCGTAAATTAAGAGAAGGACAAACGTTTACATTCCGGCACCAGCATAACTTTGATGAAAATGGGATAATATACTGGATTGGGACAAATGCAAAGTAAGATTCAAAATTAATATTTTTTGCATTTCAGTTTATGACTTGTATGTAATTCCCTAAAGAAAAACAGCTATATATGTTTTCAGTATCTAAAAGGCTATGAAGGTAGACTTAGTTCTTGAAATAGCATGTACCAAAGTTTCATCAGTTGTTTACTTGGAAAAGATTTGTTCACCAGTGAATATTTTTGTACGTTCAAACATTTGTTGCATTTGATCATTTTCCCCCCATGTTCCTGGAATAGAAAATTACTTTTGAACATGTTTTGATTTCAAGACATTATCAATATGATTTCCCATGTCCCTGTCAAAAAAGCTGCTGCATGGTGTATAACAGGGAGGTTTTATACCTGACTTCAGGCTACTCTTGATGTGTGAGACTCTCTCAAGGAGCTTTGTTCAGTTTTGCACCAGAGTGTAACAGTAACTGATGTGCAGTGCAGTTTGAAAACCTCCTGCAAGTTTTGATTATGACTGCTGAAACCTGTTTCCTAGTGGAAAGGTTGGCTCATAGTATGCTTTATAATTTGCAGCAACTGCTCTGCATTGTATGCATTACTTGCTTTTGAGTGAAGCTATTTAAATGGACTGAAAAGCCATATTTCAATGAGAAATTCTGGCATTCAGTTTTAAATGTATTAACTATATGGCGCAATCATTTTCCGTGTTGGGGAGTTGATATGACTTAAGTAATAGGCAACAGAATAGCTTAATAATGTCAATAATGCAACCACGATTTTAGGATATTAATTTCTTATTCATTAAAGAATCCTAATGTTGAATTACAGGACTGCATATGAATGGGTGAATCCTGCAGCTTATGGCTTGGTGGTTGTAACGTCATCCGAAGGGAGGAATTTGCCATATGGACGATTGGAAGACATTTTGAGTCGTGACAGCTCAGCCCTTAATTGTCACACAAATGATGATAAGAATGCTTGGTTTGCTATTGATCTTGGTCTTTGGGTGATCCCGTCAGCCTATACTTTGCGACATGCACGTGGTTATGGTCGGTCTGCCCTGAGGAACTGGGTTTTTCAAGTTTCCAAAGATGGACAAAACTGGACCACTCTATACACTCATGTGGATGATTGCAGCTTGAATGAGCCAGGGTTAGTAGGCAGATTAGGATAAAATTACATTAAAACACTGTTTTAATATATAAATAATGTGTAATGTTGAGTTTACAGTTCTCAACTTTTGAGGAATTAGATCAATATTACAACATAAACAGTAATTTGGCCCAGCTGTCAATGCTGGCGTTTATCCTCCACATTAACAGTAATCCCATGCTGTTTACATATTTTCATTTATTTATATCTTTGTTTCAGCTACCTAACCTATTCCTAAATGTTGACATTGTCTCTGCTTCAATTAATAACTGTTCATATACTTCACAACATCGTGTTCAAGGCCCAACCATCTTCAGCTGCTTCAATCATAAGGTCAGAAGTGGGGATGTTTGCTGCTGATTGCACAATGTTCAGCACCATTCACAACTCCTCAGATACTGAAGCAGTCCATATAGAAATGCAGCAAGAACTGGACAATATCCGTAACACTCGCTCCACACGAGTGCCAGGCAATGACCATCTCCAACAAGAGAGAATCTAACTATCTCCCCATGACATGCAATGGCATTATCATCGCTGAATCCCCCACTATCAGCATCCTGGGGGTTACCATTGACCAGAAACTGAACTGGAATGGCCATATAAATACTGTGGCTCCAAGAGTAGGTCAGAGGGTGGGAATCCTGCGACGAGTAACTCACCACCTGACTCCCCAAGCCTGTCCACCATCAACAAGGCACAAGTCAGGAGTGTGATGGAATATTCTCCACTTGCCTGGATGGGTGCAGCTGTAAGAAGCTCGACACCATCCAAGACACAGCATCCCGCTTGATTGGCACCCCATGCACAAACGTTCATTCCTTCCACCACCAACGCACAGTGGCAGCGGTGTGTACCATCTACAAGAGGCACTGCAGCAACTCACCAAGGCTCCTTAGACAGCACCTTCCAAACATGTCACCTCGACCAACTAGAAGGACAAGGGCAGCAAATGCTTGGGAACACCACCACCTGCAAGTTCCCCTCCAAGCCACACACCATCCTGACTTGGAACTATATCACCGTTCCTTCACTGTAGCTGGGTCAAAATCCTGGAACTCCCTTCCTAGCAGCACTGTGGGTGTCCCTACCCTACATGCAGCGGTTCAAGAAGGCAGCTCACCACCACCTTCTCGAGCAATTAGGGATGGGCAATAAATACTGGCATAGCCAGTGATGCCCACATCCCATGAATGAATTTTAAAAAAAGCTTTGTCACCCTCTGGTTTATTTAAAAAAAAAGATTTCTGCTGAATTTCTTGCATTCAATCTTAGATATTTAAATTCAATTAATTAAGAAATCTGGAATTTTTAAAAGTTTCAGTCATGATGATCATGAAACTATTGGATTGTCGTAATAATCCATCTGGTTCGCTAATGTCCTTCAGGGAAGGAAATCTGCCATCCTTACCCGCTCTGGCCTACATGTGACTCCAGACCAACAGCAATGTGCTTGACTTTTAACTGTCCTTTGAAATCGCCAAGGAAGCCACTCTGTTATATCAAATCGCTACAGAAAGTTTAATTGAGAATTAAACTGGACAGACCACCCGGCATCAACCCAAGCACTGGAAATGAAAGGCACACCCCACCCATTCGACCTTGCAAAGTCCCCATCACTAACATTTGGGGACTTGTGCCAAGATTGGGAGAGCTGTTGTTGTCATACTTGCCACATCATGCTTTACAGACAATGTCCCAGACTCCTCCATCACCATAATAAAAGCAAAATACTGCGGATGCTGGAAATCTGAAATAAAAACAAGAAATGCTGGAAATACTCAGAACTGAAGAAGGGTCGCTGACCTGAAACGTTAACTCTGCTTCTCTCTCCCCAGGATGCTGCCAGACCTACTGAGTATTTCCAGCATTTCTTGTTTTTATTCCTCCATTACCATCCCTGGGTATGTACCGTTCCACTGACGGGACACCTGAGGTGGCGGCACAATGGCATATAGTTGGGAGGGAGCAGCGCTGGGAGTCCTCAACATTCACTTTGGACCCCATGAGGTTTCATGGCATCAAGTCAAACATGGACACGGAAGCCTCCTGCTGATTACCACATACCGTCTTCCATGTTGAACACCACTTGGAACTTGGAAGAAGCACTGAGGGTAGCAAGGGCGCAAAATGTACTTTGGGTGGAGGACTTAAATGTCCATCACCAACAGTGCCTCTGTAGCACCAGTACCGACCAAGCTGACAGAGTTCTGAAGGACTTATCTGCCAGACTGGGCCTGCGGCTGGTGGTGTGAGAACCAACACGAGGGAGAAACCTACTTCACCTCGTCCTCACCAATCTACATATCGCAGATACGTCCATCTATGACAG
Source organism: Heterodontus francisci (assembly GCF_036365525.1). NCBI lineage: Eukaryota > Metazoa > Chordata > Chondrichthyes > Heterodontiformes > Heterodontidae > Heterodontus > Heterodontus francisci. The sequence continues at coordinate 76,218,564 of NC_090379.1, forward strand.
TATTGGTTGCAGTGACCACCGCACAGTCCTCACACTGTGGATGTGCACCATGTGTGACACTGCCACCATGCTAAATGGGATGGATTCAGGACAGATCTCGCATCTCAAAAATTGTCTTCCGTTGTCTTCAACAACAACAGAACTGTATTCAACCACAATCTGTAATCTCAGCCTGGTATATCCCTCATTCTACCATTGCCATCAAGCCAGTGGACCAACCCTGGTTCAATGAGGACTCTGAGAGCATGCCAAGAGCAGCACCAGGCAAACCCTAAAAATGACATGCTAACCTGATTAAGCCAAAACACAGGACTATGTGCATGCTAAAAAGAGGAAGCAGCACACCGTAGACAGAGCTAAGCAATCCCACAACCTACGGATCAGATCAAAACTCTCCAGCCCTGCCACATCCAGTCATGGATGGTGGTGGACAATTAAACAACTAACCAGAGGCGGCGGCTCAACAAACATCTCATTGATGGGTGAGTATCAGTGCAAAAGGCAAGGCTGAAGCATTTTCAACCATTTTCAGCCAGAAGTGCTATGTGGATGATCCATCTCAGCCTTCTCCATGTGATAGCAAGAAATGGCTGAAGGCACTGGAAACTGCAAAGGTTAAGGGTCTGGGCCACATCCCTGCTGTCATACTGAAGATGTGCTCCACAGCTAGCCACAACACTAACCAAGCTATTCCGGGATAGCTACAATGCTGGCATCTACCCAACAAGGAGAAAATTTGCCCAGGCATATCCTTTCCACAAAATGCAGGACAAATCCAATCCAGCCAATACCGCCCCATCAGTCTACTCTCAATCACCAGCAAAGTGATTGAAGGTGTCATTGACAATGCTATCAAACAACACTTAATCACCGATGCTCATTTTGGGTTCTGCCAGGGCCACTCTGTTCAAGATGTCATTACAGCCTTGGTCCAAACGTGAATAAAAGAGCTGAATTCCAGAGGTGAGGTGAGAGTGACTGCCCTTGACATCAAGACAGAATTTGATCGAGTGTGTCATCAAGGAGCATTAACAAAATTGAAGTTAAGGGGAATTGTGGGGGGGGGGGGGGGGGTGGTGGTGCAGGGGAGCTCTCCACTGGTTGGAGTCATACTTGGCACAAAGGAAGATGGTTGTGGTTGTTGGGTGTCAATCATCTCAGTCCCAGGACATCAGTGCAGGAGTTCCTCAGGATAGTGTCCGAGGCCCAACAATCTTCAGTTGCTTCATGAATGACCTTCCCTCCAATATAAGGTCAGAACTGGGAATGTTTGATGATTGCACTGTGTTCAATGCCATTCGCAACTCATCAGATACTGAAGCAGTCTGCCTACATGCAGCAAGGCTTGGGCTGATAATGGCAATTAACATTCATGCCACACAGTGCCAGGCAGTAACCATCTCCAACAAGAGAGAAGCTAACCATTTCCCCTTGACAGTCAATGGCATTACCATCGCTGAATTTCCCCCACCAGCAGTATTCTGGGACGGTCACTTGACCAGAAACTCAACTGGACCAGCCTTATAAAAACTGTGGCTGCAAGAGTAGGTCAGAGGCTGGGAATTCTGCGGCGATTAACTCAACACCTGACTCCCCAAAGCATGTCAACCATCTACAAGGTACAAGTCAGGAGTATGATGGAATATTCTCCACTTGCCTAGATGAGTGCAGCTCCAGCAACACTCCAGAAACTTGACACCATCCAGAACAATGCAGCCGCTTGGTCGGGCATCCCATCCGCCACCTTTAAACATTCACTTCCACCACCACTGGTGCACAGTGACAGCAGTGTGTACCATCTACATGATGCACTGCAGCAATGCACCAAGGCTCCTTCCGACAGCACCTTCCAAATCTATGACCTCTACCTCCTAGAACAAGGGTAGCAGACACGTGGGAACACTAGTATCTGCACGTTCCCTTCCAAGCCCCATAGTATCCTGATTTGGAGCTATATCACCATTCCTTCACTGTTGCTGGGTCAGGATCCTGGAACTCCCTCACCAACAGCACTGAGTGTAACTGCACCACATGGACTGTAGTGGTTCAAGAAGGTGGCTCACCACCACCTTCACAAGGGCAGTTAGGGATGGGCAATAAATGTTGGCCTTGGCATTCATCCCACGCATGAATTTTCAAGTGTCCCATTATTGTAGAGCCCTCAAACATTGGAAACACTCTGCTTTTATCTGCTCTCTTCTGTGCTTCCAAAATTTTAACACCTATCAAATTACTCCATCATCATCTCCTCCTCCCCACTGCCCACCAATTTTTGCAAGTCTTTCTTCTTGCATTTCCTCATGCTAGCATATTAGTGAACCTACACTCTCTCCATTCTATTTTCTTCACATTTGTCCTCTAGTTTGGAACCCAAAACTGCACAGTGTTACCACAGGGCTTTTGAAGATTTTATTGAGATAAGCATCTTGACTTATATATTCTACACCTTTTGCCATAAAACTCAACATTTCATTTTTTTATGGCTTGGATCCTTGAGGTATTGCTGTAAATGTCTTGCGATCCCGAACCCTGAAATCCCTGTTTTTCCACATTACCGAGTATTTCCCCCATTCAGCAAAAAATTATCTTTTTATACCAAGATGTGCCACCACATTTACTGACATTGTGGCAGAAACTGAAGATGGTATTCAAAATCTATAGCCTTGCTAATGATTCTGCTTTACTGCCCAGCCACTGTCTCTGGCCGAGCCAAACTGTTACCAACCTTTGCATCCTGTTCGCGCTGATCTGAATTTCTGATCTATTCCTCGCCATCATAAAGGCTGCCTATTTTCACCTCTGTAACTTTTCCCGCCTCTGACCCTGTGTCGACCCATCTGTAACTGAAGCTCTCATCAGTGCTTCTGTTACATTCAGATTTGACTCCTCTAATGCTGTCCTGGCTGGTTTCCCATCCTGTATGCTCTAAAGTTCAGCTAGTCTAAAATTCTGTTTGTATTCTATTTAATCAGCAAGCCCCGTGCACCCCATCATTCCTTACTACATTGGTTCCCAATCCTCCAACACATCCAATGTAAAATTCTTACCCTGATGTTTAAATCATTTCATGGTCTTGCACTTCCCCATTTCACTAACCTCCTTTAGTGCCAGCAGAACTCTCCCTTCTTTTGACTGGCCTGTTGTGTATCTTTTCCTTCACTGCACTATTGGTGGCTGTGCCTTCAGGCATCTGGGCCCCACATTTTGGAATTTCCAATCTAAACCCTGTTGCCGTTCCCCCTCAAAACTTTTAGACACTCCTAATATTTCCTCCTTTTGGCTTGATATCCATTTGTGTTTGATTATGCTTTTGGGAACCATTTAAAACATTTTATGCTCTGAATGCAAGTTTTTGCTGTTGATTTCAAGATGGCTACATGTGTTGAGTGACAGGGAATGGAAACCATTTTTTCCAATGTTAATGAATCACCACCGAGTTCCAGCATAAATTTAATTATAGTGTACAAGTATTTAGTTCTGGGTTATCATTTCAGGCTGATTTTTGTAATCGCTTTAATTCTAAATTGGCATTGTGATTTTTTTTTTGACATTTCGCTGTCTTGATAGAAAAATTGCAGTACGTTTTTAGACATGTTGCTAACCGTGTGATTGAAAGACTATCATTTTTGAGAATATAACATCTTGAGCTTTGCTTTGGTCTATTTAAATAAGTCTCGTGAAAACCTTTGGCAAAAATTCACATAAATTATGTTTTAGATCTACAGCAACATGGCCACTGGATCCTCCAAAGGATGAGAAACAGGGATGGCGACATATTCGGATTAAACAGATGGGTAAAAATGCCAGTGGGCAGACTCACTACCTCTCCCTCTCAGGTTTTGAACTGTATGGGACAGTCTCCGGTGTGTGTGAAGACCAACTAGGTTAGAATATTGCTGTTAATTATCATTACAAGATTTAAAATACTGCATTACAGTTTACAAAATTGACAGGAGGACTTTGTTATTCACTTTATCCTCTGACGAACACTGATTTAATAGAATGGCCATTTTGAACTAAATCATTGGTTGATGTTGTACCTGATGCAGATTGATGATTAGTTGTAAAAAGTGAGATTAAAATTTTTATTCCTAAATCATAGTAACGCTAACATAGTTTGTAACTTGGGTAACATTATTTTATACTGTTAATTGCATCATCCTCCATTTCTCTTCATTTTACCCCCTCCAAATGATTTTTATATTTCACAATGTTTTGTTCCCTTAATAGGAAAAGCAGCTAAGGAAGCAGAAGCCAACTTAAGGAGACAGAGACGCCTGGTGCGTTCTCAGGTTCTGAAGTACATGGTGCCAGGTGCACGAGTAGTTAGAGGCATTGACTGGAAATGGAGAGATCAAGATGGCAATCCACCAGGCGAAGGCACCATCACAGGAGAGCTGCATAATGGTAAACCAGTAAGATTTGTTTTTTTATCCTTATAGCACTTAATGCAGTAATTGTGATACTTGCTAATATGGTTTTCAATTGAAAACCAGGAGTCTTCATTTTAAAATTCTTATCCTGGTTAAAACAAGAACCCAGGTTTTTGTGAAGTGTAAATTCAAGTTTCTAGAAGTGAAATACAGCTACACTGGCAACATTTTTCGTGACCCTGCCTGTGAGCTCCCCTTCGGCAGTCTTTCCTATTTTACTTGTATTTCATAACACTAGGTTTCATTCCAGCCTGAATGAATTAATACCCAGTGGTAGAATCCAAAATACAGTGCAATGTACTGCTAAATTATTGCAATTTGTTGAAAAAAGTTGTCAGTATTTATTACTGACTCATTCCTTTTGCTAATCAAATATGAACCTTTAAAGGTTTGGATGAAACTTGGCTGATGTATGTTCCACCATACAAGCCAGCTGAGAGCAGACATGCTATGTGGAGAATTGCAGGCATTACGATGTTTCTTTTCAATAATACCTCTTCGCACTTATCCTTTCAGTTGGCTTGTGTTTGATAGTAATCTTTTGCACTTTTTACCCAGTTTTACACAGCAAGCTTATTAACTGAAAGCATTTTTTAGAAATATCCAGTTTGGTGACTTACGATTTCAATGCCAGTATAGCTGTTTTTTTGTTGACTCATCAAGAGGAGAAATTAGTTTGACTTTGAGGCTTTGAATCTTACGCTGGAGAGTGAGAAAATGATGAAGGTGATTAAGTATTTCAGCTCCGTTTTCACCGATTAAGGTGTAAGTAGGATTGTTAGGAACACCTGAGGAAGATGTGGATGAGCCACAACTGGAGGTCAATATTCAAAAGGAAAGTGTATTAAAAACAGTTCATGGAAGTCTCATAAGCAGAGGCAGTAACCGTAATCTTTCCAAATCTGTTGCATTGGGGGATGGCAAAGGTTATACCTATGTTCAAGAAACGGGTAAGAAAATTATTGGCAGGTTAGACATTTCGAATTCGTAGTACAGGATGAAATGAAGAGTTTGAAGCAAATGGGCTAACAATGTTAATGAGGATGAACTTTATGGAGCAGGTTGTGCTTGACTAATTTAATCACATTTTTTTGTCCAAAACTCGTGTTATCTGCAAAGGCCATTGTATATTGCTATTCAGAAGGCATTTAATGAGATTCTTCAAAATAATTTATTGGAAAATCAAGGCTATGGTATGAAAAGGTTGGTTAGGGCAGGGTCGCACTGCAAGTGGTGATTGGAGGGACGAACAATTTGCGCCCTATTTGAATTTTTCTGCTTATCGAGGTGAAAGATGCATCAAGCATCAGATAAAGCACAATATGATGCAGAGTAAAGCTTCCTCTCTCTGTCTCATTAATGTGCTTTAGCCCTAACTTCAAAAGGATCCCTTACAATGTCAGTGTAACATTTTTTCCATTTTTCATACCAGCCACACCATGCCATCTAAGGAGATTGCTGCTGAATTAGAGGCAGCTTTCTGCTGTAGCCCCCATGTCCAGTAGGAACTGGATGGATACTGCTCAAACTGATTTCACAGTCAGCAGGGAAGACTTTTAACATGCATTTTCAGAATTGAAACTAACTATCCTATGCTAGGTTTCGTATGGAGCTTTTCAGTCCAGGTGTGCATTGCATTATTTTGGTCTCAAACAGCACATCAAGCATTACCAATTAAGAGTCATTTTATTTAACTGAATGAAGTTGAACAGCAGTTCTACATTATGCATTACTGTGAATACAGTCTAATTATTTGTCAGGGTATTACTCTCTTCTGTGTGACTTTCAGCTTGGCATTTGCAATACATTTCTTTATCTCTGATACTCAATTTTCCTTCCTGCACTGCTTCACTGGGACCAGACTATGCTTTTGTTATGAATTCCGACATACATGTTTAACAGCAGCAATGTTGTCTGGAATCTATTAAGCTTATCAGTCATTATTACTTCCTCGTAATGAATGCGCAATGCACAGAACTAATTTGAGTTCCTTTGTACTGAAAGTGGCTCCCTTGTGCTGAATATAATATACTGTTGGCAAATATACCTTCATATATTTTTAACTAACCTTTAGGCAGTTAACACTTGAACTGGAAATAGCTGTGAAGTTAGCTGTTAAAAGTGCTAATTAACTCCTCTGAAAACCACGTGGCTATTCCCAGTAAAGTAATATTTAACTAGTATACATATGCAATAGTCTGGTCCCAAGGGCTGAAGCTGCTGTCCATGTAGCTGCTGTCTGCTTTCTGCTGGGTCTGATAAACTCCTGTCCCTTTCCAGGCTGGATTGATGTCACCTGGGATGCTGGTGGCTCTAACTCTTACCGTATGGGCGCAGAAGGAAAATTTGACCTCAAGCTTGCACCAGGGTACGACCCTGATTCAGCGCCATCACCCAAACCTGTTTCATCCACTGTTTCAGGCACAGCGCAGGCATGGAGCAGCTTGGTGAAAAACAACTGCCCAGACAAGATGGCGGCTACAGCGCCGGGCTCTTCCAGTCGAAAAGGAAGCAGCAGTTCTGTGTGTAGTGTGGCTAGTAGCAGCGATATAAGCTTGAGTTCATCTAAAATGGATCGCAGGTCTGAAAGCGTATTGGAACAGACAACTGCTTCTGGTACAGACAGTCATGAACCTATTGTTGTCCTTTCTGCTACTGATATTTTGCCCCAAGGAGGAGCAGGATCAACTTCTAGTGCCAGTACAAGCACCTTGACTGCAGACACAGCAAGTGAAAATGTGGACAGGAAGTCTGGCCCTGAGGCCTCCATGCGTAATTCTGGAGAATCTGGTGCAATATCGATGGGTATTGTTAGCGTGAGCTCACCTGATGTGAGTTCAGTCGCTGAATCGTCAAACAAGGAAGCAACATCACAGCGCCCACTTAGTTCTTCAGCAAGTAACAGACTTTCAGTAAGCTCACTATTGGCTGCTGGGGCACCCATGAGCTCCAGTGCCAGTGTACCTAATCTATCATCAAGGGAAGCCTCCAGCCTTATGGAATCCTTTGTACGGCGAGTTGCTAATATAGCACGCACCAATGCCACCAATAACATGAACTTAAGCCGCAGTAGCAGTGATAACAACACTAATACTCTGGGACGAAATGTAATGAGTACTGCAAGTAAGTGATTAATTTTATTTTGTATATTTGCATTGCGTGGAAGCAAAGTGATGAGATTGCTGTGGTGTAAATTGAGAAAACAAATAATTCAAATATTCTGTTTGATTGAAATTTTTTAATGGTGATCCACAATATCATGAAAGTACCCTGCTTCCAAATTCCTGTTTCCACCAGATCACCCTGAACCCTCTTTTGAGCACTACTGCAGTTACTAGTTGAGCCTATTTCTCGAATTTGATTTCCCCATCTCTTCCCCCTTCCAATTTCCTCCTCAATTACTATTAATAAAAGGGCGATGAACCATTTTGTTTTGACACTTATAAGATATATAGTGCTAACCGTTAAAAAGTATGTGCTTTGCCTTCAGGAACGCATCCTCATGCGGTTACAATACCAGCATTTTTTTGTTTGCCGCTTAATATCTAGCAACAATTATTATGACTACTTGGTTTATTTGACCAATGAAAATGCTGTTATGTAGAAGAAATGTTAAATTCTTGCTCAAAGCATTTTTCTTCTTTATGTTTTTCTTATTCTTGATCCATGTTGGCATAATCTAGAATTGTTAGAAGGCAGAGAATTTAAGCGATTTACTTTGATCCGCTTTAAAAAAAAAATTAAGGTTTCAAGCACGCAAAATCAATTTATTAGGTTTTTAACAATTAAATTATTGTGGTGAAAGATAAAGCATTGATTTTTTTAGCAGCTGCTGAAATTCATAGTAAGAATTTTGGCTTTTTCCCCCCAAGTGGAAGTAATTTAACATTTTGTTTTCTGAATATTATAGCTTCTCCTCTCATGGGTGCCCAGAGTTTCCCAAACCTCACAACGACTGGTACCACATCGACTGTCACCATGTCAACTTCCAGCGTCACCAGCAGCAACAATGTAGCCACAGCAACCACAGGTTTGTCGGTTGGTCAGTCACTCAGTAATACTTTGACAACCAGCCTGACATCCACTTCCAGTGAGAGTGACACAGGTCAAGAAGCAGAATTTTCTTTATATGGTAGGTTATTAACTAGGACTGTGGGGGGAGTGGGAGCGAACTGTTGTGCTTCATTGTCACATTGTCTCTGTTTAATTTGTGTATGATGGTCCTTTTTAGTCTTTAAATTTAAGTATAGGTATTAGTTCAAAAAATTTCACAATTTAATTTGTTTTACTGGATATGATCAAGTTCCATAAATGCTAATTTAGTATGTTTACTCATGTATATTCTGGCAATGGAAATATGGCTCGATGATTTAAGAAAGAATTGTGCTCATTTGGAAAGAAAGGTCGAGTGTTCATGAGCACTACAGCATAGATTGGTTCCATAAAATCTGAATTTGTTAAATTACTTTACTTCACCTTTTGAGGATACGAATAATTTTCATGCATCATGAGTCATGGTTTGTTCTGAATTTTTCTCACAATTTTGACCTTTTTATCCAGTGCTGTATAATAACCAGAAATACTCTTATGAACTAATATGTGAACGTGTTATTAATTTGTTTTGCAGCAAGTATCCTTGATTGAGTTCTAATGTTTTTATTTTAGGGTGGGACATAGATTTTGTGCTTCCTCATCTTTTTAAGAGCATGGGGCGGCACAGTGGCGCAGTGGTTAGCACCGCAGCCTCACAGCTCCAGCGACCCGGGTTCAATTCTGGGTACTGCCTGTGTGGAGTTTGCAAGTTCTCCCTGTGTCTGCGTGGGTTTCCTCCGGGTGCTCCGGTTTCCTCCCACATGCCAAAGACTTGCAGGTTGATAGGTTAAATGGCCATTATAAATTGCCCCTAGTACAGGTAGGTGGTAGGGAAATATAGGGACAGGTGGGGATGTGGTAGGAATATGGGATTAGTGTAGGAGTAGTATAAATGGGTGGTTGATGGTCGGCACAGACTCGGTGGGCCGAAGGGCCTGTTTCAGTGCTGTATCTCTAAACTAAACTAAACATCTCAGATAATACCTTGGGTTGCCATAATGGAATGTTGCCATGCCACATTGCTATTTCTTGACCGTCATCCACATTTGTATTGCACCTTTAACCAATAAAACAAATTTTTGAAGTTTTTGGAACGTCTAGTGTTCATGAGCACTGTGGCATAGATTGGTTCCATAATAGGGAAGGGACTTCTATCGGAGTTCCAATCTGTTCATTCAACCTCCATATGTAATGGAAAGTTCTCAGGGACACTGCCTCTTCAAATATTGACCATGCTCAGCTGGCTCAATGCCTTCTTTTGAACCAATGTTCTTTTTGTGCCTTTGAACTTTCACATCATTTATGTGCATGCTCCTACTTCTCTTTTTAATGCTTCTGCATCCTAGGAAGCAATCTCTTTTGGCTTTGTTACTTCGGTCGTCTTACTAGTTTTTTGTTTTTGTTGCAAGTTTGCAGTAGTGTGTATATAAAGGATTGAATTTCTGTAACAGAATAAATAGGTGATTCACAAAGCTACAGTAGGTCAAACAACTTTGACTTGAACTGAACTTGTTACAAATGTTAGGTTTTAGGGACAGTAAAGTTTGTTAAACTATTCAGTAAGTTTTAGAAATTATTTGTATAGATTTATTTTGCAGCTAAACATGATTTACTTTTTCTACTTAACATTCATTTATAAGATTAATGTGAAATGACAATGAAATAAGTCTTTAATTCTAACTGATCCTTATTTTGTATTCTGCAGATTTTCTAGACAGCTGTCGTGCTAGTACTTTATTGGCAGAACTTGAAGATGATGAGGATTTGCCTGAACCAGATGAGGAAGATGATGAAAATGAAGATGACAATCAAGAAGATCAGGAGTATGAAGAAGTTATGGTATGCTGTTCATTTGTAATTTCAAATTAGTGTGTTTTGTTTAAAAATAGTGTTGAGAGAATCTTATAAGCAGCAGCAATATGCTGCTGTTGTGGAAGTCATAATGCAGGTGTTTATTATTGTGTTTGGGGTTTGGTATTCTGTTAAGTTTACAGCTTTATAATACTTTTAAACAAAGTTAAATTGTTTTATTTGAACCTTGGAATACAGGAAGAAGAGGAATACGAAACAAAAGGAGGTCGTCGTAGAACATGGGATGATGATTTTGTCCTAAAGCGTCAGTTTTCTGCTTTAGTACCTGCTTTTGATCCACGACCTGGTCGTACAAATGTGCAACAAACAACTGATTTAGAAATCCACCCCCCAGGTACATTTGCTCATTCAACAAATAAGAATAAAATGGTACATTATAAAGATCCATTCATTTTATTTGTGTAATGATGCATCCTCCCACCACTATATAAAGCACACCTGTTGACTGTTTATTTTTTCCTTCTGTTTTATGGTTCATGTTATGCCATTCTTTTTGCATACCTAAGTTGTGGTGATAATCGATGTCTTGCTGTAATGGCAATGTATCACAATTTGGTTGTATAGTGATATCTCAAAGCAGACTTTATATTGGTTTGGTGTGTTTTTTGCAATGATTGTAAAAATAAGTGGTATGGGCTTTAATCTGTGAAATATGTTTTTTGTAGGAACACCTCGATCAGAACTGCTGGAGGAAGTAGAATGTGCTCCTTCGCCACGATTAGCACTGACTCTTAAGGTAGCAGGGTTGGGAACATCTCGTGAAGTGGAGTTGCCCCTCTCAAACTACAGAGCAACCATTTTCTGTTATGTACAGAAACTGTTGCAGCATTCTTGTAATGGAAATATAAAATCTGATAAGCTTAGGCGCATTTGGGAACCAACATACACGTAAGTGAACGTACCAGGAAATTTTCTGTGTTTTGGATTTGATTGATTAGAAGTTACTTCTAAAATGGATTACTTAACTATTTTATCTAAAAGGTATTGTTTTCTTTTGAATTTGCAATCCGAAGTCCTTGCCTACCATTTTGGAGTTGTTTTAGGACAAGTAATAAAGCTTGCCTGAATTGCTCATTGATTAAATTCAACACATGAACCACATAGTCCAAGAGGGTTCTATCTTGATCTTTGCTGAGTATAATCCCAGGAAGGTTTGCAGTTCATCTGCTCAAATTACTCTCAGTGGTACTGATAATCTGATGTCTGGCAAAAGGCTGCTGTTAAGTGCTTTTTTAGTCAGTCCCTCGGGGGCTAGGGTGACTTGCGTCCACTCTGGTTTGATGGGTTCTGAGGTGGGGGATTCTAAGATGGGTGATAAGTCCAATACAAGATCTTCAGATTCTGACACGAGGGGCAGGTGGTGCTTGAAGAGTCATGTAGATGAACAGTATGGAGGCTTGTGCACTCCCTCTGATGCCTCAATTTCACCTCTACATGTTCCCGACAAAGTTCCTCAAGGTGAATGAGCTTTCTGCATCTAGGATGGTCACGATCCAGGGACTCCCACGAGTCGATGGAGATGTTTGATATCTTCAGGGGTGCTTTGAGGACCTCTGTAAAGCATTTCCGCTGTCGTCCTCAGAGTTTCCTGCCACAACCAAGTTCTGAGTACAACAGCTGGTTCAGGAGTCCGGTGTCAAACAAGTAAATGACATGTCCCACCCAGCAGAGCTAGTTTTGGGTGATTAGCATCCGGATGCTGGGCAGGTTGGCTTGAGAGTGAATGCTGCTGTTGGACCATCTTTCTTGCCACTGGATTCAGAGGACTTCTCTAGTGCTTTGAGGTGTCTACTGTAGGTTGTCTTAAGTTTCCAAAGCATATAGGAGTGCAGGGAGCACTGCTGCCTGCTAAACCATGATCTTGGTCTCGGGTTTGAGATCCTGATCTTCAAATACTTGCTTCCTCAGTCAGCCAAAGGCTGAGCTGGAACATTGGAGGCGATGATAAACCCTTGTCTATGTCTCCACCAAGAGGAGGCTCCCAAGATATGGAAAGTGGTCCACATTTTCCAGGATTTCGCCATTGATCTTGATTGATGGCGTGAGGTGTTGTGCTGTAGGAGCTGGTTGGATGAGGATCTTTGTTTTCCAAGTGTTTAGTGAAGGACCCATTTTCTCATATGCTTTGGAGAAGAAGTCGACAGTGATTTGGAGCTCCGTTTCAGAGTGAATACACATGCACGCATCATCTGCATACTGAAGCTTGACGACTGAGGTGGGAGTGATTTTGGTTTTGGATTGAAGTTGATGTAGGTTGAATAGTTTCCTGTCTATTCTGCAGATTATCTCCACGCCTGCGGGTAGCTGGAGGTGAGGTGTAGCATTGCAGCGAGGAAAATAGAGACGAGAGTTGGTGCTATGACATAGCCTTGGTTGACCCCGGTCTCCAATGAGATAGGTACTGTGATGTTGCGTTGATGAGGATCACGCCTTGCATGTCACCGTGGATTAGATAGAGCATGATGACATACAAACATCTGAGGGCATCCAAATTTGAGCAGGATGCTCTATAAGCCTTTGCGGTTGACTGAGTCAAAGGCTTTTGTGAGTCGAAAAAGGCCATGTACAGCGTTTGGTGTTCCTTGCATTTTCTTAGATTTGTCTCACAGTGACGATCGTATTAATATACTAGAATTACACTTGGTGGGACCAATAATCTGATGTCTGGCAAAAGGCTGCTGTTAGTACTACATGTGCAGCGGACATATAGAGCGTGCACTTGGAATTTTCACACTGAATTAGGCTTGTCATAGTCTACAATTTCATTTTAATAAGGAGCGTACCAAATGCAATCAAGTGGTGCGACTCATTATTGACTAATCTTGTAGGCCATAATGAGGATAATGTGTTCTAAAAACATTTGGTGAACTTCATGTGCACATATCTTTTCATCATATAATGGACAAGAAGTCAGTGGAGCCCAGCTAGCTGCTGCAAATTCCATGTTAACAGGAGTGCAGTAAATGCAAGTAAAGCACTTGACAGGCAATCTTGAAAATGAACAAATTAAACCTCTCAATAGCATTATGAATATTGAAGTAATACAACCTTTCACTTTTTGTACTACTTTTCTCAGTGAATGAAATGGATTCATGTGGTTTCCACAAATAGATGCAGAGTGTTTGGGCCTAGTTATGTGCTTAATTAGTTTTCTTAATCTTCTCAATTAGAGAAATTAATACTGTTGTATTTTGTTGCGACCTATAAGTCTGAAAACTACTATAAAAATGTGATAGGATGTTTGTTGCTTTGATAGCCAAAAGGATCACATTCATTGTTTTTTAAACGTTTTATCATGCAATACTTGTTCCAAATTAAAATCTTGTGATAAGCTGTTTTATTCTTTAGGAGGTTTTAAAATTTTGGAATGTTGCTCCTGATTTGAGATTGTAGATAAAATTTTCAAATTCACTTGCTAAATTGGGATGCCTTGATTAAATTGGAACAGTTGAAAGATATGAATAAATGTTATTTCCATTAACAGTTTACATATAATGTGTGCTAATAAATATAAACAATATGGCCAAGGTCATTCAGAGTGATGCAGAAAATTTCAGACTGGTGGAGTAAGGGTGGTTCTGTAAGCCCAAGGTGTTGGTGAACATTAATCTGCCTCTCGTTATCGTCTGTGTTGTCCTTGGAGCATTTGATGGTGATAATGCCAGAATGGAGATGTATTCCACACGTCGGTGCTGAATTTCTCTGCTTTAAGCTCAAAAAGATGCAGACAAATAGTTTATAACATAACATGAAAAGCTGATGGGTGCTTATGTGATTCTTTCAGGATTATGTACAGAGAGATGAAAGATTCTGATAAAGAAAAAGGGGAAAATGGAAAGATGGTAAGTAGTGTTTCTGTTCATGCTGCAGTGTTATCAGTTTTTTTTTTGCTGTTAAGAATAACAGACTAAACGTTTTTACCATGATAAAATTGAAGTACTAACATAATTCTGACAAATAGACTTTTTAAAACTAAGAGCATGAGTAATGGAAAAGTTTAAATGTTTTAGAGCATGTACAACCCGTAAGACTTTACAATCAGGAAAGACCAACCTTTGGTTCTTCCTGTTGTAGGGCTGCTGGTCTGTAGAGCATGTGGAACAATACCTTGGCACTGATGAATTACCAAAGAATGACTTGATAACCTACCTGCAGAAGAATGCAGATTCAGCTTTCCTGCGGCACTGGAAATTAACCGGCACTAATAAAAGTATTAGGAAAAACAGAAATTGTTCTCAGCTCATAGCTGCATACAAGGTATATTATTGTGCAAAACATTTTTTCTGGATAGTATATGTCTGCACCTGTAGAAGCAAAAACAGTGCTTACATTTAAATGTTATTAGCTTGAAATGAGTTTAATGTAAGGTTGTAGCTTTAATGCATTTATGTTCTACAAAAATATTTATACTCCTATATAAGCTAAAATCTATGTTAAGTATGATTTACAAGTGGCTTTTACTAAGTGCATGTAGTTGGCTATTTTAACAGGATTTTAAGTGAGTTATTGAGTTTTTTTCTTATTTTTAAAATAACTCTGTAGGAATTTTGTGAGCATGGATCCAAATCCTCTGGACTAAGCCATGGGTCCATTTCGTCTTTGCACAGTTGTGAAATTCTTAGTGGAACACGAGAACAGCCACAAGCTAAAGCTGGGAGTGGACAGAATGCTTGCGGTGTGGAAGATGTTTTGCAATTACTTCGTATTCTTTATATTATTGCTAGTGATCCGTACTCTACGTGGAGAGGCCAAGAAGGTTAGGTTGAATTTTTCTCATGGGGGGGAAAAAAGGATTCGTAGAACACATCAATCGATATATTTTATGTAATGTTTGTTCTTAAGTTCATTATTGATGCGTTTTTTCCCTGACAGAAAGTGATGGTCAACTTGAGTTCAATGTTTCACCAGAAGAATTCACAAGCAAAAAAGTCACTACAAAAATCTTACAGCAAATTGAGGTAATTGCTTAAAATTGACTCTAAATGCATATTGTACTTGCATTTTCTTGCAATTTGATTTGAAATCTGATGCATTAGCTACCATAGATCATGGCGTATGAGTTGACCCAGTGTATAAGACAACCCCATTTTTCCGGCCCCAAAAATCCTGTTTTTGCATATACTTGTGTGTAAGTCGAACCCCCTTTTCAGCCGCGACTTGCTATACTCACATTAGCAGTCAGCC
Organism: Heterodontus francisci; assembly: GCF_036365525.1. Classification (NCBI taxonomy): domain Eukaryota; kingdom Metazoa; phylum Chordata; class Chondrichthyes; order Heterodontiformes; family Heterodontidae; genus Heterodontus; species Heterodontus francisci. The sequence goes on from NC_090379.1 coordinate 76,234,145, forward strand.
TAAATTTTTCGCCCCACAAATGCATGTTTTACTTAAGCTTATAACTGGGTGCAAGAGATCAAGCAGACCATTACGGGTTGTGTTGCGAAGATGCGAGGAAGTTTGACATGCCCACGCAGCCGACCCTGCATGGTGAATGACAGAGAAATGGGTCCTCCAGCGAATGAAGTATGAAGCTGGTTTCAAGTTGTAGCGTTAGCTAACTCGCCAAATAATTGTGCTGCAACAAGGGAATTCGGTGTTAGTGAAAAAATGGTGCGAGACTGGAAGAAGGAATCCGTCCTCAAGAAAATGCAGCATGAGAATGGGGACCAGTCACTGGCCTCATCTTGAGAAGCATGTATTAGAATGGGTCCTCAAAAATCATCAGAATGGTTAAATCACCAGAATTGCAGTGTGTATGTGCGCACTTAGCTGGGCCAAATCAAACTGAGTCCAGCAAAGATGTCAGAGCAACAGCTAGTTGGTGTAGCTGTTTTATCGAACGTAAATCTCGAGTGTTGCAGCAGAAGACCAAGATGGCACAGAGATCACCAAAAGACCTCGATGCCAGAATTACCAGTTTCCAGCAATTATTCTTCAGACAGTAGCAAAAAGATGAGTACCCGTTATGCCACATTAACAACATGTATGAAACACCCATATATTTTGATATGCCCAGCAACCGAACTGTGCAGTGGAAAGGTTCGAAAACCATTCTGGTGAAAACTACAGGACAGGAGAAGACCAGATTCACGGTGGTACTAATCTGCATGGCCGACGGAACAAAATTAAAGCCTATGGTATTTTTCAAATGTAAAAGCATGCCAAACATCAAGTTCCCTGCAGGGGTTTTTGTGCATGTCCATGACAACGGTTGGATGAGGGTGGAGTGCAGTTATGGATTGATATTGTGTGTAGTAGGCATCCCAGTGGCCATAGTAAAGAATGCAGCTTACTTTTTGTGGGACATGTTCAGATCCTACATAACTGATGAGATGAAGAGGTGCCTGCGAACAAATAACTATCACATTGCAGTTGTACCAGGGTTGGAGGTGTGGGGTCTAACGTCCATAGTTTAACTTTTGGATGTGTACCTCAATGAGCCATTCGAGGATCATGTTTGCGCCCAATGGAATAGGTGGATGGCTGATAGAGCAAAAAACCTTCACAAAGAGTGGAAATATGAACGCTGCCCTACCTGCTTCATGTTTTGTGTGGTTGCGTCATCAAATTGTGGGATGCTATTAATACACAAACACTCATCAGATCATTCAGAAAATGTGGAATATCCAATTCAACAGATGGAGAGGAGGTGATTTGTTGTGGAGGGATGATTAGGAAACTGAAATTGCCACATCTGATCCAGAGTGGGATCCTTAGGGTGACTCATTAGCCAAGTGACTCAGAATGAATTCGATGAACTCTTTGTGTCGGATGCCAAATACAATGAATTTGATGGGTTTTAAAACGCTTTGATTGTGGTTAAAAGTATCTTTGTAGAATTAATTTATTCAATAAACCATGTCACGTTAATTTAATATTAATTACCGGTGTTTTTTTCACACTTCAATGTGGCGACCACCCACACCGGCAGATCACATTTTGTGCTTGGCATAGAAATCGACCCCGTTTTTGGAATGATATTTGGAGGCTTCAAAGGTTGACATATGCTGCAATCTACAGTAGTTTGCCAAATATAGACGAGTGAGCAGTGCAATTATTAAGACATTTGCCTGAATAGCTCTGTAACCTTGAGATAAAGGTTTTTTGGTTATATCAATTTACTTGTATTGCAGTTGTGATTGATTTGAAATTTTGGATTTTGACTGTATGGTATGCTTAATATTTTATTTTTGTTTATGGTGTTTGTTATCGTAGGAACCTTTGGCTTTGGCTAGTAGTGCATTGCCGGACTGGTGTGAACAGCTGACCAGCAAGTGTCCATTCTTGATCCCTTTTGAAACTAGACAATTGTACTTCACCTGTACAGCATTTGGAGCATCAAGGTAAAAGATGGACTAAAGTGATATTTCTTAGCGTTCATTTTTTCTTTCCCTTATGAGCCCTATGTCAGCACAGACTGCAAATATTGCCATTGTGTTTGCTTTATTTTTCACCTCAGAAATTGTAAATGTTCAATAGGCATGGCATGGCAGCAAAAAAAACTTCAGTTCCTACTTTCTAGCTGTATGTTTAAGATTAAAGTGTTTTTCTTATCACTACCTTTTTAGAGCAATTGTTTGGCTACAGAATAGACGTGAGGCCACCATGGAGCGTACCCGAACAACCACAGCAGTTAGACGCGACGATCCAGGAGAATTTCGAGTTGGACGGTTAAAACATGAACGGGTCAAGGTTCCTCGTGGTGATACATTAATGGAGTGGGCAGAGAATGTCATGCAAATTCATGCTGATAGAAAATCTGTTCTTGAGGTAAATAGTCAAAAAAAACTTTTAAATCCTGTTGGAATAATACTATATGACTCTGGTGTGTGATTGTGTGTTTGGGCAAGAGATTTAAAATGAAGAGACTTGTATTTCTTTTGGAATTCTCAAAGGGGAGCGAATTGAATCATTTCATTTTGTTACTAAGCTGGTTAAGGCATTGAGTAGCCAAGCCATATAGGCTATGCAACTGCCAGGAATTATCATTGATCTTAACTGAATTTGGTGATCTCAGCCAGGGTTGTTACAATTAGATTCTCTTCCACCAAAGGTGCTGAAACCATTAGGGTCCTCTTCTCAAGATTGTTTTCTTTATATATCCCCAGTGTCTTCACGTGAAGGAGAGAGTTGGCAGAAACTACTTGAGTATTTTTGTTATATATTTTAAGGAGACCAACAGAATGCTCCTCGGTGAATTGACTTTTTACAACTTAAGCACTATGACAAGGAGAACTTCACTGTTGACAGTTGCAGAGATCTCATTGCTGGTGGTGATTGTATCATTTTTTCCAAGTCTTTTGGCATCAATATATCTGTTATTGATGTATGTTTTCAGGTTGAATTTTTAGGTGAAGAAGGAACTGGTCTTGGTCCAACTCTAGAGTTCTATGCACTCGTAGCAGCAGAGTTTCAAAAGAAAGAACTTGGGATTTGGCTATGTGATGATGATTTTCCTGATGACGAGTCCCGACAGGTACTTAATATGAAATGGAAAACTTTATTTTTGTTTTGGTACACAGAAGTTAAAATTATTATTTACCAATTAAAACACTGAATTTAGCAAGTTGTAACAGCATTTTCTTCATATTAGAAGAGTAACATGATAAAGCATTATCTTGCATGTGTAACTTTTCTGATTTAAACAGGTTGATTTGGGAGGTGGACTTAAGCCACCAGGATATTATGTGCAGCGATCGTGCGGACTTTTTTCTGCAGCCTTCCCACAGGATAGTGAAGAAATGGACAGAATAACCAAACTTTTCCATTTCCTGGGAATTTTCTTAGCCAAATGTGTTCAGGACAACAGACTGGTGGATATTCCAATTTCTAAACCTTTCTTTAAACTCATGTGTATGGGAGACATCAAAAGCAATATGAGTAAACTATTGCATGAATATGGGCCCCGGATAGATGGCGATTTACATTATACTGAAAGTCAATCAGAGGCTTCAACAGAAGAAGGTCATGATTCTATATCAGTTGGAAGCTTTGATGAAGACTCAAAATCAGAGTTTATTCTTGATCCTCCTAAACCCAAACCCCCTGGTTGGTTTCATGGAATCCTGACTTGGGATGATTTTGAGTTGGTAAATCCACACAGAGCTAGGTTCTTGAAGGAAATAAAGGAACTTTCAGTGAAGAGACGGCAAATATTAAGCAACAGAGCTCTTTCGGAAGATGAGAAAAACACACAACTCCAGGAGCTTACTTTGAAGAATCGATCAGGATCAGGGCCACCACTCGGCATAGAGGATTTAGGGTATGAATTTTCTGTTTACTTATGTTACAGTTGTTCAGTTATTTCTGTGCATTTTTTGTCCCATTAACAGTTTGTCATCACACATACAGAAACTATATTGGTTATGTGGTTGGGGTATAAATATTTAGACTTAAAGGTAGAGCTTCTGCTGGAAAGTTTCAAAAAACACCGGAAGTCTGAAAGTAATTCCTGTTGTGGCTCCAAAATCCATCTAGCCTGCCCAGATGGATGCACCTCATTTCAGATGTCAGGGGAAGATAATGAGTTCATAACAGGTTTGAACAGGTTGTGTGAATAACTGAAGCCTGGAAAGAGGCGCTGTCTGCACGTTTCCATAGTAACTCTGTTACTAACTCTCCCAGTACTAGCTTGCTAAGAGTGAATAGTGTCCTGGTGTTTTTCAGGTTTGACTAGGGTAGGTCTAGAGACCAACAAGGGAAGGTATGGCCTATGAAGTTAAAAGAATAATAAGTTTTCAGGTAGAAATGTTTCTCTCGGCAGTTCGTGAACGGTGTTAGTACAGAAACACTGATTTTCAGTCATTGGTTATTAGGTCAGGATTGTGTTCTTGGTTATCAGTACTACAGTGGGTGAAAGGTTTTCAAACTTCTCTGGGTCCAGGATTCTTGGAGCAACTTCATTTTTCAAGTATGTCTGAGTTTCATTGGTACTGTGAACTTCAGACGCTACCTTTACACAAAGGTCCAGGAGTCCCCAGAAGAGGTACTTGAGGCTCAACACAGTGCAAATAAGCCTCACTGCAAAGTTCTGCCATTCAGATTTGCATAAACATTCAAAAACTTCAGTGTTTGCAGTTTTGCTTAGTCTTCAGGATTATTGAACCTAATAGACTGATCCTTGGATAGATCGTGACATAAAACCAAATCTTAATTAATTTTAAACCTGCTTTAACTTTTGCTTAATTCAAGAAATTATTGTGCAGACATGTTATCTGCCACCATGTGATTCTTTTTTAAAGGAAGTATTGCATCATTTGACTTTGCATAACCCTGGTATTCTATGCAAGTAGAATCGAGCACATTTGTAAGTCCAGCAGATTATTTGGCAACACAAAGCAGCAGCTCTTGGAGTAATAAAGAGAGAACCCCTTACTTTCTCTTCAAGCTCATGATCATCCTATTGGTACTGCTGTACTCTTAACTGGCCTCAGCATGGTCCAAAAATCAAGAACTCACTTTTTCTTTTACTATTTTGATATAGCTTGCTGAAGGCTGGTCGATGACATACTGTGCAGGTGTTATGTTCCTCTCTTTTTGGATACACTTCAACCCCGCATATTAAGCTTCCTCACCTTTCCATCATCTTCCTTGTTTGAGCTTGTTGTACGTGGAACTCCCAATTTTTGTGTGTTGAACTCACTTGCTATTAACTTAGTCTTTCTGTCATTTTTAAAAAAATAATTGAAGCGCCCTTTCAGAATTAGTTTTTTTTGTGGACATAGGCAGAATAGTTCACTAGAGAGCCAAACTCGAGAGGTCACTGTATTAATGTGCTTGTGCTTCCCATTTCCCTATTTATATGCTAAAGTTAAATTCAATTTAATTGACTGCGGAAGTTAAATTGGGAACAAAAATGAGGAAGACTGCATATTTGTTTGGCTTCATGTGTTAAATGACCATATGTTTGTGAGCAGTTCACGAAGTATAATCATAGAGAATTGGTATCAAACGCGACCAATATTTTTAATTTATGGGATTCTCATAGTACATTTTACACATTTTATGAAGCCATTTTATATTTTAAATTGCTGAATGAGCTGTATGACTTGGCATGACTGCCATTCAAGTAGAGGGAGGAAAAAGGAATGTAGTAGTAGTAGTGGACAGCATAGTTAGGCGGATTGACACTGTTCTCTGCAGCAAAGAGCAAGAGTCCAGACGACTTTGTTGCCTGCCCGGTGTCGGGCTTTGGGACATCTGCTGGGGGGAATCTTACAATGGGAGGGGGAGGATCCAGTCGTCGTGGTCCATGTAGGTACCAACGACATAGGCGGGACAATGAAAGAGGTTCTGCATAGTCAGTATGAGGAATTAGGCACTAAATTAAGAAGCAGACCTCAAAGGTAATAATCTCTGGATTATTACCTGAGCCACGTGCAAATTGCCATAGGGCAAATAAGATTCGATAAATTAATGCGTGGCTCAAAGTCTGGTGTGGTAGAAGTGGGTTCCGGTTTGTGGGGCACTAGCACCAGTACTGGGGAAAGTGGTGGGACGGTCTACACCTGAACAGTGCTGGGGCCGGTGTTCTAGCAAGCCGCATAACTAGGAAAGTAGAGAGGGTTTCAAACAATACTGGGGGTCAGGGATCAAATTTGGGAAGATACGGTAAATCAAGGAGTAGAGACAAGGCAAGAGAGGAAGGTATTAATGTCGGAAACAATAAACAGACTGTGACAGGAAGGGACAGAGCGTACAAATCTAAGAGTAAATCAACAGATAAGGCTAGAGGTTACCAAAATAATAAGACAAAACTAAAGGCTCTGTATCTGACTGCACGTAGCATTCAAAACAAAACAGATGAACTGAGAGCGCAAATATAAATAAATTCGATCAGATAACTATTAGAGATATGGCTGCAGGATGACATAGATTGGGACCTGAATATTGAAGGGTACATGGCATTTAGGAAGGACAGGAAGCTAGGAAAAGGTGGAGGGGTAGCTCTGTTAATTAATGATGGTATTAGTGCAATAGAGAGGGATGACCTAAGTTTAGGAAACCAGGATGTAGAAGTAGTTTGGGTAGAGGTGAGAAATCATTAAAGGCAAGAAGTCACTTGAGGGAGTGGTGTACAGGCCATCTAATGTTAACCATACTGTAGGAGTGGTATAAAGGAAGAAATAATGGCAGCTTGTCAGAATCGGCAATAAAAATGGAGGATTTTAATCTACATATAGACTGGAAAACTCAGATGGGCAGAGGCAGCCTAAATGAGTACATAGAATGTATTCGGGATAATTTCTTGGAACAGTACGTTCTGGAGCCAACCAGAGAGCAGGCTATACTAAACCTGGTAATGTGCAGTGAGATCGGATTAATTCATGACCTCATAGTTAAGGCACCCCTTGGTAGCAGCGATCGTAATATGATTGAATTTTATGTTCAGTTTGAGGGTGAAAAGAGTGGGTCCAAGACCAGTATTTAAACTTAAATAAGGGCAATTATGAGGGCATGAAAACAGAGCTAACTGAAGCAAAATGGCAAATCAGGTTAAGGGATAGAGATGCAGTGTCAGATATTTAAGGGGATATTTCAGAATACACAGAATAGATACATTTCAACGAGAAAGAAAAATTCCAAGAGGGAGGACCCGCCATCCGTTATTAAATAAAACAGTTAAAGATAGTATCGAACTTAAAGAAAAAGCATATAATTGCAGAAAGATGGATGGCAGGTCAGAAGATTGGACAGAATATAAAAAAACAGCAAAGAATGACTAAAATATTGATGAAGGTAAAATTAGAATACGAGAGAAAGCTAGCTAGAAATATTAAGACAGATAGCACGAGTTTATATAGATATTTAAAAGAGAAAAGAGTTAATAAAATGAGTGTTGGTCTTATAGAAAGTGAGTCTGGAGAATTAATAATGGATAATGAGATGGCATATGAATTGAACAGTTATTTTGATCGGTCTTCACTATAGAGGATACAAGTAACATCCCAGAAATTGCTGTAAGTCAGGAAATGGAAGGGAGGGAGGAACTCAAGAAAATTACAATCACCAGGGAAGTGGTACTGAACTAAATGTTGGAGCTGCAGGCTGACAAGTCCCCAGATTCTGATGGACTTCATCCTAAGGTCTTAAAAGAAATGGCTAGTGAGATAGTTAATGCGTTAGTTTTAATTTTACAGAGTTTCCTAGATATGGGGAAGGTTCCGTTAGATTGGAAAATAGCAAATGTAACTCCTTTATTCAAAAAGGGAGGGAGACAGAAAGCAGGAAACTACAGGCCAGTTAGCTTAACATCTGTCCTAGGGAAAATGTTAAAAGCTGTTATGAAAGACGTTATAGCAGGGCACTTGGAAAAATTCAAGGTAATCAGGTAGAGTCAACATGGTTTTGTGAAAAGGAAATCATGTTTAACCAATTCATTGGTGTTCTTTGAAGAAATAACATGTGCTGTGGATAAAGGGGAACAGGTAGGTGGATGTATTGTACTTGGATTTCCAGAAGGCATTTGATAAGAGACCACATCAAAGGTTATTGCAAAAAATAAAAGCTCATGGTGTAGGGATTAAAATATTGGCAGGGATAGAAGGTTGGCTAGCTAACAGGAAACAGAGAGTAGGCATAACTTAGTCATTTTCTGGTTGGCAAGATGTAACGAGTGGTCTGCCGCAGGGATCAGTGCTGGGGCCTTAACTTTTTACAATTTATATAAATGACTTAGATGAAGGGGCAGAAGGTACGGTTGCTAAATTTGCTGATGACACAAAGATAGGTAAGGAAGTAAGTTGTGACGAGGACATAAGTAGCCTACAAAGGGATATAGATAGGTTAAACGAGTGGGCAAAAACATGGCAAATGGAGTACAATGTGGAAAAATGTGAAATTGTCCATTTTGGCAGGAAGAATAAAAAAGAAGCATATTATCTAAATGGTCTGAGATGCAGAGGGATCTGGGTGTCCTAGTGCATGAATTGCAAAAGGTTAGCATGCAAGTTCAGCACGTAATTAGGAAAGCTAATAGAATGTTATTGTTTATTGCGAGGGGAATTGAATACAAAAATATGGAGGTTCTGCTTCAGCTACACAGGGTATTGGTGAGACCACATCTGGAGTACTTATTTAAGGAAGGATGTAAATGTGTTGGAAGCAGTTCAGAGAAGGTTTACTAGGCTGATACCTGGAATGGGCGTGCTATCTTCTGAGGAAAGATTGGACTGGCTAGGCTTGTATACACTGGAATCTAGAAGAATAGGAGGTGACTTGATTGAAGCACATAAGATCCTGAGGGGTCTTGACAGGGTGGATGGGGAAGGATACTTCCCCTTGAGGGAGAATCTAGAACTAGGGGTCTCTGTTTAAAAATAAGGGGTCGCCCATTTAAGACAGGGATGAGGAGAAATTTTTTCTCTGAGGGTTGTGAGTCTTTGGAACTCTTCCTCAAAAGGCGGAGGAAGCAGTCTTTGAATATGTTTAAGGCAGAGGTAGATAGATTCTTGATAAGCAAGGGTGGTGAATGGTTATCTGGGTTTGGTGGGAATGTGGAGTAATCAGTTCAGCCATGAACTTATTGAATGGCATAGCAGGCTTGAGGGCCAAGTGGCCTACTCCTGCTCCTAATTCGTATGTTCGTATGACTGCTTGCACTGGGAGCAATGGAATTGCTGTAGGTACTCGTGGTTTTGTCTGTTTTAGTTATTCTTTTATGGTCAATGATATTCCTGTTTTCATAATATTTTCACTCTTGTAAAAGGTCAGGGAGGAATTCTATTAACTCTGAACTCTTGATGGTTCAGTCATGAAGGAAATTGAAATAAAAACAAGAAATGCTGGAAATACTCAGCAGAAGCAACTCTGCTTCTCTCTCCACAGATGCTGCCAGACCTGCTGGGTATTTCCAGCATTTCTTGCTTTTATTTCAGATTTCCAGCATCTGCAGTATTTTGCTTTTATGAAGGAAATTGATGCTGGGTATCTGTAACTGCACCAGCTCACTGATCTCAGCTGACCCATAAGATGCACACAAGGCAAAAGGTTTGAGGGAGGGAGAATAATGAGCAAAATTCCAAAGACCAAGTGAGTTATTCTGTGCAAATTACTAAATACTTACACCCCAAGCCATTTGAAATCAATTATCAAACATTGTGTATTTTCAGTTGCTTCCTTATTTAATTATTTGTCCAAATGTTTCAGGCTGAATTTCCAGTTTTGCCCTTCGTCCAAAGTACACGGATTTACAGCTGTTGATCTGAAGCCTAATGGTGATGATGAGGTCAGTAGTAAAATTTTCAGAAATAATTTGGGGCAAGAGTTTGTGCGTGTAAGCGTGTGTATGCTTGTTTGGCATTTATTTTATTAGAGATACAGCACTGAAACAGGCCCTTCGGCCCACCGAGTCTGTGCCGACCAACAACCACCCATTTATACTAACCCTACAGTAATCCCATATTCCCTATCACCTACCTACACTAGGGGCAATTTACAACGGCCAATTTACCTATCACCTGCAAGTCTTTTGGCTGTGGGAGGAAACCGGAGCACCCGGGGAAAACCCACGCAGACACAGGGAGAACTTGCAAACTCCACACAGGCAGTACCCAGAATCGAACCCGGGTCCCTGGAGCTGTGAGGCTGCAGTGCTAACCACTGCGCCACTGTGCCGCCCTGAGGGTAGGGTAACATTGTCATACATGTGACCGGCTAGGATTTCTCTTCTCCTCAATCATGGTATTGTTTATATCAGCTTGTCTTTGATTCCTCACTAAGGTTTCTAGTGTGTGCCAAAGCAGTTGGAATGAAACTTTACAGTTTGCCTTTTTATTTCTGGTTTGTTTAGAATTCATCTAACCTGCTTTTGTTTTAGATGGTAACAATAGACAATGCAGAAGAGTACGTAGAATTGATGTTTGACTTCTGTATGCATACTGGAATACAAAAACAGATGGATGCTTTCAGAGGTAACATCCTTTTTAATCTTGTATGTGGTAAATAGGCTGGATCACATTGTTAAAAAGCTGCTTAAGCTCTTAATTGCGACTTAGCTTTCTGCGGTGTGTTTAATGGGCAATTAATGTACAAATCCATCAAGTTCTTCAAAATAATGGGGATGCTCAGGGCAAGATGGCATTAGTGCAAAGCAGATGATGGAGCAGTGTAAATTGATTAAGTTCTGGAAATTTGCCATCCATGGCATATCTCTGGTTACCTCTGTCCTTGGCCCCCTCCCATTTCTCATTAACATGCTGTACCTCGAAAACATCATCCGACAGCACAGCGTTTGTTTTCACATGTTTGCTGACGACACTCGGGTCTACCTCAACACCACTTCTCATGAATGTTCCACTGTTGCTAAATTATCAGACTGCTTATCCAACATGCAGTACTGGATGAGCAGAAATTTCCTCCAGTTAAATATTGGAAAGGCTGAAGCCATTGCTTTCAGTCCCTGCTGCAAACTCCGTTCTCTAGCTATTGACTCCATTCCTCTCCCTGGCTACATTCTGACATTGTCTAGTCTGTTTGCAACCTTGGTGTCACATTTGACCTTAAGATGAGCTTCCGACCTCATTCGTACCATCACTAAGTCTGCCTATTTCCACCTTCATAACATCACCTGACTTTGTCCTTGCCTCAGCTCATCTGCTGTTGAAACCCTCATTCTTGCCCTTGTTACTTCTAAACTTGCCTATTCCAATGCACTCCTGGCTGGTCTCCCACATTCTACTCTCTGTAAATTTGAGGTAATTCCAAAACTCTGCTGCCTGTGTCTTAACTCTCGCCAAGTCCAGACCCCTACAACCCCTGTGTTCGCAGACCTACATTGGCTCACGGTCAAGCAATGTCTTGATTTTAAAATTCTCAATCTTGTTTTCAAATCCCTCCATGACCTTGCCCCTCCCTATCTCTAATCTCCTCCAGCCTCACAACCCTCCCAAGATATCTGTGCTCATCTAATTCTTGCCTCTTGTGCATCACTGATTTTAATCACACCACCATTGGTGTTCGCGCCTTCAGTTGCCTGGGCCCCAAGCTCTGGAATTCCCTCCCTGCACCTCTCCCCCTGTCTACCTTGCTTTCCTCCTATAAGACACTCCTCAAAACCTACCTCTTTGACCAAGCTTTTGGTCTTCTGATCTAACATTTCCTTTTGTAGCTCGGTGTCTTACTTTGTTTAACAATGCTCCTGTGAAGTGCATTGGGATGTTTTATTACGTTAAAGGTGCTATATAAATATAAGTTGTTGTTGTATCTGTTAATCCCCCTGCATTTTCTGGCTGATTTGCACTTGCACCTTTAACATACTGATGTTTTGCCAGCAAGATCTAGTCTAATATATCCATGTGATTAGCCTTGCTGATTACTCCCACAAGACAGATAACTAAATACAGTTTGATGTATCTAGTTCAAAACTGATCTTTCCCTAATTGAAATAATTGAATATTTAAATTTCCCTGATGGCTTAATGGGTAAGTGTACTGCTTAGTGTGGTCATATTTAGACCAGAGGATGCCTGGTCTGCGCTAATAGCCGATCTCGGCTGGAGCACTGTGATTGGCCTTAATGTTACTAGACAGGGAAGGGAGGCGAGTGCAGTTTATGGGAATCAATTGAGGTCCCTGTGCCTAATTTTTATCTAATTATCCATGCTGGAATCTGTGTGTGTATGTGTGTGTGTTAGTTACAGGATCTGGCTGGGTCCTGATGCACTTCAAGATAAAACAGAAGTTATCATTGTGTCGCCTTGCATGTGAAAAATGGTCATTTTGGCAAGATATGGAGGGCTACTATAATTTGGTGAACAGTATCTCACTAAGAACCAGACCCCTTGAATGAATGGGGTGGGGAGGAAGGAGTGCTTGGATATAACATAAGTAGTAATAGTTCTATATAATTATTAAGGACAGAACTAGGAGGAGGAATAGAAACTTGAGGATTTAAACAAAAATATCGCTTTGTGTCAGTATTAGTATCAGGTCAGTATACTATCCTGTCATTATTGAGCAAGTGAAATTGTGCAAAAATTGCATCAGAATGTTCTTTGCAAAGTTAGAAAAATTGTAACAGATGTATGTCAAAAAGTTAAACAATGGAAAGTATAAATTTAAAGACTCAACTGGAAAATATAGCAATTTGATGTGAGTTATTTGTCATTTCTCCTCTTCCCCCAAAAAACCTTTCCAGATGGATTCAACCGTGTCTTTCCTATGGAAAAACTGAGCTCTTTCAGCCATGAAGAAGTTCAAATGATCCTTTGTGGAAACCAGTCACCATCTTGGACTGCAGAGGATATCATTAACTATACAGAACCCAAATTGGGCTACACCCGTGATAGGTATTTACAGATATTTTTGTGTACTCATAATGATTAACAAAATTACTATAATTGAATCAATTTTTCATTTTAGTAGTGTTCCCAATTTGAGAAGTGTTGACATTTTATTCTGTACACAATAGTTTCTCCTCTTGCTTTGTACATGTAACAGGAGATACTCAACCCATTCCAATGAGTTGCACAACTTTGAGTGACTTGGACGCTTTCATCGTTTGTGCATGTATGCCAAACCTTTGCATAGCACTGTCTAAAATAGCATTAAGATTAGGACCTGGCAGTACATAACGAATTTACAAAAATGGCAGACAGTGAAAGACCAGCTGGTAGGTTAAGTCTGTTTCAGAATTGCATGGCGCAAGCATTGATCCCAAATTATCAACAGCCACACAGCCTTCTGGGAGAGGCTAAAAGAGCTATGACTAATTCAGGAAAAGTCTAGAAAATTCCTCTCCAACCACCAAAGGCAATTCAAACAGGTTTCAGGAGATCAGTGTTCATCAGCTGCATCACCCAATGCTCCACCTACCTTTTGTAAGTTGACATGTTGGCCATAGCTATAATCTTACCCAGCTCCCTTTTGAACACTTGCCAGCTCATGCAGTAGGCTTGCATTTGCTGCAACTTGTTCCAACAGTTGATGAACTGTTGCAATAAGTCAAACTACCTGACATCTAACCTGATTCTTTGTTTATCTAACTGCAGCGCATGTCCCCTGACGGTTCCGATCCTCCCGACCTCTCAAATAGTCTATCCCCATGGACAAAATGTAAACCTTTCATTTATTTTAAAGACGGGGGAATTGACATGGTAAATCTGCATTCTCCTCTTCATTGGTACAGTATACTGAAATCACCAAGATCCTGCAACCAACCTACCTACTTACTTTAGTTTGATTTTCCTGTGTGCAAGGTAGCTACTATGTTTACCTAGGAAATGGTGACGATACTTCAAAAGTAACTCATTGGTTATAAAGCATTTTGGGCTACACTTGGGACATGATCGGTGGCTTCATAAATACAAATTCTTTCTTAACTATTATATTGTAACTGATTTTTGAAAAGGTTCAGGTGGAATCTATTATAGTCCAAAATCAAAGATCAAGTACTGATTGCTCAGAATGAAAGCATTACTACTGCAAGTAATTTGTCATTCCGAAGAAAACCAGGGATTTGGCCTCGATAACTGATCTGGTCCAAATGACGACTACTGGTTTGGATGAAAACAGTCTCAAATTTTGAAGCACGTTGCAGCAAACTTAATTCTGCATCTCTGGCGATGATATTCAGAAGCCAAAGTTTTTCTTTACTCCATTCTCTGTCAGACTTCCCCTATTCCCTATCCTCCAGTTTCGTCCCAGAGAAATTTAGCCATGCCTCCACTGCCATTCTTGGCCGGAGTTTATCTAGCTTTGATGCAGTAAATGCTAGTGCTTAGCTAAAGTGCTAGCATGCACAGTTGCATGATCTGGAAACTGTTCCTGTGCCACCAACTACAAATTACCTGGCGAAGCCCTGCAAACATATCCTTTGTTTATTCAGTGCTTTCGTGCTGTAATTCCGAAGTTCCAATTTTAATAATCATTTTAAATGGTGGACTTAGCAATGTACACACTTGGTCACTGTCTGCTATGTCTACATTTACTACAAGGTGTTTTAGTACCTTTTAAGACCTTTCATTGATTATTTGTGTCCTTGGAAACATACGATGATTTTGTCTTAATGAAAACATGCTTCATATGCAGATTGGTTTTAAATTCTGCTGGACCAATTCAGTTTGCAAAACTTAGTGATCTAAATGCCACTGACATCTCTCTTTCCATTAGAATGGTTTTCTTGAACAAGTTGACCAGTAATGTTTTGTAGAACATTTGTTTGACATTTGATTTTGTACAGTAATAACAAATGCAGATGTTAGCTTTTCTTGCCAAATATGTGTCAGTTCAGTTAAGCAAGAGTTTGCTGAATGTCTCAACTTGCCTAGAAAGAAAGAGGAATGGGAAGCCCTAGTGTGTGACTTTTGGGACAATGCTCATTGCCAGTTGTAGAAAAGTGCCTGCTTTGCAGCAGGTTCCCTGTGTGGAATACTGCACTGGGCAATAGGGTACCAAACAGGGAAAACAGGTAATATTATTGCTATCTTTGTGTCTGTAACTTTATCGTGGTTAGTTTTCAAATTTGATCCCTACATCAGATCATTTATGAAACCTACAGCACGAAGCCATAGCACAACTCTGTATACTTATATTTTTGATTCCACATGCATCAGTATAAAAATGTCAAGTTATATTTCCCTCAAATCTCTGAACAGGGTGTTTGTTTATATGTACTGATACAAATTTGAATAAAGGATACATATGCATTTGTTAGATCCCA
Organism: Heterodontus francisci; assembly: GCF_036365525.1. Classification (NCBI taxonomy): domain Eukaryota; kingdom Metazoa; phylum Chordata; class Chondrichthyes; order Heterodontiformes; family Heterodontidae; genus Heterodontus; species Heterodontus francisci. The sequence goes on from NC_090379.1 coordinate 76,249,448, forward strand.
CATTCAGTGGTAAATTCAACTTAATGTACAAGTGATGCTTTAATAAATTTGATTTGCCAAATGAATCACTACCATATTTTCTTTTTATATCACTTTCAAAGCATTAGGACATGTTAAGTGAGATTAATTTTTCATAGCTTTAGATAATGCATTACATGGTAACATTTTTATGTCTTTTCAAGCAGCAAAAAATATGGTGGTCATAGCTGTGAGCTGGATGTTTTCAGTTGGTCAGTTAGTGCTGTTAGTGTAGTTGCTGGAGGAATCTGTGTCTTGTGCAATGTTCTGTAGTGTACAGTTGCATGGAATCCAACAGTCATAGAGTAGAGACATAGAGCAGGTCAGAGGCTGGGAATTCTCCGGTGAGTAACTGAACTCCTGACTCCCCAAAGCCTGTCCACCATCTCCAAGCTATAAGTCAGGAGTATGATGGAGTACTCCTCACATACTTGGAAGAGTGCATCTCCAAAAACACTCAAGCTTGACACCATCCAAGACAAAGCAACCTGCTTGATTGGCACCCCATCTGCCACCTTAAACATTCACTTCCACCAGCGCACAGTGGCAGCAGTGTGTACCATCTACAAGATGAACTGCAGCAACTCACCAAGCCTCCTTCCAAACCTATGACCTCTACCACCTGGAAGGACTAGAGCAGCAGATGCATGGGAACACCACTGCCTGCAAGTTCCCCTCCGTGTCACATGCCGTTCTGACTTGGAACTATATCGCAGTTACTTCACTATTGCTGGGTCAAAATCCTGGAACTCCCTTCCTTTCAGCACTTTGGGTGTACCTACACCACATGGACTGCAGCAGTTCAAGGAGGCATGTCACCATCACCGTTCCAACGGCAATTAGGAATGGCCAATAAATACTGGCCTCACCAGTGATGCTCACATCCCAATAACAAATATTTTAAAAAGGCCATTCAGCCCACTAAGTCCATGCTGGCTCTCTTTAGAGCAATCCAGTCAGTCCGATTCCCCCCACTCTATGCCCGTAGCCCTGCAAGTTTAATTACCTCAAGTGCCTATCTAATTTCCTTTTGATATCATTGATTCTCGCTGCCTATGAGAATAGTGGAAGCAGAGAGTTCTAGGTCATATCCACTCACTACCTTAAAAAAAAAGTTCTTTCTCATGTCCTCCCTGTATCACTTGCCCAAAACCATAGATCTGTGTCCCTGAGGCCTTGTACCATCAGCTAATGGGAACAGCTTTTCTTGGTCTACCTTATCTAAACCTGTTGTAATCTTGTAGACCTCTATCAGATCCCCCCTCAACCTCCTTTACTCCAAGGAGAACCGATTGAACAAAATGTTGTACCCAGTTATGGCAAGAAGTTAGTGCTGTGAAATGTTATCTCATAAGTTAAACAGAGCAGTCCAAGATGCAAGTTAAGGCAATACATGTTTTTCCCCTAATCAGATTTACATACGAACATACGAATTAGGAGCAGGAGTAGGTCATTCGACCCCTTCAGCCTGCTCCGCCATTCAATAAGCTCATGGCTGAACTGATTACTCCACATTTCCACCTACCCCCAATAACCTTCCACCCCCTTGCTTATCAAGAATCTATCTACCTCTGCCTTACAAATATTCAAAGACTCTGCTTCCACCGCCTTTTGAGTAAGAGAATTCCGAAGACTCGAGACCCTCTGAGAAAAAATTTCTCCTCGTCTGTCTTAAATGGGCGACCCCTTATTTTTAAACAGTAACACCTAGTTCGAGATTCTCCCACAAGTGGAAGCATCCTTTACACATCCACCCTGTCAAGACCCCTCAGGATCTTATATGTTTAAATCTTACTCTTCTAAATTCTAGCGAATACAAGCCTAGCTTGTCCAATCTTTCCTCATAAGACAGCCCGCCTATTCCAGGTATTAGCCTGGTAAACCTTCTCTATACTGCCTCCAATGCATTTACACCCTTCCTTAAATAAGGAGACCAGTCCTGTACACAGTACTCCAGATGTGGTCTCACCGATGCCCTGTATAGCTGAAGCATAATCTCCCTACTTTTATATTCAGTTCCCCTCATGATAAAAGATCACATTCTATTAGCTTGCCTAATTACGTGCTGTACCTGCATACTAACCTTTTGTGATTCATGCACTAGGACACGCAGATCCCTCTGCATCTGAGCTCTGCAATCTTTCATCATTTAGATCATATGCTTTTTTATTCTTCCTGCCAAAGTGGACAATTTCCCACTTTCCCACATTGTACTCCATTTGCCAGGTCTTTGCCCAATCACTTAACCTATCTATATCACTCTGTAGCCTCCTTATGTCCTCTTCACCAGTTACTTTCCTACCTATCTTTGTGTCATCAACAAATGTAGCAACCACATCTTCAGTCCCTTCATCCAAGTCATTTATATAAATTGTAAAAAGTTGAGGCCGCAGCACAGATCCCTGTGGCACACCACTCGTTACATCTTGCCAACCAGAAAAATGACCCATTTATGCCTACTCTCTCTCTCTCTCTTTTCTGTTAGCTAGCCAATCTTCTATCCATGACAATATGTTACCCCCTACACCATGAGCTTTTATTTTCTACAATAACCTTTGATGTGGCACCTTATTGGATTTCCTTTTGGAAATCTAAGTGCAATACATCCACCGGTTCCCCTTTATCCACAGCACATGTAACTCCTCAAAGAACACCAATAAATTTCTATCCTTTTTAAAATTCTTTAATGGGATGTGTGTTGCTGGCAATGCCGCCATTTGTTCCCCATCCCTAATTGCCCTTGATAATTCTGCGGGTCTGGAGTCACACATAGGCCAGACCAGGTAAGGGCAGCAGATTTCCTCCCCTAAAGGACATTAGTGAATCAGGTGGGTTTTTAACGACTATGAACTTTAAATTCCAGATTTTTAGTAATTGAATTTAAATTCCACCAGTTGCTGTGTAGAATTTGAACCTGTTATTGGCATTAGCCTGGGCTTTTGGATTACTAGTTCAGTGACATTGCCATTATATCATCCTTTCCCTACAACATAAACAGCTAGGAGGGTGAGAAAGTAATGTATTTAAAGATCTTTAGTTGTTGTCATGGGCCCATTAGGAGGTTTAGGAGACTATTCCAGTGATAGTCCTTAAATAATTCTTCCAGTGCATGTTTTCACAAAGCCATAGCTGACATTGGGAATCATAGGTACAAACTAATACTCTACTATTCTCAGCAGTATTTCACCACTGACGCAGGTATTGGTTTAGGTTTATAATGTACAGAAACTTGAGTCAGTTTTACAAGCAGTGTTTCATTGAATATGTAGTGAAGAGGATTTTATATTAAATTTCCCTTTTTAGGTTGCAGATTCTAATGCTCAGTTTATATTTTATATTGACTTCTGCATGACTTAGTGCAATTCCTATTACTTGCTTAACATACAAAAGATGAATCAGCTTCAGTATCTCTTTTTCACTCTCTTTGCTCAGTCCGGGATTCATTCGATTTATAAGGGTTCTTTGTGGAATGTCATCAGATGAAAGGAAGGCATTTCTGCAGTTCACCACAGGATGTTCCACTCTGCCACCAGGTGGTTTGGCCAATCTTCATCCACGGCTCACTATTGTACGCAAGGTATGTAGTCTAAACTGCATTGATAGGTTTCTTCATGTTACTAAAAGTTTTGCCAGTTTTTAAAGATATCTACCCTGATGTAAATGATAATTGCACAACTCTTCTGGAATAGGGAGATTTAGACTGTAAATTCTTCAAGGTTGGTTATGACTAAATAGGATGATTTAAATTAGGCTGCATTTGCGCATGTGCTAGTACTGCGCCACCTAGTGGTTGCATTGTCAGCAAACGCAGCCTCTTCCACTGGAACATTACTGTGACATTCAGGCAGCTGCCAGGATTAAAGATGGCGCTGCTCAGTTTATCTGAGAATACCAAATGGAACCCAAAAACCCACTCAATGGCTGCCATCGCCGCCTCCATCCCACCCCCAACAGTCCCCTGCTCCCTCTTGCCATTGCTGCATTTGTATCATTTCTTGGATGTCTCCTGCTCAACTGTTTAGATTTTTTTTTTGACAAGGACGGAGATCTCTGGTATGATGCTGCCATTGAAATTTGAAATGTAAAGCAACTTTCTATGGGATGGTAAAGTCAACATTTACACTGAAGTTTATGGAGGAAATAACTTTGAATTTCTGCCCTCCCCCACCCCCATTCTGCAATCTCCCAGTCTCCCAATCCACACATTCACACTCGCTATAGCCTTGCCATTCCTCCCCACCCCCCACTCAGCACAGAAGACCGTTTGCGCATGCGCGAGCTTGGAGCGCTCTGATGATGTCTGCAGGCCGCTGCATTGTCAGGAGTCACTTTGTTTAAATTATCCACAGCATGCATTTTATTTTATTTCTTCCTATTAGGTTGATGCAACAGATGCAAGTTATCCATCAGTAAACACGTGTGTGCACTACCTGAAATTGCCTGAATATTCCTCGGAGGAAATTATGAGAGAACGTTTGCTAGCTGCTACAATGGAGAAAGGCTTTCATCTTAATTGAGCTGATGGACATTGATGGATAGTGAATGGACACTGAATCTGAAACTAGAAAAGCCTCTTGTGTTTGTGTGGTAAAAATGTTGATCTCCAGCTGTGCTCTGATACAGCTTGCCTTTTTGAGGCTTTAGAGAAAAAACAATGAATAACTGTTAGCTGCTAATGTTTTGGCAGGAACAAACTTCTCCTGTTAATAATTACATGGCCAGCAAATATAATGACACAGAGCACTGTGTGCTGCTTCAAGGGCTTATGAGACTGGAAGCTGGGACAGTCCTGTAGGTGTTCCGAAGGGCAATTTTTGTCATGTTTTCAGTGTTTATTTTCTGACAATGCATTGCGTTATATTTCATTTCAATATGCACAGCAATTGGTACCAGGGTTCACTACGAATGCCACTTTTTGACCTCCCTTGCTGGCCTAATGCTATCGGTCAAGAACCTGCTTGTGTAGAATTGTAATGTAGAGAGTGAATGGGCATTTCCCCCAACAGCATTTCCTGTTTACTAGTGCCTGCACCGTTTATTTGAGTATTAAAGTTTTACTTGCTCTCATTTTAGTATACAATCATGAATAAGCTTTTTTTCCTGTTTGTTCGGTGTGAGTATGTTTTCATTCTTTAATGCCCTGCTTTGAAGATCAAATCCTTGAGTGCATTTGTGCAATTTTACAATAAAGCTAGAAACACTGGTTCTAGGTGCAAGGCACACTTTAAAGCAAGCTAAGCTTTTCCCTGTATTTCTTTGTATATTATAAACATTTATTTAACTCGAGTTGCAGTTTCAAGTCACACAAACTATTTTCAAATGTGTATGCTCAAAATAATCATTAAAATGTTTGCAAAGTATTTGAGTGAATTGCCTTTTCTGTAAATAATGGTGGTTAAGCTTTTGTAATTTTTTTGGGGGGGGTGTAGAATACTTTTATTTTTACATAAACTAAACTTGTATTAACAAAGCTGAAAGGAAATGTGGGATTAGAATAGTTAGGTGCTCGATGGCCGGCACAGACATGTTGGGCCGAAGGGCCTGTTTCTATGCTGTATAACTCTATGACTCTATATTTCCTTTCACATTTTCAGCACATCCCAAGTTGCCTCACAGTTTAAGAATTATTAATGCAGATTATTCATTTTATTACTTCATGTGCAATGAATAAATTAAATAACTTCAAAAATCAGACGCATCAGGCTTGTAAAGTATTGGCCTGATACTTATTTTCTCCCTCTCCTTTCTCCCCCACCCCAGCCACCTTTGCCTTGTTCTATGACACAATCTGCATGTGTCCACAGATAAGGCCTAACACCAGCTTCTGCAGGTTCCCTTCTATTGGCTAGACAGGAAACTGGGGTGGGAGGGCCCTAGTCTATTTGCACATAATTTCCATGGTTGCCATTGTCATATTTGAGAGGCCTGCCTCTTTGCCAAAGTCTTAGAACTCACTGGTGATGGCCCAACATAATAGGATCCTTTACCCTTTTTCTCTACATTGTACCTCAGAACTGTGGAGAGAAATAAGTTACTGTGTTTAGGATCTGTGCTGATTCAACTTTGGCTCTTTTTCTCTTGTCATCGTTTGGATGGTCTTCACCTGAACCAGAGGGGTACCAATATCCTGGGGGGGAGATTTGCTAGTGTTCTTCGGGGGGGGTTTAAACTAATTCAGCAGGGGGATGGGAACCTAAATTGTAGTTCCAGTGTGCAGGATGTTGAGAGTAGTGAGGTCAGGGATAAGGTTATAAGGACACAAGAGGGCACTGGCAAGCAAGAGCTTGGTTTAAAATGTGTCTACTTCAACGCCAGGAGCATCCGGAATAAGGTGGGTGAGCTTGCAGCATGGGTTGGTACCTGGGATCTCGATGTTGTGGCCATTTCAGAGACATGGGTAGAGCAGGGACAGGAATGGATGTTTCACTAAGAACAGAGAAGAGGGTAAAAGAGGGGGGGGTGTGGCATTGTTGATCAAGGAAAGTATTACAGCGGCAGAAAGGACGTTTGAGGACTCGTCTACTGAGGTAGTCTGGGCCGAGGTTAGAAACAGGAGAGGAGAGGTCACCCTGTTGGGAGTTTTCTATAGACCTCCAAATAGTTCCAGAGATGTAGAGGAAAGGATAGCAAAGATGATTCTTGACAGGAGCGCGAGTAACAGGGTAGTGGTTATGGGGGACTTTAACTTTCCAAATATTGACTGGAAATACTATAGTTCGAGTACTTTAGATGGGTCTGTTTTTGTCCAGTGTGTGCAGGAGGGTTTTCTGACACAGTATGTAGACAGGCCAACCAGGGGCGATGCCACATTGGATTTGGTACTGGGTAATGAACCCGGCCAGGTGTTAGATTTAGAAGTTGGTGAGCACTTTGGTGATAGTGATCACAATTCGGTTAGGTTTACCTTAGCGATGGGCAGGGACAGGCATATACAGCAGGGCAAGAATTATAGCTGGGGGAAAGGAAATTATGATGCGATTAGGCAAGATTTAGGATGCGTAGGATGGGGAAGGAAACTGCAGGGGATGGGCACAATCGAAATGTGGAGTTTATTCAAGGAGCAGCTACTGCGTGTCCTTGATAAGTATGTACCTGTCAGGCAGGGAGGAAGTTGTCGAGCGAGGGAGCCGTGGTTTACTAAAGAAGTTGAAGAGCTTGTCAAGAGGAAGAAGAAGGCTTATGTTAGGATGAGACGTGAAGGCTCAGTTAGGGCGCTTGAGAGTTACAAGCTAGCCAGGAAGGATCTAAAGGGAGAGATAAGAGCAAGGAGAGGACACGAGAAGTCATTGGCGGATAGGATCAAAGAAAACCCTAAGGCTTTCTATAGGTATATCGGGAATAAAAGAATGACTAGAGTTAGATTATTGCCAATCAAGGATTGGCCTAACCATCAGCCTCAAGAAAACGAACATCATGGGGCAGGATGTCAGAAATGCTCCATCCATCAATATTGGCGACCACGCTCTGGAAGTGGTTCAAGAGTTCACCTACCTAGGCTCAACTATCACCAGTAACCTGTCTCTAGATGCAGAAATCAACAAGCGCATGGGTAAGGCTTCCACTGCTATGTCCAGACTGGCCAAGAGAGTGTGGGAAAATGGCGCACTGACACGGAACACAAAAGTCCGAGTGTATCAGGCCTGTGTCCTCAGTACCTTGCTCTACGGCAGCGAGGCCTGGACAACGTATGCCAGCCAAGAGCGACGTCTCAATTCATTCCATCTTCGCTGTCTTCGGAGAATACTTGGCATCAGGTGGCAGGACTATATCTCCAACACAGAAGTCCTTGAAGCGGCCAACACCCCCAGCTTATACACACTACTGAGTCAGAGGCGCTTGAGATGGCTTGGCCATGTGAGCCGCATGGAAGATGGCAGGATCCCCAAAGACACATTGTACAGCGAGCTCGCCACTGGTATCAGACCCACCGGCCGTCCATGTCTCCGTTATAAAGACGTCTGCAAACGTGACATGAAATCGTGTGACATTGATCACAAGTCGTGGGAGTCAGTTGCCAGCATTCGCCAGAGCTGGCGGGCAGCCATAAAGACAGGGCTAAATTGTGGCGAGTCGAAGAGACTTAGTAGTTGGCAGGAAAAAAGACAGAGGCGCAAGGGGAGAGCCAACTGTGCAACAGCCCCAACAAACAAATTTCTCTGCAGCACCTGTGGAAGAGCCTGTCACTCCAGAATTGGCCTTTATAGCCACTCCAGGCGCTGCTTCACAAACCACTGACCACCTCCAGGCGCGTATCCATTGTCTCTCGAGATAAGGAGGCCCAAAAGAAAGAATCAAGGATAGTAGTGGGAAGTTGTGTGTGGAATCGGAGGAGATAGGGGAAGTGTTAAATGAATATTTTTCGTCAGTATTTACAGTGGAGAAAGAAAATGTTGTCGAGGAGAATACTGAGATACAGACTACTAGGCTAGATGGGATTGAGGTTCACAAGGAGGAGGTGTTAGCAATTTTGGAAAGTGTGAAAATAGATAAGTCCCCTGGGCCAGATGGTATTTATCCTAGGATTCTCTGGGAAGCCAGGGAGGAGATTGCAGAGCCTTTGTCCTTGATCTTTATGTCGTCATTGTCGACAGGAATAGTGCCGGATAGCAAATGTTGTCCCCTTGTTCAAGAAGGGGAGTAGAGACAGCCCTGGTATTTATAGACCTGTGAGCCTTACTTCGGTTGTGGGTAAAATGTTGGAAAAGGTTATAAGAGATAGGATTTATAATCATCTTGAAAAGAATAAGTTCATTAGAGATAGTCAGCACGGTTTTGAGAAGGGTAGGTCGTGCCTCACAAACCTTAGAGTTTTTTGACAAGGTGACCAAACAGGTGGATGAGGGTAAAGCCGTGAATGTGGTCTATATGGATTTCAGTAAGGCGTTTGATAAAGTTCCCCACGGTAGGCTATTGCAGAAAATACAGAAGTATGGGATTGAAGGTGAATTAGTGCTTTGGATCAGAAATTGGCTAGCTGAAAGAAGACAGAGGGTGGTGGTTGATGGTAAATGTTCATCCTGGAGTATAGTTTCTAGTGGTGTACCGCAAGGATCTGTTTTGGGGCCACTGCTGTTTGTCATTTTAATAAATGACCTGGATGAGGGTGTAGAAGGGTGGGTTAGTAAATTTGCGGATGACACGAAGGTCGGTGGAGTTGTGGATAGTGCCGAAGGATGTTGTAGGTTACAGAGGGACATAGATAGGCTGCAGAGCTGGGCTGAGAGATGGCAAATGGAGTTTAATGCGGAAAAGTGTGAGGCGATTCACTTCGGAAGGAGTAACAGGAATGCAGAATACTGGGCTAATGGGAAGATTCTTGGTAGTGCAGATGAGCAGAGAGATCTTGGTGTCCAGGTACATAAATCCCTGAAAGTTGCCACCCAGGTTAATAGAGCTGTTAAGAAGGCATATGGTGTGTTAGCTTTTATTAGTAGGGGTATCGAGTTTAGGAGCCACGAGGTCATGCTGCAGCTGTACAGAACTCTGGTGCAGTCGCACCTGGAGTATTGCGTACAGTTCTGGTCACCGCATTATAGGAAAGATGTGGAAGCTTTGGAAAAGGTGCAGAGGAGATTTACTAGGATGTTGCCTGGTATGGAGGGAAGGTCTTACGAGGAAAGGCTGAGGGACTTGAGGTTGTTTTCGTTAGAAGGAGGAGAAGAGGTGACTTAATAGAGACATATAAGATAATCAGAGGGTTGGACAGGGTGGATAGTGAGAGCCTTTTTCCTCGGATGGTGATGGCAAACACGAGGGGACATAGCTTTAAGTTGAGGGGTGATAGATATAGGACAGATGTCAGAGGTAGTTTCTTTACTCAGAGAGTAGTAGGGGCGTGGAACGCCCTGCCTGCAACAGTAATAGACTCGCCAACTTTAAGGGCATTTAAGTGGTCATTGGATAGACATATGGATGAAAATGGAATAGTGTAGGTCAGATGGTTTCACAGGTCAGCGCAACATCGAGGGCTGAAGGGCCTGTACTGCGCTGTAATGTTCTATGGTCGTAACAAGTTTTTCCACTGCGATGCACTGTCCAAAAATTGACAGGTGCAAGTTTAATCTCCTCACTGGATTAAGTTCTTGGCCCCCCGTACTGCTGGAGCTATCTGGAGTTTCATTTGTGTCACATGTATGAGGAAAGGGAGAGTTATCTGTGGATCGCTGTTACATACCTTGAAAGAACTGACAACAAAACAGATTTTACCAGTGACACGGGAGCAGGTTGCCTATCAAGAGGTTTTAGCCTCAAAGTATGTGTACTGTTCAGGATAGAAAAATAAGAGGAGAATTGAAAGAATCATGTACTACCAGTAGAAAAGCCTACTTGTTTTCTATTAGTTTTGAAAGGCATGTTTGTGAATTTTAAGGTCTATGTCTTTATTGTTTTGATGTATGCATTTAAACTTCGAGTGAGATACAGAAAAGAAACCCTGTTCCTATCTTCACTCTTGCTGAGTTCCAATTTTGTCAAACCGGTTTTACAGATGACAAAATTCCCGAATTTCAACTGGACAGTGTTTTGTGTGTGCGAGCTCATTCAAAATTGTACAAACATACATGCATACGAATTAGGAGCAGGAGTAGGCCACTCAGCCCCTCGAGCTTGCTCCACCATTCAATAAGATCATGGCTGATCTGATTGTAACCTCAACTCCACATTCCCACCTGCCCCCAATAACCTCTCACCCACTTGTTTATTAAGAATTATCCACCGTTACCTTAAAAATAAAGAGTCTGCTTCCACTGCCTTTTGAGGAAGAGAGTTCCAAAGACTCACGATCCTCAGAGAACACATTTCTCCTCACCTCTGTCTTAAATGGGTGACCCCTTATTTTTAAATAGTGACCCCTAGTTGTGGATTCTCCCACAAGGGGAAACATCTTTTCCACATCCACCCTGTCAAGATCTCTCAGAATCTTGTGTTTTAATCAAGTTGCCACTTGCTCTTCTAAACTCCAGCAGATACAAGCCTAGCCTGTCCAACCTTTCCTCAGATGACAACCCGCCCATTCCAGGTATTAGTCCAGTAAACCTTCTCTGAACTCCATCTAACGCATTTACTTCCTTTCTTAAATAAGGAGACTGATATTGTACACAATACTCCAGATGTGGTCTCATCAATGCCCTGTATAACTGAAGCATAATCTCCCTACTTTTGTATTCAACTCCCCTCGCAATAAACAACAACGTTAGAATCATAGAAAGTTTAAGGCACAGAAAGAGGCCACGGCCCATCGTGTCTGTGGCGGCCAATAAACGATCCACCCATTCTAATCCCACCTTCCAGCATTTGGTCCGTAGCCCTGCAGATTACGTCACTTGAAGCGCATATCTAGACTCCTTTTGAATGAGTTGAGGGTTTCTGCCTCAACTACTCTTTCAGGCAGTGAGTTCCAGACCCCCACCACCCTCTGGGTGAAAAAGTGTTTCCTCATCTCCCCTCTAAATTTTCTATTAGTTTCCTAATTACTTGCTGAACCTGCAAACTAGCCTTTTGTGATTCATGCACTGGGACACCCAGATCCCTCTGCATCAGAGTTCTGCAATCTCCATTTAGATTAATATACTTTTTTATTCTTCCTGCCAAAATGGACAATTTCACATTTTTTCACATTATACTCCATTTGCCAGATCTTTGCCCACTCACTTAACCTATCGATATCCCTTTGTAGTCACCCTATGGCCTCTTCACAACTTATTTTCCTGCCTGTCTTTGTGTCATCAGCAAATTTAGCAACCATAAGCTTCAGTCCCTTCATCCAAGTCATTTATTTAAATTGTAAAAAGTTGAGGCCCCCAGCACAGATCCCTGTGGCACACCACTTGTTGCATCTTGCCAACCAGAAAATGACCCATTTATGTCAACTCTCTGTTTCCTGTTAGCTAGCCAATCCTCTGTCCATGCCAATATCTTACCCCTACACCATGAGCTTTTATTTTCTGCAATAACCTTTGATATGGCACCTTATCAAATGCCTTCTGGAAATCTAAGTACAATGCATCCACGGTTCCCCTTTATCCACAGCACATGTTATTTCTTCAAAGAATTCCGATGAATTCGTTAAACATGATTCCCTTTCACAAAACCATGTTGACTCTGCCTGATGACCTTGAATTTTTCTAAGTGCCCTGCTATAACATCTTTAATGGCTTCTAACATTTTTTCCAAGACCGATGTTAAACTAACTGGCCTGTGGTTTCCTGCTTTCTATCTCGCTCCCTTTTTGAGTAAAGGAGTTATATTCATTGTTTTCCAATCTAACGGAACCTTCCCCGAAACAAGGAAATTTTTGAAAACAACGCATCAACGATCTCACTAGCCACTTCCTTTAGGACACTTGGATGGTCCATCAAGGACCAGGGTACTTGTCAGCCCACAGTTCCAACAGTTTGCTCAGTACCACTTTCCTGGTGATTGTAATTTTCTTGAGTTCCTCCCTCCCTTCCATTTCCTGCTTTACAGCTATTTCTGGAATGTTACTTATATCCTCTATAGTGAAAACTGATGCAAAATACCTGTTCAATTCATCTGTTATCTCCTTTTCCCTTATTAATTCCCTAGACTCACTTTGTATAGGACTTTGTTAACTTTTTAAAATATCTATAGAAACTCTTACTATCTGTTTTTATATTTTTAGCTAGCTTTCTCTCATACTCTTAATTTTTCCCTCCTTATCAATATTTTAGTCATTCTTTGCTGTTTTTTATATTCTGTCCAATCATCTGACCTGCCACCCATCTTTGCACAATTATATGCTTTTTCTTTAAGTTTGATACTATCTTACACTTTTTTGGTTAACCATGGATAGTGGATCTTCCCCTTGGAATTTTTTTTATTTCTTGTAATATATTTATTCCGTGTATTCTGAAATATCCCCTTAAGTGTCTGCCACTGCAACTCTATTAACCTATGCAGAGTTGGAGACCGAGCGAGAGAGAGGAGCATGGTGGGAACGGAGGTTTAAAAAGTGTGCCAAAAGCCCGGAGTTGGAGACTGTGGACAGCGAGAGAGAAGAGCACGGTTGGAGTGGAGGTTTAAAAAGTGTGCCAAAAGCCCAGAGTTGGAGACCGAAGACAGACAGACAGAAAGAAAGAGGAGCACGGCAGGAGCAGCAGGAACGGAGCAAGGAAAAATTTAAAAGTGGCATCGCAATCAATAATGAGAGCAGGGAAACAGAAAGCCGCTGGGGTGAGTATATAGGTAAGCTTTAAATTTAATTTAAATTAAACATAGCATCAAACATCACAGGCAAACAGGTAGGTGATTGGTTTGTGAAGAAGTGACCTGTTTGGTGAGTACCTGGTAAGTGATTAAGGTCCATTCTAATCCTAATAATTAAAATAGTAAAGGAACTAGTGGTAAGATTAATAAAATATATTGAAAGGAAAATAAAATAAATAATTGAATAAAATAATTAAGTGGTTAATTAAAACATTAAGGATGGCAGGACAGGTGATGTGTCACGGCTGCAGCATGTGGGAGCTCCTGGGTGCCAGTGTGATCCAGGGCAAACACGTCTGCAGTAAGTGTTTGCAGCTCGAAGAGCTTTGGCTCAGAGTCGTTGAACTGGAGTCTGAGCTGCAGGCACTGCGACACATCAAGGAGAGAGAGAGTTGCCTGGACATTTTGTACCAGGAGGCGGTCACGTCCCTTAGGATAGGGTCTTCTGATTTGGTCAGGGACAGGAGTGTGTGGCTGCCGCTGAGGTAGGTAAGGGGACCGAGAGACAGGAGGGCAGGTATGAATTTGATCATTTCTGCTGTTTATGCAAATTACTTGTTTATTTTCAATTTTGGAAATGCAATGACTTGTTGAAGAATCCAAGTGCTCAGGAGTCTCCTATGGACAGTTTTATTTGTGGCTTCCTGAAGGAGGTCTGTCTAATAATGTTGCTTGATAGAATATAAAGATGGAAAGAATGTTAACAGTTAATAGGTTAACAGATTCATAAGAACAGAAAAATCTGTGATAAAAAATTTCCCCCTTGTGAAATCTAATTGTATTTGCAGTAAGCCCAATGTTTTTTTTTGCATCTTTTACTTTGCTTGGTTATTATCAACACTTGTAACTCTGAGCAAAAGGGGCTTCTCTTGTTTCAAATTTGCTTTTAGCTAATCTGGCTTTATTATGCCATTTGTTATGTTATATACTCTGACATCTCCTGTAACTCCCTTTTTCCTAGATGTAAAGCTTCTGTAAGGTTTCTCCTTAAATCATTCCCAATTAGACTTGAAATCAGTTTTGTTTTGTTCTTTTGTGTGCCTTTTCTGATGCATGAGTACCTTCTGTGGTGTGGAAACCAAAGCTGAACACAATATTATACATGTGGTCTGATACCTTATACAGAGAGTGAAATGAAAATCTTCCTTTCCATCTTTTGTTTTGTGTCTGTGGACCTAGTGAGACATGTTAGGAGTATCACCTTGGCCCCAGGGTCCATACAGAACTGCTGCAGGACATATATTTTCCATTGGTAGATAAGGCCCCAAATTGAAGTGAAGATCAACTTAGTGTGTTTCAGGTGGGAGGTTAGGGAACGTCCTTTTCCCTATTTCTTGATTTAAAAAGATCAAAGTATTTTCAATTTGGAAAAATATTCAAAAGGAGCACCTATTTGTTACTTTATACTCAGGAAGGATATATTGGCTTTGGAGGGATTGGAGTATAGATTTACCAGAGTGATATCTGAATGCCAAGTGTTAAATTATGAGGAGAGATTATACTAGTTAGGGTTGTATTCCCAGTTCACTTTAGATAGCTCTACTTTCATGCCCTCATAATTGCCCTTATTTAAGTTGAAAATACTGGTCTTTGACCCATTCTTCTCCCCCTCAAACTGAATGTAAAATTCAACATATTATGATTGCTGCTACCTAGAGGCGCCTTCACTATGAGGTCATTAATTAATCCTATCTCATTGCACAATACCAGGTCTAGTATAGCCTTCTCTCTGAAAACATTCCATGAACTCCTCATCTAGGTTACCTTTGCCTGTCTGCTTTTTCCAGTCTCTATGTAGATTAAAATCTCCCATGATTATCGCTGTACCTTTCTGACAAGCACCCTTTATTTCTTCCTTTATACCCGTCCTATCATGTGGTTACTGTTAGGTGGCCTGTACACCACTTCTTGCGTTTATCATTTCTTCTTTCTACCCAAACTGCTTCTACATCCTGGTTTCCTGAACGTAGATCATCCCTAATACCATCATTAATTAACAGAGCCACCCCTCCACCTTTTCCTGGCTTCCTGTCCTTCCTAAACGCCGTGTACCCTTCAATATTCAGGTCCCAATCTACATCATCCTGCAGCCATACCTCTGTAATGGCTATCAGATCGTACTTATTTATTTCTATTTGCGCTATCAGTTCATCTGTTTTGTTTCAAATGCTACATGCATTCAGATACAGAGCTTTTGGTTTTGTCCTTTTTGTAATGTCTAACCTTGACTGCTGATATACTCCTAGATTTGTACACTCTATCCCTTCTTGTCACAGTCTGTTTATCATTTCCCATATTAATACCTTCCTCTCTTGCCTTGTCTCTACTCTTTGATTTACCACATCTTCCCAAATTTGATCCCTTGTCTCCACTATTTATTTTAAAACCCTCTCTACTTCCTTAGTCATGTGGCTCACTAGAACACTGGTCCCAGCATGATTCATGTGTCGACCGTTCCAACGGTACAGCCCCCGCATGCCCCAGTACTGGTGCCAGTGTCCCACGAACAGGAACCCACTTCTACCACACCAGTCTTTCAGCCATGTGTTAATCTCTCTAATCATCTTTGCCCTATGCCAATTTGCACGTGGATCAGGTAATACTCCAGAGATTATTACCTTTGAGGTCTGCTTCATGATTTAGTGCCTAGCTCCTCATACTGACTATGCAGAACCTCCTTCCTTGTCCTGCCTATGTCATTGCATGGACCTCATAGACTGGATCCTCCCCCTCCCACTGCAGGTTCCTCTCCAGCCCCGAGCAGATGTCGCGAATCTCAGCACCAGGCAGACAACACAGTCTTCTGGGCTCTCGTTTGCTGCAGAGAACAGTGTAAATCCCCCTCATTATACTGTCCCCTACTACCATTACATTCTCTTTTGCTCTCCCCACTGGAATGGCTTACTGTACCATGGTGCCATGGTCAATTAGCTCATCAACCCTGCAGCCCCCACTCTCATCCAAACAGGTTGACAGAATCTCAAACATGTTGGACAATCGCAAAGGCTGAGGCTCTTGCCGTCTGGGTCCCCTTATCTGCATCAACTGCAGCCACGCTCTTCTGCCCTTGACCACTGACCAAATCAGAAGACCCTACTCTAAGGGGTGTGACTGCCTCCTGGTAATTTTCCCCCTCCCTGATGTATCGCAGTATCTGCAGCTCTGACTCCTCTGACTCCAAAGCTCCTCGAGCAACAAACCCTTACTGCAGGCGTGTTTGCCCTGGATCATACTGGCATCTAGGAGCTCCCACATGCTGCAGCTGTGACAAATCACCTATCCTGCCATCATTAATGTATTTTAATTAACTACTTAATTATTCATTTTCCTCTTTTTATATGTTATATTAAACTTACCACCGGTTCCTTTTTTTTATTCATTCATGGGATGTGGGGGTCACTGGCCAGGCCAGCATTTATTGCCCACCCCTAATTGCCCTTGAGAAGGTAGTGGTGAGCTGCCGCCTTGAACCGCTGCAGTCCTTGGGGTGTAGGTACACCCACAGTGCTGTAAGGAAGGGAGTTCGAGGATTTTGACCCAGCGACAGTGAAGGAACGACGATATAGTTCCAAGCCAGGATGGTGTGTGACTTGGAGGGGAACTTGCAGGTGGTGATGTTTCCATGCATCTGCTGTTCTTGTCCTTTGAGGTGGTAGAGATCATGGGTTTGGAAGGTGCTTTGCTGCAGTGAATCTTGCAGATGGTACACTGCTGCCACTGTGCATTGGTGGTGGAGGGAGTGAATGGCACACCATGTACAAACAATCAAGTGGGCTGCTTTGTTCTGGATGGGGTCAAGCTTCTTCAGTCTTGTTGGAGCTGCACCCATCCAGGCAAATGGAGAGTATTCCATCACACTCCCGACTTGTGCCTTGTAGATTGTGGACAGGCTTTGGGGAGTCAGGAGGTGAGTTACTCGCCGCAGGATTCCTAGCCTCTGACCTGCTCTTGTAGCCACAGTATTTGTATTCATAGAGATATACAGCACTGAAACAGGCCCTTCAGCCCACTGAGTCTGTGCCAACCATCAACCACCTATTTACACTAATCTTACATTAATCCCATATTCCCCCTCATATCCCCACAATTCCCCTACCACCTACCTACACTAGGGGCAATTTACAATGGCCAATTTACCTATCAACCTACAAGTCTTTGGCTGTGGGAGTTAACCAGAGCACCCAGCAGAAACCCACGCAGTCACAGGGAGAACTTGCAAACTCCACACAGGCAGTATGTAGAACTGAACCCGGGTTGCTGGAGCTGTGAGGCTGCGGTGCTAACCACTGTGCCGCCCCAGTTCCCGTTCAGATTCTGGTCAATGGTAGCCCCTAGGATGTTGATAGTGGGGGATTCAGCGATAAAATGCCATTGAATGTCAAGGGGAGATGGTTAGATTCTCTCTTGTTGGAGATGGTCATTGTCCAGCACTTGTGTGGCGCAAATGTTAGTTGCCACTTATCAGCCCAAGCCTGGATATTGTCCAGTTCTTGCTGCATTTCTACACTGACTGATTTCAGTATTTGAGGAGTCGTGAATGGTGCTGAACATTGTGCAATCATCAGCGAACATACCCACTTCTGGCCTTATGATTGAAGGAAGGTCATTGATGAATTAGCTGAAGATGGTTTGGCCCAGGACACTACCCTGAGGAACTCCTGCAGTGATGTCCTGGAGCTCAGATGACTGACCTCCAACAACCACAGCCATCTTCCTTTGCACTAGGTATAATTCCAACCAGCAGAGAGCTCCACCCTGATTCCCATTGACTCCAGTTTTGAGAGGGCTCCTTGATGCCATACTCGGTCAAATGCTGCCTTGATGTCAAGGGCAGTCACTCTCACCTCACCTCTGGAGTTCAGCTCTTTTGTCCATGTTTGAACCAAGGCTGTAATGAGGTCAGGAGCTGAGTGGCCCTGGCGGAACCCAAACTGAGCATCACTGAGCAGGTTATTGCTAAGCAAGTGCTGCTTGATGGCACTGTTGATGACACCTTCCGTCACTTTACTGATGATTGACAGTAGACTGATGGGGCGGTAATTGGCCGGGTTGGACGTGTCCTGCTTTTTTTTGTGTAGAGGACATACTTGGGCAATTTTCCACATTGCCGGGTAGATGCCAGTGTTGTAGCTGTACTGGAACAGCTTGGCTAGGGACGCGGCAATTTCTGGAGCACAGGTCTTCAGTACTATTGGCGGAATATTGTCAGGACCCATTACCTTTGCAGTATCCAGTGCCTTCAGTCGTTTCTTGATATCATGCGGAGTGAATCGAATTGGCTGAAGTCTGGCATCTGTGATGCTGGGAACTTCAGGATGAGGCTGAGATGGATCATCAACTCGGCACTTCTGGCTGAAGATTGTTGCAAATGCTTCAGCCTTATCTTTTTGCACTGATGTGCTGGGCTCCCCCATCATTGAGGATGGGGATATTTGTGCAGCCACCTCCTCCAATTAGTTGTTTAATTGTTCACCACCATTCATGACTGGATGTGGCAGGACTGCAGAGTTTAGATCTGATCCATTGGTTATGGGATCGCTTAGCTCTGTCTATTGCATGCTGCTTATGCAGTTTGGCATGCAAGTAGTCCTGGGTTGTAGCTTCACCAGGTTGATACCTCATTTTGAGGTATGCCTGGTGCTGCTCCTGGCATGTCCTCCTGCACTCTTCATTGAACCAGGGTTGGTCTCCTGGCTTCATGGTAATGGTAGAGTGGGGGATATGCTGGGCCATGAGGTTACAGATTGTGGTTGAGTATAATTCGGCTGCTGCTGATGGCCCACAGCGCCTCATGGATGCCTAATTTTGCATTGCATTTCCTGTACTATTATAAGCCTTAAGCGATAAGCCTTAACCGCTTATCAGATACTCGAGAAACAGCTAGCTTCTTCCCCAAACTCCCAGCATTCTGTTCAAGTCGCACTCAAAATCCTCTCCCCCTCTGCTTCTCTCCGAATCTCCAAGCCTTTACCCCACTTTTTAAATCCTCTCCTGCTGCTTCTCTCTGAATCCATGAACTTTTGGCATGCTTTTTTAAATCCTCTCCTCTCCCACTGCTTGTCTCCGAATCTCCCAGCTTTTGGATCACTTTTAAAATTTTCTTCACTCCCGCTACTTCTTTTCCCCCTCGCTGCCACTGTGCTGCTTTTATCCCCGCTGCTGGTCTCGCTCTTTCCGCTGCTTGCATTTGTTTATAAACAGATTTATGATTTAGCTACACCGAACACACCAAAATAATTCCCCCCCCCCTCCCCCCCCACTGTTAAATTTAAAATGACTGACACTTCAGAGGCCAGAAAATCCAGACAAAGAGGACAGGGAATCAAAGGAATTGTTAGTTTCATACTGGAGTTGATTGTTTAGAAAAGCCCCACAAAAAACTTCAAAAATATGCTGAAATTCAATTTCCTCAGCGAAATTGTTTTCTGATGCCATACTTCATCGAATTGAAAATACATCTAAAGCTAAATTCAGTTATAACGTCGCCACACCAAGGATGGTGTATGGAAAACAATTGACCATAACTGCTTAAATGAGGAATATTATGTGCTGGCTCTTGCTGTAACTGCATTAGGGCTGATCTTGATCTCCCAGATACAGGAAGAAGGTGTCGATCACATTGCATTTGACCACCTACACAGTGACTGATTTGATGTGATCCAGACTGTGATCTTATATACAAGGTCAGAGTAATCCATAAATCAGACCAGAGTCTGTCGTCATTGAGATTGCTCCATGGTCCTATTCTTGGCATGTACTCTTAATGGCCCAGTGCTTAGCCAGACTGAATAAATCTCCATGAAGGTTATCATGTGCCTCATGGGCCATTTAACATTCCCGGCACCATTGGTCATAGTCACAATTCTTTGAACTCTTTTTTTTGGAAAATACATCTCGTTCAGATCTGGGAAGTACAGATTCATGAAATTTAAAAGGGGCGATTGAGAACATAATTTCCATAGCTTCATTAAAGGAGAGCTGGCATCAGTCTCAACCAGGTGTCTCTCTCAAGAGGCAATAAGCTATGCTTTGGAGACATGACAATATTTCTCATCATTCTATTTGGGCAGGCATCCATGCAGTGGCTTTATAAAGCTAAAATAAAGTGACTAATAATTTTTTAATGTGTGACATTAGGAGAGGAGGATAATGAAAATGGGTCACCCATCACCCGTCTAGCCCCTTACATTGCTGATAGGGATGCCCTAATATCGCAGAGGTTCACCTAGTGTGAAACATAAGACATGAAATCCTGCAGAGTTTGCTCCCACCCCACAACCTTTAAAGATAGAAGGACACCTAGCACTAAACAGTCTTTCAACCCATTGCACCTCTGCCCACTGATTCCCAGCTTGTACTGACATTCAGCATGAAACAAGTGAAAAGGGTGAACTGACACTTGGAATGCACTAATTGGTAAGGTGCGGAAGTGATTCTAATCAATACATTTTACATGCTGTTATAAAATGAGGAAACTTATTTTGTCAATCACCCATGTGCATTTGCTTGGTGAATTACAGTTTCTTGAACTTACGCTTCCTACTGTTTCTACATGATGTATCCGTGTGGCTTTAGCAGAGATAGAAGCAGTCTCTTCAGATCCCTGCCCTGCACTGCTGAGATACTCTTGGCCAACACCTCTGAATTTTGGAGCTCATGAGGACCCTGCCAAAGACTGTTCCACTTGCATCTATGCAGGCGTAGACCCAGCCATCAGGATATGAGTCAGCATGTCAGTTAGTAGCTGCTGGGGAGGAAACGGGTGAGAAGAGGGAGCATTTTGAGTGGAGATCCCACTTCCATATCCCCTTTCATCCCTGTCCTGGGCCAGAGCCACATCACTCCAATCACTGCAAACCAAATTGGTGAAATCAGTGACATGTTGTAAGGCCACTGATCAGGTATCTGTCATCCTGTTTAAGGCAACAGACATCTTCTGCATGGCCCTGGTTATGGTCTGCATGGATTCATTCGAGAGTCATGCTTGGAGCTCAATGGAGGTGAGCACTGTTTCCATGACAGATATTCTTGCAGTTCCCTGCACTACCAATCCAGTAGTGATTGAGTTGGACTCCTCTATCCTCTCTATGGGGAGTGTGTGGTACATCTGTCAGTACCTGGATAAGTTGCTGATGCACCGCTAGCATTTTTCTTCTCAATGATAGTCCCCAGGGTTCAGCAGGTATGTCCAGCTGAGCAGAGTTTGGAGGAGATTACGCCCCTCCACCCCACCCACCCACCCGACACAGACTCTGCATAGCCGTCCTGCAACCAGTGTCTACTCATACTCACCAAGTGAAAACTTAACTGTCTAAGTGGACCCACTAAAGTGCAAGTATCTCCACTGGTGCAATGGCTATATTTCCTATTACAGAACAGCCTCAGAAGAAATCGGGTCCTCTGAGAAATTGTCCTCAAGGATGTCCTGTGACACTTGCTGAACGCGTGAAGTCACAATCTTGATGATCGCCACACTTTGTCTTCTCATGGTCAGTCACTGATGAGTGATTTAGTGAAAGTGGACTGGAAACAGCTGCTTGATGGTAAATCAGTGTCAGAGCAGTGGGAGGCATTCAAAGGGGAGATTTAAGGGGTTTAGCCAGCTTACCCTTTTTCTTTGTGGGAACATGTTTACTCTGAACCCCTTGAATCTCCCCTTTGAATGCCTCCCACTGCTCTGACACTGATTTACCTTCAAGTAGCTGTTTCCAGTCCACTTTCGCTAAATCACTCTTCCATTTAGTAAAATTGGCCTTGCCCCAATTGATAACTCTAACTCCTGTTCTATCTCTGTCCTTTTCCATAATTATGCTAAAACTAACTTAATTATGATCACTATCACCAAAATGCTCTCCCACTGCCACTCCTTCCACCTGCCCATCTTCATTTCCTAAAACTAAGTCTAAAACTGCACCCTCTCTTGTTGGACTTGCTACATACAGGCCAAAAATGTTCTGAGTGTACCTCAAGAATTCTGCTCCTTCAATTCCTTTCGCACTTAAAATTATCCCAATTAAAATTGGGGTTGTTAAAATCCCCTACTATTACTGCCCTATTGTTCTTGCACTTCTCAGAGATTTGCCTACATATCTGCTCTTGTATCTCCCTCTGACTGTTTGGGGGTCTATAGTACACTCCCATGATTGTGATTGCCCTTTTTTGTTCCTTAGCTCAATCCATATGGCCTCATATGATGAACCTTCCAACATATCATCCCTCCTCACAGCTGTAATAGTTTTTTTGACCAAAATTGCCACTCCCCCTCCTTACTTATCCCCCTCCCTATTGCGTCTGAAAACCCTGTTACCAGGGACGTTGAGCTGCCATTCCTGTCCCTCCTCAAACCACGTTTCTGTAATAGCTATGATATCATACTGCCACGTGTCTATCTGTGCCCTCAGCTCATCTGCTTTATTTGCTATACTCCTTACATTGAAATAGATACCTTTGAGCACTCCCAAACTCTTTAAAAAAAAATTTTCTAACCTTTGTTTCCTTTGTCTTCCAGACTCATCCATTAATTTTCTGCCTTCCATTTTCAATTCTGATGTCATCCCAACTGAATTTACCCTCAGGTCCCCATCCCCCTGCCAAACTAGTTTAAACCCTTCCCAACAGCACTAGCGAAACGTCCCACAAGGAACTCAGTCCCGGCTCTGTTCAAGTGCAACCCGTCTGGCCTGTACAGGTCTCATGTCCCTCAGAGCCGGTTCCAATGCCCCAGGAATCTAAAGCCCTCCCTCCTGCACCATATTTTTTATGTTGTTATGGTGGCACTGTCAAAGAATCTGACCAAGGAGTTCAATATATGCAGAAACTAGCCCAAGGTAATGAATCAGTAATAGCTTTAATATAACAGCATGGTATTAACAGATTGTCAATGAATTGCAATGTTTTATATATTACTGAACTAGTAACGTGCTAGTCCCTTCTGCCCTCCTCCTCACCCTTTCCTGCCAAATTGCACACCAATTCCTGTTTGAGTGCAAATGGGTGAATTACCCTACTCCCCAACAAATCCCTGCATAAGTTATAATGTCACCACCAGGGGGTATATGAGAGCAACATTAGGTTGACTGGCACACTGATTTTATATAATATATAATAAAAGCAAAATACTGCAGATGCTGGAAATCTAAAATAAAAACAAAAATTGCTGGAAATACTCAACAGGTCTGGCAGCATCTGTGGAGAGAGAAGCAGAGTTAACGTTTCAGGTCAGTGACCCTTCATGATCTTATAGCTTGATACAAGATCAGATGTTGCAAGGTTCGGGGAAAACCTACTGACACTGCGTTCATCAACTTACATAAAGCTTTTGACTGTGACCTTAAGAAAAAAAGCTGGAAGCAGTGGGAGTATATGGCCCCATCTTGCATTTTATCCAATATCAGCACTCCAACTTCTAGTTCCTGAGCCTCTCAAGACTGTACTGAGACAGTGTTCTCCATTGTCACCATTTTTCTTCAACAGCACATTCCATTGTAAGGGTCCTTGAGAGGCACAAGTGTTACCACTAAGCCACAGTAGAACATAATACTTTGGAAAATAAAAGCAAAATATTGCAGATGTTGGAATTATGAAACAAAGACAGAAAACAATGAAACATTTAGCGGATCAGGCAGCATCTGTCAAGGGAACACAGTTGATGTTTTAGGACCTTTAAAATATTTTTCCTATCAAATGGAGCCAACTTCTTATTTTCAGGTTGTCAGGTGTGAATCACTCTGATCGAATCGGCTTCATAACGGCAGCTAATTCATTGTGTTCAAGATAATGGATTTTTTCAGTATCCAGTCAATTTTTAATGAGTGAATACCAATAATCTTCAGTATTTCAATAATTTATTATTCATCAATGTGAAGCTCAATGAAGAATGTTTTGTTCCACAATTTCCAGCAGGCTTCCAACTGTAATGCAAAACTGTCAGCAATGTAAAGTACTTCAAGCTCTCTACTTTTTAACTTGCTGTTAAGCCTAGTCATAGATAAGTGCAATACGGTTTAAAAACTAGTCAAGCAATTAATACTGTACATGCCTTCAAATTCCTGATCTTCATATGGATAATCTTGAAGTATTGAAGCTGTGCTTTCAATAGCATATTTTTATAAGGAGGTTTGTTCATCGTGATAGGACATCCACAGTAATCCATAAAGCAGCATTTTACATGTTAGCAATGAAAATTGCGAATGGTGCAGCTTTTGAACAATTTGCACCTTCCTCTGATTTAGTTTTCCGTCATTTTGTCAAGTGCAAGCAGAGGGGCAAGGATTCTGCTTTTGTTTGTCTCCACAACACGACCGTTCAAAATCATTTCATCCAAGATGATGTGAACTTTGTCTAAATTAAACATGATCTGAGTAGTTCAAATGTTAAAGGAAATGATAAATAGTTTGAGAAAATATCACAGAAGCATTTAATTCTGAGTTGATTATCTTATTTCTAAATATAGAATATGGAGGTTCAACAGTATCTCTTTAAAAAGAAAACATTTTGAAATGCAGATTAGTTTCAGATTCATGGTAAAGGGTGGCGCATTGGTTAGCACCGCAGCCTCACAGCTCCAGCAACCCGGGTTCAGTTCTGGGTACTGCCTGTGCAGAGTTTGCAAGTTCTCCCTGTGACCGCGTGGGTTTCCACTGGGTGCTCCGGTTTCCTCCCACAGCCAAAGACTTGCAGGTTGATAGGTAAATTGGCCATTGTAAATTGCTCCGAGTGTAGGTAGGTGGTAGGAGAATTGATGGAAGGTGGGGATGTTGTAGGGAATATGGGATTAATGTAGGATTAGTATAAATGGGTGGTTGATGGTCGGCACAGACTTGATGGGCCAAAGGGCCTGTTTCAGTGCTGTACCGCTCTATGACTCTAAACCTACCATATGTTTCAAATATTGAACCCACGAGGGCCACAATACCTGAAAAGACATCAGTGAAGTGGATACGTAGGAAATTCTTTTACCTCCCAGTTTCCTCTGTTTGATATCGATGTTTTTGTTTAAATTAAGGTTATTGAAACAATATGTTAGTATAAATAAAGGATAAAATAAAAATTAATTCTGGGCATAGGGTAGACGGACACAAGTTTGATTGCCTTATTCAGTGTTGCTGCTATAAAGAAAAACAAACTGGAGAGAATTGTTGCTGGGGTTTCATCAGCTGATCAGCAGGAGCTGCACAGCCTGGGAACTACTTCCGTCCAACTTCTTGACACTTTGGACATATTTAGCTTGGGGTGGAGACGTAACTTGTGTATGTTGAATACCCTCATTGCATTACACTGTGAGCAACAGCTGTCATAGAATATCCAAACTCACTGGAGAAATTGGCTGATGTTTAAACAAGCGTTCTGTATGCCTTTCCACTGTCGTTCAGCTGGGTGAGACAGCTCTCACCTGGTTCCATTCCTATCTATTTAATCGTAGCCAGAGAATCACTTGCAGTGGCTTCTCTTCCTGCTTCCACACTGTTACTCTGGTGTCCCCCAAGGATCTATCCTTGGCCCCCTCCTATTTCTCATCCTCATGCTGCACCTCAATCACTTTATCTGAAAACACAGTGTTAGTTTTGACAAGTAAGATGGCATCACCCAGATCTACCTCACCAATAACTCTCCCGAATCCTCCACTGTTGCTTCTCTGACAACCAGTACTGGATAAGCAGAAATGTTCTCCAATTACATTTGGGAAGTCTGAAGCCATTGTTTTTGGTCCCTGCTCCAAACTCTGTTCCCTAGCTACCGACTCCATCCCTCTCCCTGGCAACAATTCAAGACTAAACTAGTCTGGTAACAACTTTGGTGTCATATTTGAGATGAGCTACTGACCACATATTCGCTCCATCACTAAGACCGTCTATTTCCACCTCTGTAACATTGTTCAAGAAGGGGAGTAGAGACAGCCCTGGTAATTATAGACCTGTGAGCCTTACTTCGGTTGTGGGTAAAATGTTGGAAAAGGTTATAAGAGACAGGATTTATAATCATCTTGAAAAGAATAAGTTCATTAGAGATAGTCAGCACGGTTTTGTGAAGGGTAGGTCGTGCCTCACAAACCTTATTGAGTTTTTCGAGAAGGTGACCAAACAGGTGGATGAGGGTAAAGCAGTGGATGTGGTGTATATGGATTTCAGTAAGGCGTTTGATAAGGTTCCCCATGGTAGGCTATTGCAGAAAATACGGAAGTATGGGGTTGAAGGTGATTTAGAGCTTTGGATCAGAAATTGCCTAGCTGAAAGAAGACAGAGGGTGGTGGTTGATGGCAAATGTTCATCCTGGAGTTTAGTTACTAGTGGTGTACCGCAAGGATCTGTTTTGGGGCCACTGCTGTTTGTCATTTTTATAAATGACCTGGAAGAGGGTGTAGAAGGGTGGGTTAGTAAATTTGCGGATGACACTAAGGTCGGTGGAGTTGTGGATAGTGCCGAAGGATGTTGTAGGGTTCAGAGGGACATAGATAGGCTGCAGAGCTGGGCTGAGAGATGGCAAATGGAGTTTAATGCGGAAAAATGTGAGGTGATTCACTCTGGAAGGAGTAACAGGAATGCAGAGTACTGGGCTAATGGGAAGATTCTTGGTAGTGTAGATGAACAGAGAGATCTTGGTGTCCAGGTACATAAATCCCTGAAGGTTGCTACCCAGGTTAATAGGGCTGTTAAGAAGGCATATGGTGTGTTAGCTTTTATTAGTAGGGGGATCGAGTTTCGGAGCCACGAGGTCATGCTGCAGCTGTACAAAACTCTGGTGAGACCGCACCTGGAGTATTGCGTGCAGTTCTGGTCACCGCATTATAGGAAGGATGTGGAAGCTATGGAAAGGGTGCAGAGGAGATTTACTAGGATGTTGCCTGGTACGGAGGGAAGGTCTTACGAGGAAAGGCTGAGGGACTTGAGGTTGTTTTCGTTGGAGAGGAGGAGGAGAGGTGACTTAATAGAGACATATAAGATAATCAGAGGGTTAGATAGGGTGGATAGTGGGAGTCTTTTTCCTCGGATGGTGATGGCAAACATGAGGGGACATAGCTTCAAGTTGAGGGGTGATAGATATAGGACAGATGTCAGAGGTAGTTTCTTTACGCAGAGAGTAGTAGGGGCGTGGAACGCCCTGCCTGCAACAGTAGTAGACTCGCCAACTTTAAGGGCATTTAAGTGGTCATTGGATAGACATATGGATGAAAATGGAATAGTGTAGGTCAGATGGTTTCACAGGTCGGCGCAACATCGAGGGCCGAAGGGCCTGTACTGCGCTGTAATGTTCTAATTCTAATTCTAATTGCTCGTCATCGCCCTGTCCCAGCTTATCTATTGCTGAAATCTTCATTCATGCCTTTGTTATCTCTAGACTTAATTATTCCAATGCACTCCTGGCTGATCTCCCATATTCTACCCTCCACGAACTTGAGATCATCCAAAACTCTGCTGCCTGTGTCTTAGCTTGCACCAAGTCCTGTTCACCTATCACCCCTGTGCTTGCTGACCTACACTGGCTCCCGGTCAAGCAACGTCCTGATTTTAAAATTCTCGTTCTCAAATCCCTCCATGGCCTCGCTCCTCCCTGTCTCTGTAATCTCCTCCAGCCCCACAACCCTCCCAGATATCTGCGCTCATCTAATTCTGGTCTCTTGAGCATCCCGATTTTAATTGCTCCATCATTGGTGGCCATACCTTTGGGTGCCTAGGACCTAAGCTCTGGAATACCCTCCCTACAGCTCTCTGATTCTCGACCTCACTTTTCACCTTTAAGGCACTCCCTAAAAACTACCTCTTTGACCAAGCCTTTGGTCACCTGACCTATTTCCTTACAAGGCTTGGTGTCGTATTTTGTTTTATAATGCTCCTGTGACGTTTTATTTTGTTAAAGGTGCTATATAAATACATGCTTTTGCTGTTATGTCAGTACCCAGTGCTTTCCCGCTGCTAGATCATGCAGTTCCTATGACTGTAGGTGAATATTTACCATGGGAAGCTAAGTGTTAAAGCTTTTATGGCATTGGCCATAATCTTCCAATCCTCCTTAGGTACGGTGGTGGTGCCTGAGGACTGGAGAAATGTAAATGATACACCCCTGTTCAAAAAAGGGTGTAAGGATAAACCTAGCAACTACAGGCCAGTCAGCTTAACCAGTGGTGGGAAAGCTTTTAGAAACAATAATCCAGGACAAAATTAACAGTCACTTGGACAAATAGGGATTAATTAAGGAAAGGAACAAGGATTTGCTAAGGGCAAATCATGGTTCATGAATTTGCTTGAGTTTTTGATGAAGCAACAGAGGGTTGATCAGGGATACATGGACTTCGAAATAGGTGTTTGATGAAGTGCCACATAATAGGCTTGAGAGCAGAATGGAAGTCAATGCAATAAATGGGACAGTGGCAGCATGGATACGAAGTTGGCTGAGTGACAGGAGAGAGACAGTAATGGTGAATGGTTGTTTTATGGACTGGAGGAAGGTATATAGTAGGGTTCCCCAAGTGGGTGCGTAGGGCACAATTTCAAAAACTTGTAGATAATAAAACTTGGAAGTGTGGTGAACTATGAGGAGGATAGTTATAGATTTCAAGAGGACATGAACAGGCTGGTGGAATGGGCAGACATGTGGCAGATGAAATTTTATGCAGTGAAGTGTGAAGTGATCCATTTTGATAGGATGAACGAGGAAAAGTAACATAAAATAAAGGATACAATTCTAAAGGGGTTGCAGGAGCAGAGGGACCTGGGGGTATATGTGCACAAATCACTGAATGTGGCAGGGCAGGTTCAGAAAGTGGTTATTGAGGCATTCAGGATCCTGGGCTTTATAAATAGAGGCATCGAGTACAAAAGCAAGCAAGTTACGACGAACCTTTAAACGCTGGTTTGACCTCAACTGGAATATGGTATCCAACTGTGGGCACCACACTTTAGGAAGGATGTGAAGGCATTAGAGAGGGTGCAGAAAAGATTCACAAGAATGGTTCCATGGATAGATTGGAGAGGCTGGGGCCTTTCTCCTTGGAGAAGAGAAGGTTCAGAGGAAATTTGATAGAAGTGTTCAAAATCATTAGGGGTCTGGGCAGAGTAGATAGAAACTGTTCCCATTGGCGGAAGGGTTGAGAAGCAGAAGGCACCGATTTAAGGTGATTGGCAAAGGAACCAGAACCGACATGAGGAAAAAGTTTTTTGACGCAGTGAATGGTTAGGATTTGTAATGCACTGCCTGAGAGTGTGGTGGAGGCAGACTCATTTGTGGCTTTCAAAGGGGAATTGGATAACTACTCTAAAGAGAAAAAATTTGCAGGGCTACAGAGAAAGGGCAGGGGTGTGGGATTTGTTGAATTGCTCTTGCAGAGCAATTGCAGAGAGCCGGCAAGGTCACAACAGGCCGAATGACCTCCTTCTGTGCTATGATTCTATCTATGATTCTGTGATAATTCCAGGTGCAGTCAACTACAAATAACTTTTGGCAAAAGGATACATCCAACTCACACTGAAAAAGAAAATATACAGTTAAGGTTAGAAAACCAAATCAAAGTTTTCTTCTCTCTCCAGTATTTCAGTAAAGTTATTGTGATTCGAATTGAGAATGTTGAGCAGTGCTGGGCCCTGCTGCCTGGAAGAACATAAAACACCAGGATACAGAAACTGATTACCTTAAAAAGTATAACTCCTTGAAAACCACGTCTATTCATGTTGCACCTTTAATGTAATAATGGGCCAAGATGCTTCACAAATAGATCAATGGGAAGCAGACCCAGAGCTTGGAAAAATTAGATGAGGTCGCCAAAAACTTAATTTAAGAGCAGGGTTTGAGGAGGTTTTTAAAAGCAGAGAGAGAAGAGAAAAGGGAGACAGATTCAGAAAGGGAATTCCAAAGAGTTGGACCCAGGCGCCCTGCCATTAATGGCAATATGAAGGAAGTGGGTGCACAAGAGTCAGAGCAACAGAGTGTTTGGGGGAATAGCACTAGAGTAGGATGTAGAATTAGAGTGGGATGACACCATGGAGTGAGGACAAGGATTTTAAACTTGAAAGATTAGTGGCAGTCAAAGTGAGAATAGAGCTCATGAGAGGGAGCAAGGTGCAGGGTAGGACAGGATATGTGCAGCAGAGTTTTGGACAAGTTGAAATTCATGTACTTAAAAAGTACATGCGTAACATTGTAGTTTCCAAAAACCTAAAAGACTCTGCAGCAGCTGCAGTTCCTTAAACAGAGCTGCCACTAAAGGGTAACAGTTTTGATTTCAGCATACCCCAGGCATGAGCTGATAGAGTGAGGGACACTTTGTTATGCTAAAACACAGTTGTTTTACT
Source organism: Heterodontus francisci (assembly GCF_036365525.1). Lineage (NCBI taxonomy): Eukaryota > Metazoa > Chordata > Chondrichthyes > Heterodontiformes > Heterodontidae > Heterodontus > Heterodontus francisci. The sequence continues at coordinate 76,279,972 of NC_090379.1, forward strand.
GAATAAGATTTTGTCCAGGAGGGATGCTAACATCCAGCCTCCTTTCTTTCGAAACAGCAAAGCATCCTACACACATTGATGCCAAGATGGTGCTTATTTTAAAAACAAAATAAAACTGAATCTCTCCCAAATGTTTTAGTTTTAATTGTCATAAGTGAAGCCATGATTGACTATCACTGTCACTTTATTTTGATCGACTTGTTACTATTGAAATTGGTATTAAAGACACAGGCTTCTCACTATAATAGCATAAATTTTGATACAGAACATAAGCTTGTACAAGAGTTGAAGAGAGCATGTTGGTCTATCAAGCTGGTACCAGAATTTTTAAGCAGAATATTTCACTATTAATAGCACTCAATTAATTTTTTTTACCAAATGTCTGCCCAATTCCTTCCTGAAATTATTCATGTTATTGGTTTCAACTGCCTCCCTAGGGAGCTGATACCAAACATTCACCACACTGTATGTGAAGTAGTTATATCTGTTGTGTGCATTCACCTCCCCTATTCTGTGCTTCATCCCATCTCTCCTCATTATTCTTGGAGCAAAGGATTTAACTTGTCGACATTCTTAAGGATCTTGAACATCTCATCAAGATTCCCTTTTAGGCTCCTGTAGTGTAAACAAACACATCTGCTACAGTTCCTCCTGGTAGCTCATGCACCTGATGCCAGGTATCAGATGGGCAAGCCTTTGCTACATGTTTTCAGCTCATTCTGGTAACATGGCAATCAGAATTGTACAGACTGGGACAATCAGTATTATCAGAGATTTGTGTTCTATTCCATGCACCATACAACCTAAGATCCTATTTGCCTCGCTTAACACTGCGGCACACCGTGCAGATGGTTTCAATAATCCGTCCACCGGTGCTCCAAATCCCTTTCCTGTCCTGTGTGCTGCCAGAACTTTTAATCGCTGTTCAAACTGGCAGTCTCATCATCCTGCACTTGTCAACATTGAGGGCTGGATTTTATGGGCCGCCCCCCCCCCACCCACCCACCACCGAGGTGGGGCTGGAGGTGGACAGGGGGGGGGTGGAAAATGGCACGGAGAATCGCAAGGCTGGTGGGGATCCCCTCGCCAAGCGATCTTAGCAGGGGCTGGATAGGCCAACGATGGGCTGGATAGGCCAACGATGGCCTTCCCGCCTAGGGGCCAACTGAGGACCTAAAGTGCCTGATTTGTGGCCAATTAAGGGCCACTTCCCACTGCTGCTGGGATCTTACCAGTGGCGGTGGGTGGCGGGAGGGGGGGTTGTTGTGGAGGGCCTCTGCCACGTGGGGAGTTCGTCTTGTAAAACGAGATGCCCTTCCTTCCAGCTTTGTGGGGGGGGGGTCTCTCCTCGCCGGCAACCACTTCATCCCCCAGGACCCCTCTCCCCCTGGACTGCATGACCAGCTCCTCACCTCCCTGCCTCCTCGCCGGGGCCTTCCAGACTGACCCCAACAACCCCTCCTCAACTACCTCTGGTCTGGATCTCTCGCGCTGGGCTTGGGTTCGAGGCCTCTGCAGCACCGGAAGTGGCCACCGCTCCCTGTGGCGCTGCTGATACTGCTGAGCTGCCAGCCCTCTGATTGGCCAGTAGCTCATGGAGGCGGGATTCTGGTCTTTAAAGGAACAGGGTTCCCAGCATGTAAAAACTTTGATGGAAAGATCGCTCCGAGGGGTGCAGGAAAAGGCAGAGGCGGGATTACCCGTGCCTTTTTGGCCCAGTCGGGAGCCCCGCCCCCTACACAAAATAGAGCCTTGAATTTCATTTACCATTTCTCAGCTCAACTTCCAAATTTATCTAGATGCCTTTGCTGATCATCCTGCTCTTGATTCTTGGCAACCTTTGTCCCCAGACAACCCCTGGTGTCATCAGCAAATTTTAATAGTTTTATCTCTACCCCATGTATTTCAATCCCAGCATTGATCCTTGAAACACTTTAGTCATTTCCCAGCACTATGATGCTTCTCCACGCACAACCACACTCTGTCTCCCTTGATGCAGCCACTTCAGTGACTGTCCACCTATTTTGTGCTTTTCTACTTTATGGGACTAACCTGCTATCCGGTATTAGAGTCATAGAGTCTGACAGCAGAGACACAGGCCCTTTGGCCCACTGTGTCCATGCCGACTATAATGCCTATCTATACTAATCCCACCTGCCTGCATTAATTCCATATCCCTCTATGCCTTGCTCATTCAAGTACCTGTCCAGATACCTCTTAAATATTGCTACTGTTCCTGCCTCCACCACCTCCTCTGGCAGCTCATTCCAGATACCCGCTATTCTTTGTGTGAAAAATTTACCCCTTTGATCCCCTTTAATTCTTCCCCATCTGATCCCTTAGCACTAAGGCAGTCCCAGTCAATATTAGGGAAGTTAAAATCACCTACTATTATAACCCTATAATTCCTACACCTATCTGTGATTTCCCTATATATATGCTCCTCCACTTCCCTCTGACTATTGGGGGGCCTATAGTATAATCCCATTAAAGTGATTACCCCTTTCTTATTTCTAAGTTCTACCCATATGGCCTCGCTGGACGTTCCCCCTGGGATATCCTCTCTACGTACTGCCTCCCTAATCAATAGTGCAACTCCCCCTCCTCTCTTACCTCCGCCTCTGTCATGCCGGAAGCATCGGTATCCCGGAACATTGAGCTGCCAGTCCTGCCCATCCCTCAACTATGTTTCCGTAATAGCTATAATATCACAATCCCATGTACCGATCCATGCTCTGAGTTCCTCTGCCTTACCTGTAATGTTTCTTGCATTAAAGTAAATGCAGTTTAGCCGACCAGACCTTCCACAGTCCCTGGCCAGCCAACTGGTATTGTTATCAAAATCTTGCTGAATTTTAGATAAACCATGTTCAGTGTTCGTTTTATCTACGTGCACTGATACCTCCTCAAAGAATTTTAACAGGTTTGCCAAGCATGATTTTCTCTCCATACAGCTCCCTTTTACAATTTTTTTAAAGAATAGGTGTTATGTTTCCTTCATTCCAATCCTTTGGTACAATTCCTGATTCTGATGATTCCCTATATGTTCCTGCTAGTATATGAGTGCCCTTGTATGTTAATCATCCAGCCCTGAGGCCTTAATGTCTTGTAGCATTTCCTTCAATTCCTTACCAACATTCTTAAAACGTCCTTCTCATTTGCCAGCAAACAGATCTTCAGTTCCAAGAAAGAGTCAACATCTTTTTCCATCAATACCGATACAAATACACTGGGATATCTGTCATTTCCCAGCTGTTATTTCTATTTCCTGCAATCCTAACCTTATTGTCTGTTTCCACCTGTCAAACTAGGAATTTATCAGTCTTCACCTGAGCCTTGTACTCCTGTCTGTCCACCACTGATGTCATGATCTATATTTGAGAAACCTCTTTTTTGCCCTTATTTCTTCCATTATCTCTCGTTGACCACAAATCTTTCCTCTTATTCCTATTGAATTGCTTATCCAGTGACTTAAATTGGCATTGTGTGCCATTTCTGTCAAAGCTTTGTCCTAACCAATTATTCTCATCCAGTTCCATTAATTGTTTCAATCTGCCTTCCTAAAATTGTCAGAATAAAACATAAGTTGCCAAATGGATACCAATAATTCCAATAATAAAAATGATTTTCTTCATTTACAGCTTTGTGAGGCTACTTGGTTATATATTTGGCTCATTTCAGTGCTGTAGCCTGATTTGTGCCATTCCCAAGATCATTTATGGCCCAGTGAAATGAGCCATTACACCATCGTGGAACAAATTCAACCGTGTAAATCATATTTCTGTCCCACTAATTATTAATGTTCTTTATTAACTCACCACTCTACTGAAGTATTTGTCCAAAACCTCGACAAAATTATGTATAAGTTCATACACTGCCAGTTCATTCTGAAAATCAAGAATAGAAGTTACTTGTCTGCATTACTTGTATTTCAATGTCATCAATAATCTGCATAAGCTGCCAGTGGTTGCAGTACATGTGGGAAAAGACATAGTTGTAGGACTGAAAAAGGTTTCTTGCACAGGGATATGAGGAGCTAGGATGATTTCATGGATAAAGGAATGGCTGAAGGATAAAAAAAACAAAGTAGGAGTAAATGAATGTTTCTTACATTTATGAGATATGGCTAGTGGTGTGCCCTAGCGACTTTTAGTTTTGTTTTCTGTAAATTTTTTGATTCATTCTCAGGATATTGGTGCTGCTGGCAAAGCCAGCATTCATAACTCATCACTAGTTGCCTTGAGTATGTGGTGGTGGGCCTTCTTGAAACGCTGCAGTTTATGTGGTGAAGGTACTTCACAATTCAATTCTTGTTATTTTTTTGTACTGGTTTTGATACAGCTTAATGTCTTGTTAGGCCACAATTAGTTATCCTTCAGTAGTGGAGGATTGGCTGTAGCAGTAGCAGCTTCTGAAGGTCAGTTCAGATGGTACCAATACTCCAATATTCATATTACTTTGACACTAACTCCAGTTGTATCACCTCATTATTATGAAGTTTAAATACCAAAAACCATGTGCATCAATTCAATATAAAAAATGAATTCTAAATGTGAATGATGCTTCCCTCTGTGGTTATCAGCAGATCTGCACCACTGCAAAACTAGAGGAAAATGGCACTTGTCATTCCACTGCAGTGTATTGTAATATTTGTGCAGAAATCAGATGCTTTTATTGACATTATGCACCGAATCACATCATGTGGCATGTACCTAACTTACATATCAACAAAATGTATGTTTGACAAAAATACAATATAGCATGCAATACAAAATGCGCCAGAACAATCTTATGTAAATTTAGCCCATTACTTGCTTTACTGTGGGTGAGCTGCACGTGTGAAAATGTGCTAGCCCTGTATCAATTATGTGCATTAGTTCATTCCATCTTTTTTTTTTTACTTAAGTAATCAAAGGCCACTGATAATATAATTAAGACTGTAAATGTTAGGATTGATGCTGGCTCTTTTACTCGCTGGTACTACTTTTCCAATCGTTACCCAAGCTGAAGTGTGCGCTCGTATATTGAAAATGTGTAGAAGATAAACAGATACAGCAAATGCTATAGCCAATGAAGTTCAGCATATATTGATTCAGTGAGAATGGTAAATGCTGCTTACCTCTGCATCATCAATCCCAATTACAACAAAGAGTGCAGCATACTGACGATACACCAGTTTAAAATCCTTGTACTCAACAAAGGAACACTGGGGGCAAGATGAGAAGGATTTTCAAAAGTTTCATAATCTCAATTTGCCATATTGTTTTGTTAATTGGATTCTATTAACTTTGCAAACTTAAAAAACATTTTAAATTTATTTTGCTTAGGCATTTTCTTCAGTCTTTAAATTCTCATGTGTCACACATCATATCCCAACCAAAAGAGTTGGATGACAATGTGATGCTAGGCTTTGGAAATGCTATTCCAAAGTGGGCTGATCTAGCCCAGCAGTTTTCTTTTTCTCCCTTGGAATCACCATTTGATGCTTATTATTCTTAATCTGTTGAAGATGATTTGATGATGCAACTCTTCTCCTAATCCTAATTTCTTATGTCATCAACCCTCCTACATCAAGTAGTCTATTCACACAAGCCATTAACAATTCCTCTCCATTTCCTACAAAGGGCTACAAGGAACCCGAGATAATATATCTGACTTGCTACTGTGACAAACTCCAGTGCAGTGTAGCTAAAGCAAACAATAACATATCAATACGGTACAGAGGTAAACAATGATATTTTTAACAAAGATTCATTCATGATTCCAAGATACATTCAGTAATTTTTTCAAGAAATGCTAGGACTTTTACCTGGTCCTTTGTTCGTGAGAGGCAATTCTTAATGACATTGGCTTCTAACAATGTTCTTTTGTGGATTTCCACGGGTTCGTAATACCTGGAGAGTCTCATTTGCCCTTGTTTGTTCACCAAAAGGAAAAACTTAATCATATTAATAAACTTCTGAACCAAGACAAATGGTATTCCTTTTTATGTTTCTTTCACAATATTTCTGAAAAAAGCACAAAATATTGTAGCTCATTAAATTTGTCGTTGGAGTTAGAAACAAGCCTCAGTTTTAGAAACAAGACTTACAACGTGCAAATAAAATGTTTGTTGAAATAAGTTTATTACTTTTTAAAGTTTAAACATACTTTATATAATCATTTATAATAGTTTTCTCATTGCAATTCTTTCTAATACACAGTGTAAATAGAAAACTTTCAATTCAGTAACTAACCTGAGGCTAGTGTCAAGCTAAAGTAAAGATCTATTGAACTGCAATTGTGTTCTCTGCTTTTTTGCTACAGCTTCTCAACAACAATAAACATGTATTTAATGTTTTTATTGCAGCAACAACTTTTTTTAAGATACAAAGCTAACTTTGAAGCATTTACAGAAAATTTTACTAAGCTTAGTGGCATGGTAGCGTACTGTGATAGAATGCCAGTGTACTGTGACATATCGTGATCAGATTCTGTCCTCCAACCCCCAAGCCCCCATAACCCCTGCAGTTTTACAGCCTCAGGTTGGGTGGTGGCCAGGTAAATCTTTGAATGGACAGAAAAATTGGATGGAGAACTGCTCTTACATGTCTCTTATTAGAAGACAAATAGCATCATAGGTACAGACTGGTTACTCTGTTTCATGGAGACAGAAACTGCACGGCTAGGAAATCAGTGAGGGCAGAAAATGCAAGTTGAGAGAAGTAGCTGCACGCTTTCATTGAAGGATGCTACATCCTTAAACAATAGAAATCCTACCTGACAAACAATAGGTAATTTTCTATTATGTTTACAGTACTGTAATTTCTGCTACAAGACAAATTGTTTCTGATTACTTTACTAATAATGAAACCATACAAAACAGCAACTCTCTATAACATTCCCTCCAGCATAACAAGTCAGCATTATAGAGATCTCAAGCAGTTTTACTATCTAATTTAAACAGTTAAAATATTAAAATAACATGTGCCACCTGAATAATAATCTCAATATCAGACAGAAATCCAAAAACAGAACAGGTATTGCCAAACCATCCTTACAGTCACATTTCCTTAATAAAACATGCGATTACTATGTGATAGTACTATTGATATCAGCCATATCAAGAACGAAATACACTAGGGACTGTCAAATAAAACGATTTGAACAAGATTGAAACGTGATGTCAGTATGACCTAAAGCATATTTTGTTAAGCTTGATTATTCCTGGAACAAAGTGTAACATTTTGAAGACAAAGCAAATATAACATTATTAGAAGAGAGTACTAAACTAAAAAATATTTTTGTTTTTAATTAAAACATATTCTGAAGTAAAACTTTGTCTGTCCAGATGAAATTAGGCAGAAAGTAGCTGTTATTCATTAAATAGGGCGTGTCCTATAGATAATTCTGACTGGTTACAATACAGAAGAACTATTTTTGGTCCCCACCATCCTCTGACTAACTGTACATTACAAACCAGGCAACTGAAAGGGTAATACAAAAAGACACTAACAGCTGCCTTATGCAGGCCTAAAGGTGGCTCATGATTACAGTGACTTCCACTCCAGTATTTCTGCAGCTACATTCCAGTCAAATTCTGCAGATACTATAAATACCTTGTTATCACTGGTCCACATGACCGGAAACCCCATTCACAATTCAATGAAAAACATCTCCATTGTTGACCAATCACTCAAAACAGATAGTAATTTGGAGTGAATTGCTACTTTGAAGCATTTTACGTAACTGCCAAAAGTGTAATCAATACATATAGATATAGCTGTCCCCCTCCCCTCCCCCAAATTACTCAGCTGGTAACTGTGACGTGTTCTACTGAGCTATACCCAAAAGTGTAAGGTCTGCTCACTGGTCCATGCTGAGTTCAGTGATGTCAGTAAAAGCAGCACTGGGGATTTGTAGTTGGTGTCGGCATCCCTGGGTTAGGGATAACAGCCAAGGTTCTATCTCTTCATCATTATTTACTGACTGCTGCCGGAAAATGCCTGTGTGGACATTGTGTAATATGGCTATGAAGGCCCATAAAACCAAGAAAGAAAGGACTTCATTTATATAGCACCCAGGATTATTAAAGTGTTTCACAAAAATAAATTCATTTTGAAGTGCAGTGATGATTGTTTTGCAAGTAAACAAAGCAGTCAGTGCACAGCAAGATCCTACAAACAGAAATGAGATAAATGATCAGTTAACCTGTTTCCAGTGTTGATTAAGGGATATATTAGCCATAGACCCCTGCTCTTCCTCAAATAAATGACTTCAATCACCAGAACACGACACCAGCTGAACATCTTATCCAAAACAATGAAGCACCCACTAAATACTGCACTGCCAGGATTTCAGTCCATTGGTTGAGGTTGAAACCATAACTTTCTGACTGAAACTCTAACCCAGCACCAGTCACTGTCTTCAGGACTTGGAGGAGAAAAAAATGAAAAAACTTGCATTTATAGAATGCCTTTAATTTGATGTCATGTACATTGGAAGTGCGATGATACAACATTCACGGACTAACTTTGTCTTTAAAATGAACCTTTATTTTAAAAAGTGAACAATAACCCAAAATGGCCACCAAAAAAGGGGATTAGCCTTCTGTGTATCCAAACAGTCTGACAAAGACAAAGGACAAATCTTCAAAGCCAAAAAGTGTTAATGAAACCCATATCACACCTATCCTAAAAACATTCCAGAATTGAATGTCTTCTAAAACAAAGGAGGTGTGAAGTAGCCATGTCCTGGGTCATTGTGCGATCACCATGGGTTGAAACCAGAGTGTCTCCTAACAGAAGGTGAGAAGTGACACAGTTTTGATTAAAACAAAGACAGCCAGAGAGAGAGCGCGAAGCTAGTTGTAACAGCTGACATTTCAGCAAGCCAGAAAGCACCTGCCCTACAGAAAAAATCCAACACCTACATTACACAGCAGAGAGAGCTGGAAGTGACCACCACCTCCAACAGAACCTTCAATCAACAGAGAAATCTACAATCATCTCTGACCTGAAACTATCTAGAACTTGAGTCTCAAGAGAATTCAACAGGTTTATCCTAACCATTCTCCCCCACTAAAACCCACCTACGTCTTTCCCTTCTCTATCTGTTTCGTGTGTGCACGTGTGTGCGAGCGAATGCATGAGTGAATGAGGTTGTGACAATTTTGGGATCAGATGTATTGATCAATAAACAATTGACTGTTTTTTAAAACCACAAGAAAACCTGTCGTGGTTGGTTTATTTGAAAAATAAAACACCAATGGGTTAAACTCTAATACAAATACACTTGCTGCGGTCAGATGGGGAGTTGAACAGTGGGAGCCACCCACATCACACCACGTGGCCGCAACACTAGAAATAAATCCCAAGACAGGGGGTAAGGAAAAAAAGTGACACAAAGCCAAAGGAAGGATTAGGATGAGAGAACAAAAGCTTGGTCAAGGAGGTGAGTCAATGAATGTCTGCAAAGATGCAGTAGTGGGGGCATGGGACTTGCTGTGGGATAGAATACAGGCAGCAGAGATTTTGGGCTGAAGTTTGTGGAGCATACACAATGGGAAGCTGGCCAGCAGAGCATTGGAACAGTTAAGTCTGGAGGGGACAGAAGTGTTTTTAATGACATATGTCCTGCGATAGGGGTGGAGAGAGGTGATGTTATACAGCTGGAAGTCGAAGGTCTTTGTGATGGAGATGCTATCTCACTTGAACAGGACAAAAAGGTTACAGACAGTTTGAGTGGTGTCAGTCACCCTAATATTGAGCTGAAGGAAATTATGGCTCCTCTAAGACTGGATATTGGACAAGTAGTCTGATACAACTGAGGCAGTTGTGGAGTTGAGAGTTGTGGTGAAGAGGCAGTGCTGGGCATCATCAAGTCATGTGTGAAGACTGACCTTGTGTCTGCAGATGATATTGCTAAGGAGCAGCATCAAGAGAAGAAGACCAAGGTCATGGTGTGAGGTGGGAGAGGAAGCCGTTGCTAGAGATGCTCTAACTACAGCTAGATAGGTAAGAGTGAACCAAGCGCAGCTTAAAGGGAGCATTGCCTGGAAGGTATGGTTAGGCATATAAGGCGGGGGTGTTGAAGCAGCAGAAGTAGTTGAATGGATGATCTTAATCTTGGTAACAAAGAAATCTCTGAGCACCTTGCGAAGAACTGACGGTGGGGCAGAGGAGGTGGGAGTAAAGACTAGGGTCATCTTTACCCTCCAGGATGATCCTAGAGTAGTAGGTGGTTTTGGCAGCAGACAGCTAGGGCATATTCTCCTAGTTGAGTTCGGATTCCATCCCAGCTTTCACTAGTTGGTATTCAGTACTATTAAATTCAAACTATTATGCACTAGCACTTTTACAAAGAAGTTCAATAGAACAGAAATAATATATCCATTAGTATAAATAGATTATTAACCAAACTCATGTTTTGCAGTAAAGATGAGTCTTAACCTATGAAACAAGCATGCTTCTACATCTCAAGTCTTACCATGCTATTTTTAGTCACAGTATTTGATTAGCAAAGCCTGATTAAAAAAAAAATTGTTTGTAATTATCTGTAAATATCATGTTTATTTTTGGCTACAAATGCTATTGACTAACTACTCTTTTAGCCTAGGGTCTATGATTACAGAATCACAGAATTATTACAGCACAGGAGGCCATTTGGCCCATCGTGTCTGCACCGGCTCTCCTAATAAACATTTCACCTAGTGACACTCCCCGCCTTCTCCCCATAACCCTGCACATTCTTCTTTTTCATATAACAGTATAATTTCCTTTTGAATGATTGAACCTGCCTCCACCACACTCTCAGGCAGTGCATTCTGGACCTTAACCACTTGCTGTGTGAAAAGGTTTTTCCTCATGTTGCTTAGTTCTTTTGCTTCTTTTACCAATTACTTTAAATTTGTGCCCTCTCGTTCTCGATTCTTTCACAAGTGGGAACAGTTTATCTCCATCTACTCTGTCTAGACCCCTCATGATTTTGAATACCTCTATCAAATCACCTCTCAGCCTTTTCTCCAAGGAAAACAATCCCAACTTCTCCAATCTATCTTCATAACTGGAGTTCCTCATCCCTGGAACCATTTACGTGAATCTTTTCTGCACCCGCTCTAACGCCTTCATATCCTTCCTAAAGCACGGCATCCAGAACAGGATGCAATACTCTAGCTGAGGTCGAACTAGTGCCTTATACAAGTTCAACATAACCTCCTTGCTCTTGTAAGCTATGCCACTATTAATAAAGCCCGGGATACTGTATGCTTTATTAACTGCTCTCTCAACATGACCTGCCACCTTCAATGACTTATGCAAATATACACCCAGGTCCCTCTGCTCCTAACCCGCTTTAGAACTGTACCTTTTATTTTATATTGTCTCTCCATGTTCTTCCTACCAAAATGAATCGATTCACATTTCTCTGCATTGAACCTCATCTGCCACCTGTCTGCCAATTCCACCAACTTGCTTCCAAGTTTCATATCATCTGCAAACTTTGAAATTGTGCCCTGTACACCAAGATCTAGGTCATTAATATATATCAGGAAAAGCAAAGGTCCCAACACTGACCCCTAGGGAACTCCAATACAAACCTTCCACCAGCCCGAAAAACTACTCTTTGTTTCATGTCACTCTGCCAATTCTGTATTCATGTTGCTACTGTTCCGTTTATTCCATGAGCTATAACTCTGTTCACAAATGTGTTTTGTGGCACTGTATCAAGTGCCTTTTGGAAGTCCATGTACACCACATCAAGTGCATTGCTCTCATCAACCCTCTGTTACCTCTTCAAAAAATTCCAGCAAGTTAGGTAAACATGATTTTCCCTTAAGAAATCCATGCTGGCTTTCTTTAATTAACCCACATTTGTCCATGTGACGATTAATTTTGTCCCGAGTTATTCTTTCTAGAATTTTCCCCACCACCAAAGTTAAACTGACTGGCCTGTAGTTACTGAGCTTATCTTTATATCCTTTTTTGAACAAGTGTGTAACGTTTGCAATTCTCCAGTCCTCTGGCACCACCCCCGACTCTAAGGAAGACTGAAAAATTATGGCCAGTGCCTCCACAATTTCCACTCTCACACTTCCCTCAGTATCCTTGGATACCTCTCATCTGGTCCTGGTGCCTTATCCACTTTAAGTACGGACAGCCGATCCAATATCTCCTCCTTATCAATTGTAAACCTTAGAGTGTCTGAATTACCTCCTCTTTCACCATGGCTGGGTTGCATCTTCTTCCTTAGTAAAGACAGATGCAAAGTATGCCCTCTGCCTCCAAACACAAATCCCCTTTATGGTCCCTAATCAGCCCCACTCTTCCTTTTACCATTTTTATGTCTATAGAAAACTTTGGGATTCCCTTTTATGTTAACTGCCAGTCTCATGATAATGTCTATTCACCCCCTTTTCTCACATTCCATCTGTCCTGAATAAATTGGGCCTCTACTCTCTGGAGTTTAGAAGAATGAGAGTTGATCTCGTTGAAACATACAAGATTTTGAAGGGGTTTGACAAGGTAGACACAGAGGTTGCTTCCCCTGGCTGGGGAATCTAGAACATGGGGAAACTGTCTCAGGATAAGGGGTCGATCATTTCGGACTGATGAGGAGAAACTAATTCACTCAGAGGGTTGTGAATCTTTGGAATTCTCTACCTCAGAGATTTGTGGATGCTCCATCATTGAGTATATTCAAGGCTGAGATAGACAGATTTTTGGGGTCTCAGGGAATCATGGGATATGGGGAGCAGGCAGGAAAGTGGTATTGAGGCAGAAGATCAGCCATGATCTTACCGAATGGTGGGCAGGCTCGAGGGGCCATAATAACATCTACACTTGCTTCCAGTTCTTATGTTCTGTGGATATAGTCAGCCCTCTGGTATCTTGCACAAGTGTTCATTCTTTCTGCAACAGCCGGGACAATGTGTATTGGATGGATAATTAATGCTGTAAGCCATCACAGTAAATACTACTGGATAGTAATCAACAGTAAGACCTTTGCTGCATTTTCCCTCTCTAAGCACAGGACCTCTCAGGCCACACACTCTAACCGCTAGCCCAGTTAAGCCGACAAAGACCAGAATCAAACCTGGCTCCTGTTGGCCCGAAAGGCTTGGTGCTAAACTGGCTGGTACTCTTAGCTACTAGGTAGAAGGCACAGATGTTTGAGGACTAGAGATTATTACAGTAAGCTACCTCAATTCCTTTCTGTTTTATTAGCAGGCCCCGTTAAATAAAACACGTCAAATATCTGAATAAACAGACTCTTAAAATGGTATCTGTAAAACAGTGACGGTGATGCAATTTTAAAAACTTTAAATTTTAAAAAATTGAAATTAAACAGAGTCCCAACCCAACATTAATTGGCCTTTGATCTGATGAGATGTCCTGCGGAGGGGACTGCATTTTCTGTTTTAAATGCTGGTTTTCTTTCTCTGCATCTTTCTGAGTTGTCAGTCTAGCTAGACTCTCCTTGTGCAGCCAATGCTCCCAGTGCAGACACTGAGCGGGCAGGTGTGCGGCTTGGCTTTGGCGCGCCTGCGTAGTGGCGCTGCCACTGTATTTGGCCAAAGGGCCGCGGCCACCCCTCCTCCACCCACAGCGCAGCGCCGCCGCCGCCATATTCTGCAGACAGAACGGCAATGGCGGCTCGCTGGTGGCGCTGAGACTCATCCAGTTCCTCTCCTCGCGGCCCCTTCCACTAATATATCCAAAAATAACAATACCACCTCGTAATAATAATAATAAACATGGACGAACATCCTCTCGGAATGTCCTCGCACAACAATTCCGGAGGCCCTTTGCTGGGCCCGGGAAGCAACGGTGGCAGCAACAACAACAACAACGGCGTCCGGCAGCAGCAACAGCAGAGTCAGCAAGAGGAGCTGCAGCGGCCCCAATACACTATCCCCGGCATCTTACACTATATCCAGCACGAGTGGGCCCGCTTCGAGATGGAGCGAGCGCACTGGGAGGTGGAGAGGGCCGAGTTACAGGTAAAGTGACAAGCGGCGTTTACACGCTGGGGAGTGGGGGGAGGTGCGGAGACGGTCAGAGCCATTTGCATGGAATGAGCGATACGGTTCTGCGTCTAACGGCCGCCCGGAACTGGGGAGAAAGGATTGAAATAGCGGCCGGTATTTACCCAAATGTGAGGCCATCCTCACCGCCGCCATTTTTGTTTCCAATATGGCGCCGGGCAGCTGAGTGTAAATAACTGGGAACATTTGTGTGTGGGTACCCGAGGCTCTCCGTCTCGTCTCATAGTCCTGATCTAGCAACTTCATTTGTTTCATTCTAGTTTGTTTCCGATTGATGCTGCCGTTAGACATTGTGCGCGTCTTGTATGTGTTTTTGTGCAATTAGCTCACAGGTTTTCTGAGAGCTCGGTACCTGGTCTTGTACGATGTGGATTGTTTGAGCGTTGCTTGGGTAGCATTTCATAAGCACTTTATGTAAGAGATGACTCCGTTTCTGTAATTTGTCGAAACTGTCAACCTGGACAAATACATGTTTTGCTTGAAGTGATCAGTCGTGATCCGGCAAGTTGGGGCTGACCACATCATTGAACGTGATGTAACATAGAGTTAAATGACGCGAATCCGTTTTAATAATGGCTTATTTTGTAATGTTGATTTGCAATTTCGTTTTGAAGCTATTATTCTCAACAGATACATATTCTCTCATTAGAAACGGATAGCTTATAGTAACAATGGAAAGCATGAGCCAAAATGCACAGTCTCAGTTCATCGTCCAGCAAATTACTGATGTTATACTACTTTATACCCACTTTTGAAGTTAATTCTAATAACCTTATTTTGTGATGCACATGTACAAACGATTGTCTGCCTTAAAGTAATCTTCTATGGCTTCAGAGGCTAGCTATAGTATAATGTGCGGAAGAGTACGACAATGTAAACATGGGGAGGTGTTCATTTCAAATTTTAGTCACATATAGTAGTTGATTTGTTTGTAATTTATTTTTCGCCAACTGCGTTTTAATCCAATACTTTACATGAAATATAGATTATGGGAAGTTATGTTATACACAATCAAAAATCTGCTCATATCTGCAAAAGAGCAAGCATCTTCTGTAACATTTAATCTGAGTAATGAAGCAGAAAAGCTACAAAAAGAAACTTGATAAACTGTGGATTGTTTTTATTATTAAAAAAATTCTGCAATTAATAAAATATTTAGAGATGGTTTCATCCCTTGGACTCATTTACTATGTGATTCACATCTAAGATATTTATCCCTGTCCCATTGATACTTTTAACACTGTTGAAGGAATACATTTTCTAACCCATCTGTATGTATTCCAAGCATTTCACATTGTGATATTACACTGTACCTGTACTTTCTGGAGATGGAAAATCAAATCATAGAAGAGTTGCAGCACAGATTGAGCCTCTGTCGGCTCTCTGCGAGAGCAATTTAGCTGGTCCTACTCTCCCGCCCTTTCTCCATCGCTCTGCAATTTTTTTCCTGAAGGTGCTTATCCAATTCCCTTTTAAAAGCCACAATTTAATCTACCTCCATCACACTCTCAGGTAGTACATTCTAAATCTTAACCATAGAAACAGAAAAATAGGAGCAGGAGTAGGCCTTTCGAGCCTGCTTCGCCATTCAGTTCGCTCATGGCTGATCATCCAAACTCAGTAACCTGTTCCCGCTTTCTCCCTGTATCCCTTGATCCCATTAGCCCTAAGAACTATATCTAACTCTTTCTTGAATATATTTTATGATTTGGCCTCAACTGCTTTCCGTGGTAGAGAATTCCACAGGTTCACCACTCTCTGGGTGAAGAAATCGCTCCTCATCTCAGTCCTAAATGGCTTCCCCCTTATCCTTAAACTGTGACCCCTGGTCCTGGACTCCCCTGGCAACGGGAACATCCTTCCTGCATCTAGTCTGTCCAGTCCTGTTAGAATTTTGTAGGTTTCTATGAGATCCCCTCTCATTCTTCTAAACTCTAGCGAATACAAGCCTAATCAACCCAATCTCTCTTCATATGTCAGTCTTGACATCCCAGGAATCAGTTTGGTGAACCTTCGCTGCACTCTCCCATAGCAGAACACCCTTCCTTAGATAAACCACTTGCTGCATAAAATAGTTTTTCCTCATGTTACCTTTGAGTCTTTTGCCAATCATTTTAAATCTGCCCTCTAGTTTTCAACCCTTCCACCAATGGGAACAGTTTCTCTTTTATCTACTCTGTCTAGACCTCTCATGATTTTGAAAACCTTTATCAAATCTCCACTCGGCCTTCTCTTTAAGGAGAATAAAACTAGTTTCTCCAATCTATCCACAAATAGAATGGTATCATTCTTGTTTTAGGATTGAATTATTATTCCCATACTATATTGAGAGGTTGATATTAAATTATTCCCACAGATATATTTCTCAGTATCTTCATAAGTTTTATGCTTTGAAATATTAACGTGTCACCTGAGCTGGATGGCAGCAGTAGCCTTTGAGTCATGAAGTTGTGGATTCCAGGACTTGACAATCTGGACAGGCACTTCATTGCAGTAGTCAGGAAGTGCTGTATTGTTGGCGATACCATCTTTTGGGAGAAATGTTAAACTGAGGCCTGTGTGCTTGTCCTGATCCCATGAATATTCTGACTGTACTATTCAAAGAGTAGGAGTTCTCCACGCAAGTTATTTATTCCTCAACCAACGCCATCAGAAGTGGATTAACTAGTCATGTTAGAGCTTTTATAGAAATTGGATGCAGAGTTTGCTCACATTATAATGACTGCACTTCCAAAAATTACTTGAGTGTGAAGTGTTTTGAAATATCTTGGAGGGTGTACATGTGTTCAAGAAATGCTAGTGGTTCTTACTTTCTAATTTGAGGCATTTCCTACCTGACGAGGGAAATCTTGAGAATGTGATCAGCGCTTTGTAACGGGATATTTGTTTTTCTTTACAGTTCCTGAATTATGCCCTTTTTAATGTAAACAAGCTTTTTATGACAAGGCAGTTATTTCATTTGCAATCACCATTTAATCTGAGTTTACAGTTGGTTTGTTTGCCTGAATTCTTTTGTGATGTGAGTATTTAATAAAGCAGACTATATCATGAACAGTTGATCTCACAACCAATAATTTAACTTTTCTAGATCTGAGCCAGTTATTATGTGAAGCTGATTGCTAGATTTGTTTTCATGAAATTGTATGATTTTATATTTTATTTTGTTTTAGGAGCTAAATATTTATCCCTCCTCAGCTGAAAGCTTTGACTACTTCTGAGATATGATTTTATTGGTGAGGGCTGGCCACATAGTGTCCATTATTCATGTAGGAACAGGCCATTCAGCTCCTCGATCCTGTTCTGCCATTCAGTGCGATCATGGCTGATCTCTGTCTTAACTCCATCCACCTGCCTTGGCTCCATATTCTTTTATACCCTTCTTAACCAAAAATCTGTTAATCTCTGGTTTATAATTATTCCTTTTTGTAGGAAAATATGTATGGGCAGTGTTTTGGTAGACTTGTTTGATACATGGAGGACCTGATCCAGGCCTCACCTAACATTTAGCAGGAGTTGCTGCATAGCGATCAAGAGTCAGAGTCATGGTTGATTTTTTTTTTGTCCTAGCTTAAGAGCCTATCCCTGTTATTAGATAACATTTTGGGGCCGTGGGGTGTTAAATCTGAAATCTCTCTGGTTTGTATGGCTAAGCGATGTTGACTTTACCTTTGGGACTTGGGACCTATATGTTGGGTAATACAATTTTTATCTCCGAAATCTATCTTATTATATTGCGCTTTTGTTTCAGTGTTTCATTAATACAGCTGTTGGCATGAAGGATATTTACTCCTGAATTATGCATATCCTATGTTTGCTTTCATGTCACAAAATTGGGAAACGTACTAAACAACTATAGGAATACTTGCACTTTTAAGAATTGTTTGTTATTTGAGATAGACCCTGTGGGTTACTGATAGCATTTATGATTTAAAATTTACTGATCATTCATATGTGTCTTCCTAACAAACACCGGTCTTTTGCCCATTCTGAAAAGTATGCTGTAAACAATTGTGAAAAACTTGCATGCTTTTGGTCATTTATTTTACATACTGTACACATGACCCGAGGTACTCCAAGGCACTGCTGAGAGTTATAATTACAGAAAAACAAAATAGCAGGCCATTATGGATATTTTGGTGCTTATGTCACTAGTTCAGTTATATTCATTATTTTACTATTTACCTTTGTTTGCCTAACTTAAATAAACTGAGTTCTTGAGCAAATAATAAAACTATTTACAGGGGTAGCCAAACCATCAGAGTAAATTTCTTCAAAATGTACCATGTTATTTGTGCAATTTTATTCTTTATAGTTAATTATTTTCAACATTATACAAAATTGTTTAACATTTAGCAACCTCTACAGCTCCGTTCCTCTATTAAATTTGACATGAAACTTGATGGAGAATATATAAATAATTAGTTATAAAATAGATGGTCGGGAGAACATTTTTTGTTTTTTTTCTTGACTGTAGGGGTGAAGAGAAAGTGTCATGAAGACTGGTAAGCTGTAGCTTTCCACCTGCTTTTTACTGTCATTTGTAAACCTGTTATTTTCATTTGTTCAAAGTGTTAGTGCTGACAGATGCACAGAACTGCTGCCAGTTGGTGGTGAGTAGTTAGCGGGCGACAGATGAAAAAAAAGTGTCGTAAATGAAGAGAATGCCTTCAAGATGAGTAATATTGAGTTAATGATCACTGATGCTTGTTTGAAGTATGATGATTTAGCAGTAGTGAGGCAGAGAGGCACCCTTAATGTATTGATTGTATTTCTTGTATTTAGTCAATAAAAAAAATAACGCAACAGTAATTTCGATATTTGTCTCTGGAAAATGCTGCGCGCTAACTATGTCAGGTATCTTAAAAGCAATTTTCATTTTTTGTTTTTCTTTTGCCTTCCTCTGATTCTCTGCAGAAATTCCATGGTGCCTCAAAATCTTTAGTTGGGAGACTGCAACTGTCTGGATTTAGGACTAATTGATTCTAAATCATCTACTTGTGATTGCATTTGCATCTGAGTAAGGCAACAACTTGTTTAAAATCTTCGTTGAAATGGAGAACCTCACTTCAGGCTGATCTTGCAATTGCTGTCCTAGCTGAGAACTGACCAAACTTTATACCAATAGCAGTTAATACTTTTGAATAACAAAGAGCCAGGGGACTGAAATCCAGCACCATCTGGTTTGAAGGCAGCTGTTCTGCTTGTGCTGAATAACTGAATTTTCAATTTATTTTTGTTTTAACATTAGAATTGATTATTAAATCTGAGAAATGATTCCATTTAACATTATTTAAATTATGAAATTTAATGCAGCATTTGATATACAGTTCACATGTAATTCAAATGCTTTGATTCAATGTTTCTTCACTCATTTTTCACTTTGCTTTGTTTCTTACATTCCTTAATTCAAGTTATTGGGTAATTCAGTTCATTATACATAGTGGTGTCAGTCACAAGAGCTTGTAGAATCTTCTACCACAGTTTGTTTTACCTTCATTATTATAGACTTTTGTTACCATTCTTTAATATTGGATCTGGTGTTGGTATAATTTCTACCTGGATAATTTGCTCCTAATATTTAATCTTTTGATTGCTTAATTTAAAAATAAATTTTAAAAAACTTTGTTTTTGTCCATCACATAAAGTCAAGCCTAGAATTTTGATAGAGCTGGAGATCATTATTCATCACCAATATGGTTTCACTTTGGTGTTGAACTTAGTATTGAGCGATGTTTGCCACTAACCTTATTAGAGTTGTATAAAGAATATATTTGGCAGCACTTAGTGGTTTATGGAAAAAAGCAAAAGTTGACATTAGGCACATTTGAATAATTTAAGCCTAATTTGCTGATTTATTTCTTAAACAGAAAGTCATATTACTGATCTAGTTTGCACCAGTCATCAATTAATTTTACCATTATATTTGGATGAAAAAACTCAATATCACATTTTACTGTGTGGTGACTTGCCATGGCAAAAGGTTGATGCATACTCCTTCATATCAAGTACTGAAGTGAAGTTATTTTTGAGGCCAGTTGGAATGCTTGGTGTGCATTTTATAGTATGCTGTGAAATAGATGCTCCATCAGATTGTAGTTTATTATGTATTAATGTCATTCTATTACAATGCATTTTTATTATTCTTCGAATCAGGGAATAGTTACAACACAGAAGGAGGAGGCCATTTAGCCCATTGTGTCCATGCAAGAGCAACTCTTAGTCCCAGTCCCCCACCCTTTTTCTGTAGCCCAGTAATTGTTTTCTCTTCAGGCCCCTATCCAATTCCCTGTTGAAAGCCACGATTGAATCTTATTTCCTGACTGTCAGTTATGCATGCATTTATAATGTATTCATGATTTTTTCTTCAATTGATTTTGTTTCTTGCTTATGTTGGAATTCTACCCTTTAGTTCAATTTTGTTATTAGGCTTCAAAAACATTAGAAAGAACGAAAGTATTAGTACTGTTTATATGAATGAAGCATTGTCATTTTAGAAGTTGAAAGTGCTGATTTAAGAAATAATTCACAGCAGATAAACCATTGGTATGCAGTCAACATTCATACTATTGTGATTAATGTCAAAATGTGTTGTTTTTGTTGAAATGGGGTGAGTGCTGGTTTGCAGATGTTACTGATTCTGACAATAATGGAGCCAAATTATCAAAAGAGAGTTACTATGGTTAACCAAAGGCGTGATAATAATTGGGAGTTTTAACTTTGATGTTGGGCCAGAATTTGCAATCAAAATAATGGTGAGGCTATTGGCGCTTACTGTCTTTGCATAAATGGTACAACATCTTCAGGTGAGAAGGAGATGTACAGTTAAATGCAAGTATCCATGAGGAGTTTTGAGTTGCGCCACTCCTCTGTTAGCTTTGTGAAAATGGCATTTCGCTTTCAGCCTTGCTATTGATGCACATCGAATGTCATGAACCTGCTGTATTTGCGCATTAGATATGAACTAAATCTGGAACAGATATTTAGGGCTAGTAATTAGTAAAGACAACTTTTAACAACATTGTTAATTATTGCCAATGAACATACCTGGCACTGAAAATGAACTATTACAAGTGTGCATTCTCATTTCTTCAGGTTTTGAATTTTTCAGGAAGATTTTAAAAATGCCATGTTAAATTTAAACGTTTTTTCCTTTTCCTTTCTACCTCTCTTGTCTCTCTCATTCCAATCTTTCTTTCCCTCTCTTTATTTTTCTTTTTGCACCTGATTTGACATTGAATTTGCTGCCTTTAATTCACCCTCCTCAGTTCTTCCTATATTTATTTCCCAATCCTTAAAATCTTATTGTTAAGGAAATGCACTCGTGGTCCTGCTGTTCACTCAGGGCCCAGTTGCCTGTTTCCCTTGCCATGCTGTTATCAGCTTGCGCTTACAGCACTTGAGCTGAAGGATGCAACAGCAAGTAAGTGGCTAATGCCCTGCTACAACAGATTCTGGCCCATTAATCCAACTTCAGTGTGCCATTTTCCCACCTACAGTCCATGTTATCCCTACTTGCTACTGTTCAAAAATGTTGATACAGGAGAACGAGAATAAAATAATGTGCAGAAAACATTAGAAACAGGAAAATGCACTATAGTTCAAAGATCACATTTTGAGATTTTAGTAAACAGTATGCATTTCTTCAAAAGTCAGGCATTTTTCTTTTACTGAACAAAGCTCAAATTCTTTTGAGAGAAACAGCATTAACATTGCAGGTCTGTGACCTTTCCAGCATTTTCCCTTTTTATTTCAGATGTCCGGCATCCACAATATTTTGCTTTTGTGCTCAAATTCTTTCACTTGCTGACTGCTTTAAGTACCCCATTCAAGTGGTCAGTCAGGCAACCTTGTCAGGGTTTCATTAATACTTGTGGTTAGAGGGTTTATCCATTTGCTTGGAGTGATTTATCTTCTGATTTATCACTTTCTCTGTCATTGTGGGTTTGGCTGAGATTGTGACCTCACTGCGAGGGGAATCAGCAGGAAATCTTGCATCCTTTTAGTCTGACTTGACATGCAGTTATTTATTGCATTACAAAAATACCCAGAACTGTCTGAGTAGAGCAACAGATGATTACTTAGTTTAAGGTATGCCAAAGGCTGTAAGTCTCGTTATATTCTTGTGGTTTCACAAGGAAGTAGTACTTCAGTATTACATATCTGGTAATTTATTTCAATACAACCGAGGAAGTACTTTTGAAAGGTCACTGTTGTAATGTAAAAATATGTATGATATAATGTACTGAGATACATCTGTTTGGGGACTCGGTAATCCATGTTTGGAAAAGGTGGGAAGAGAGAAGAGGAGGATCAGTGGATATTGATTTTGAGATGCTTATGGAAAATAGGTGTGTTTATCAAACTTTTATTATTGTAAAACAGACTTGCTACCAGCCTTTCGAGATTCATCTTTTGTGGTTCATATATATATATATGTATATATATATATATTCTACTTCAGTTTTGGAGCGTTAGAACAAATGCAAATAATTAATTGAAATATAGTACAATCATATAGATGCATATAGACTGGATTAATCAAATTGGCAAAGGTAGCCTCGAGGGAGAGTTCATTGAATGTATTAGAGATTGTTTTTTGGAGCAATATGTTGTGGAACCAACCAGGGAGCATGCTGTTCTAGATTTGGTATTGTGTAATGAGGTGGGATTAATTAATCTCATAGTTAAGGATCTTCTAGGGAAGAGTGATCAGAGCATGCTAGAATTTCAAATTCAGTTTGAGGGTGAGAAACTGGAGTCCCACACTAGCGTTCTGGAGTTAAACAAAGGTAATTACATAGGCATGAGGACAGATTTGGCCCTAGTGGACTGGGCAGGAAGACTAAAAGGTAGGACAGTTGATGAGCAGTGGCAGATATTTAAAGAGATATTCAATTCCTCCCAACTAAAATATATTCCAGAGAGGAAGAAAGATTCTAAGAGGGGGAAAAACATCCATGGCTAAGCAAGGAGGGATAACATAAAGACAAAAACTTAGGCATACCATATTGCAAAGGCCAGTGGCAGGCTGGAAGATTGGTAAATTTTTAAAGATCAACAAAGGGTTACTAAAAAAGTAATAAAAAGAGCAAAAGTAAATTATGAAAGAAAACTAGCGCAAAATATAAAAACGGATAGCAAAAGCTTCTATAAGTATATAAAAGGGAAGAGAGTAGCTAAAGTGAATGTTGGTTCCTTGGAGGATGAGACTGGGGAGTTAATAGAGGGGAACACAGAAATGGCAGAGACACTATATCAGTATTTTGCCTCAGTTTTCACGGTGGAGGACACTACCTGTTACTATTGGGATGATACTAATGCAGAGGTTTTAGAAAGGTTATAGAAAAATCATCACTAGGGAAAAAGTACTGAGCAAACTATTGGGATTGAAGGCAGACAAGTCCCCAGGGCCTGACGGCCTATATCCTAGGGTCTTAAAGGAAGTAGCAGCGGAGATAGTGTATCCATTGGTTATAATCCAACATTCCCTGGATGCGGGAAAGGTTCCAGTGGATTGGAAAAAAGTTAATATAACGCCCTTATTCAAAAAGGGAGGGAGGCAAAAAGTAGGAAACTATAGACCAGTTAGTTTAACATCTGTTGTTGGGAAATTGTTAGAATCCATTATTAAGGAAGTAATAGGACATTTAGAAAATCAAAACTCAATCCATCAGAGTCAGCATGGTTTTATGAAGGGTAAATTGTGTTTGATTAATTTGCTAGAGTTCTTCAAAGCTGTGACAAGCGAAGTGGATAATGGGGATCCTGTGGATGTTGCATATCTGGACTTCCAGAAGGCATTTGATAAGGTGCCGCACAAAAGGTTAATACACAAGGTAAGATCACATGGGGTTAGGGGCAATTTATTAGCTTGGATAGAGGATTGGCTAACCAACAGAAAACAGAGAGTCGGGATAAATGGGTCTTTTCTGTAACTAGTAATGTAACTAGTGGGGTGCCACAGGGTTCGGTCTTTGGGCCCCAACTATTTACAATCTATATTAATGACTTGGATGCAGGGGTAGAAGGTACTGTAGCCAAATTTGCAGATGACACTAGAATAGGTGGGATAGTAAGTTGCAATAAAGAAATAAGAAATTTACAAATGGATATGGATAGGTTAGGTGAATGGGCCAAAATTTTGCAGATGGAGTTTAACATGGATAAGTGTGAGGTTATCCATTTTGGTCGGTAGAATAGAAAGGCAAATTATCTAAATGGAGAGAAACTTCAGAGTGCTTCGGTGCAGAGGGATCTGGCATGAATCACAGAAAGCTAGTATGCGGGTACAGCAGATAATAAGGAAGGCAAATGGAATTTTGGCATTTATTGCTAAAGAAATAGAAAATAAAAGTAGGGGAGTGTTGCTGCAACTGTACAAGGCATTAGTGAGACCGCACCTGGAGTATTGTGTACAGTTTTGGTTCTCTTACTTGAGGAGGGATGTAGTTGCATTGGAGGCAGTTCAGAGTAGGTTCACTAGATTGATTCCAGGGATGAAGGGTTTGTCTTATGAAGAGAGATTGAGCAGTTTAGGCCTTTACTCTCTAGTGTTTAGAAGAATGAGAGGAGATCTAATTGAGGTATATATGACGATTAAGGAGATTGACAAAGTAGACGTAGAGAGAATATTTCTTCTTGTGGGGCAATCTCGAACGAGAGGTCATAGTTTTAGGATAAGGGGTAGCAGATTTAAAACCGAGATGAGGAGAAATTACTTCTCTCAAAGGGTTGTGAGTCTGCAGAATTCACTACCCCAGAGTGCGGTGGATGCCGCGACATTGAATAAATTTAAGGAGGAGATAGACAGATTTTTAATTAGTAATGGGTTGAAGGGTTATGGAGAATGGGTAGGAAAGTGGAGCTGAGGCTGAGGTGAGATCAGCCATGATTGTATTGAATGGCGGGGCAGGCTCGAGGGGCTGAATTGCCTACTCCTGCTCCTAGTTCTTATGTTCTTTTGTTCTATATATCTAGCATAAGGAACAAAAAGTTGATTATAACAAACCTGAGGGATGGCTCCTCTAGTACTTTTGAAATTGGGAACCATTTCCGATGCAGTGTATGAGAAACTTGGGAATAAAATCCAAAATAAAAATAGAAGATGCTGGAAATACTCAGGTTAGGCAGCATCTGTGGAGATAGAAACAGTGTTAACGTTTCAGGTTGATGGCCTTTCATCAGATGAAAGGTTATTGACCTGAGTATTTCTAGCATCTTCTGTTTTTATTTCAGATTTCTAGCATCTGCAATATTTTGCTTTTCTAATAAAATCTAAACTGGGCAATTGTTTACTTTTTGAAATTATACTTTGTTTTGACATTCATTGTAAATTATGATTAAGAATTCATTTTTTATAAAATATTTTAACTTATTACAGTCATATATAACATTACTCTTCATAGATTCTATGATTACTGTGTTTTGCCGCCAAATACATTTTGGTGTCTGTCACATCATTTGTCTTTTGCAACATTGCTAAGTTCAAATATAGTTGGTTATTCTCCTTGGGTATAGTAGCTAGTCACATGGCCATGGAAGAAGTCTCTATATATCTAGGTCTTTACTTAGACTTAGGTTTTTTGTCCACTTCTGAATAGTTTGAGGACTGAAGTGTAGGATGATTTGAGGCTGTCAAAACTTTATACTTGTGTTTGCTGCCTGATTTGTTCTAGATCTATATTTTTGACCATCCTTTCACTTTGAAATATTTTAATTTAATTTTCAGAGACGACAGTTTGTTTCGCAGATTAGAGAATATGTGAAACAGCATCCCTAAAAAAGATTTTGATTTTTGTATTGATTAAAATCTTAGAAAAGAACTAGCTAAATGGTTATGGATGGGACTGAAGGTCATATCGACTTGTATAAAGTGGAATGATAAATAGCTGTATGGAATATAGTGAGCTCTTGGATTGTGAAGATATTTTATGAAAGAAGACAGCTGATTGTGCATTACTCAGCAAGATTGGAGATTTGTTTGATTTACTTTTGGTGGGGAAGGAGAAGCTTTGTAAATTTCTTTCTTAGAAAATTCAATAATTCTGGTGCAAAGGATTGTCCAGCTGTATCAATGATGAATGTTTTGTGGATGCTGGGTCAAGTGAAATTTTCAAGTGACTTATTTTTGTTAAGTATGTGTATCAAGGGATGTGCATCATATGTGTTTAGATGGATTTGAAGTACAGGTTAACCGTGATTGAATGGTGAGACAATCTCAAGGGGCTGAATGGACTACATGTGTATTTTTTGAGGCTGACTGGCCTTTTCTCATTCTATATTTTCATCTATATTCCTTTACTGTAAATTAAATGTATCTTGGTCATTAATAGGACTGTGCTGGTACACCTTTAGTTTTATAACAAAATTGTGTTCATTTACATATAAGCACACATAATTTTGCTTGTTGGTTTTCTGTAGTCATAGGTTACAAATTTTTTCTAAATTATGTTAATTTTACCCATGATATGTACTGTTATACTACAAATTGGTAGTCCAAACAGATGAAAACATTAATGCTTCGCACATGACTTTTGTGTTTTATTTGAGAATTATTTCAGGGTTGGAGCTGCATTTTTTTCCTGAATTTATTATACCTCAAGTCTGCAGAGAGTATCAATTTTTGCACACTTATGGTCGGGTATTTGCATTAACATTCAGGTTTCATAATATAATAGAAATGTTTGTAAACTTAGCTTTGTTATGCTTCCATAGAACTTTAATTTTCTTTTTTAGTCTACTCAAGCAACCTGTTCACATTGTGTGAAATTAAGGATATCAGCTGAGTATAAAAATTTGAGCTTTTTTGGATTAATCTTGGTTGCATTTAAACAACTTAATTATCTTTTCGAAGAAGTAGGAGAACTTATTGGGAAATTGGAGTGACTTTATTAAACATTATCCAGCTGAAACTTTTTTTGTTATCAGAATGACAATCCTCATTTTTGTATTTTGAAACAAAATGCAACTAGTGCTATTTAATATTTTAAGAGGAGTTTTTTGGACTAATGTCAGGCATCTTGGTTGTAAACTGATCTGGAGGACCTATGTTACTGGCAGGTGATGTGTAAGGTAAAAAATTTGAGGAAATTTTTACTTTATAAAGAGAATATTATATTGAGATAATTGTATCTATTTAAACGTTTGGTTAAATTTCTTATTAATGGAGAATTAATGAAAATAAAACTTGTTTCTGGAAATTTGGAATGACGAATTACCTTTTCAACTGTTCCCAACTAGAGGATCTGGGTGGCGCAGTGGATTTAAGTACGGTCATTTCATCTCTGGGACCTGACGTGAAAAGAGTTTGGGCAGACTCCTAATTTAGCACACTTGGGATGATAGTTGGTGTGGAGATGAAAAATGTATCCCACTTTTCAGTGGTGCCCTATTGAACTTGGGGTTGAATCTTGTTGGCTATAGTGAAGGGACCTTTACCATGCATCGGCTATGTTGGCTGACCTGGGATCCTGACAGGTTCCTGAAATGGAGGATGTTCATTCCATTCCTCTGTATTGACCTGTCTGATTCTTTTGAACTCAAAAACTATTAGCTAGAAACAATGTGTAAAACACATCACTGGCTCAGAATCTATATGCAGTGTGTTGATGTGTACACATACAAAAATATATGCAATCCTGTACCAGAAGCTGCTGGTTAGATCCGGTTAGGGTGTGCAGTTATGTCCTGCCTGATAATTTAACAAGAAAATGTTCTTCCATGTTTATTGAAAGACCACGTACAAATGAATAGATTAACACTTTAGTGTGAAAACAGCAAAATTGGTCATGTACCCCATTTCTACTCCTTTGGTTTACCTCAGGTCTACTTTTGGGGCTATTGCTCAGGTCATTTTCTTCCAATGTTGAAGCAATTCATTCTTTGGCCAACCCGCTATTTACATGTTAGCCTCACCATTTAATGGGATCTTTAGTCTTAATCAAATACTTATTGCAATTTCAGATATTTTCTAAGTTTTTTTTCAGTTCCGATTTTTGCAAAGCAGTTGGATACTGATTTCTGATTTCGGAGTGTGTTTTAAAGCTTTTTCATGCTTATGTTTATTGGGAAATACCTACTTCAACTCTGGGCATCATCATTCATTCTCAAATTCACTTAATATTGGTGCCTGTGATGAAGATCTGTGTCATTGATCCTTTTCATCCATGACAAACGTTTATATTGTTCCATGATGCTGCATGATTTTCATAGTGCAATTAATGATTAAAATGTTTTAAGTAGCTTCCCTGCATAATATACTTGAGAGGCTTTGTGGGACAGGATGATTTTTGCTTGATACTTTATGCAGGGTCCTTCGGAACTAGATTGCTGGAGAGACCAAAGTTTGCTAGGCAATTGAGCACAAGTCTGACTTCTCTGAGAAACAGTACAGATTGTAAGTTGCCACTCCTAATATTTCTGTGAAAGACAGGATACATCAATAGTTAAAACAAGGCTTTCATTCAGTTTGCGACCTTGTTTTGCATGTCGCATGGCCGGTGTAGACTCAGTCCTAAGAACATAAAATAACATAAGAGATAGAAGGAGACGGTCATATACCCTTGAGTCTGCTCCGCCAATAAATAAGATCGTGGCTGATCGTCGAGCTCAACTCTGTTTTCTGCGCGATCTCCATATCCCTTGATTCCTTTTGAATCCAAAAAAATCTATCAGTCTCAGCCTTGAATGTGCTCAATAACTGAGTGTCCACAGCCCTTTGGAGTAGAGAATTCCGAAGATTCACAACTCTCTGCGAGAAGAAATTTCTCCTCATCTCAGTCTAAAATGGCTGTCCCCTTATCCTGAGTCTGTGACCCCCAGTTCTAGACTGCAGCCAGGAGGAACAGTCTTTCACTGTCACTGTGTCAAAATCTTGCAACTTGCTCCCTAACAGCACTGTTGGTGTACCTGCACCACATGGACCGCAGCAGTTCAAAAAGACGGCTCTCCTATCAATTTCTCGAGCAGTTAGAAATGAGCAATAAATATTGGCCTGCCAGTGACATACACATCCCATGATTAAATGGGAAAAAAATCAGCCTTTCAGCATGTACCCTGTCAAGCCATCCTAGAATTTTATATGTTTCAGTGAGATCACCTCTCATTCTTCTAAATGCCAGAGAATAAAGGCTATAATATAGAATATAATATATTCCTCATCAGACAATCCTACCATCCCAGGAATCAATCTAGTGAACTTTCGTTGTACCCCTCCCAAGTCAAGTACATCTTTCCTTGGGTATAGAGACCAAAACTGTACATAGTACTCCAGGTGTGGTCCCACAAAAAAACCCTATACTATTGCAGCAAGACTTCCTTACTCTTGTACTCCAACCCCGTTGCAATAAAGGCCAACATATTTGCCTTCCTAATTGCTTGCTATACCTGCATGCTAACTTTCTCTGTTCTTTGGGTACACCCAAATTCCTCTGAACATCCACATTTAAAGTTTTGTGCCTTTTTAAAAAAAAAAAATTATTCTGCTTTTCTATTCTTCCTACCAAGGTGAATATCCTCACATTTCTCCATATTATACTCCATTGCCCCCTTGTTTCCCATTCGCTTAACCTTTTTTAAAAAATCCCTTTGCAGACTCTTTGTGTCTTATTCAGAGCTTACTCCCCCACCTAGCTTTGTACTGTCAGCAAACCTGGATACATTACACTTGGTCCTTCATCTAAGTTATCAATGTAGATTGTAAATAGCTGAGGCCCCAATGCTGATCCTTCAGGCACCCCATTAGTAACAGCCTGCCAACCTGAAAATGACCAGTTCATTCCCAATCTCTCTTTTCTGTCCTTTAACCAATCCTTTTTCAATGGGAATGTATTGCCTCCAACTCCATGAGCTCCTATCCTGTGTAACAGCCTTTTGTGTAGCATTTTATCGAATACCTTTTGAAAATTCAAACATATTACATCCATGGTTCCTCTTTACCTTGCTAGTGACATCTTCAAAAGGTCTAATTGATTTTGTCAAACACAATTTCCCTTTCATAAAACCATATTGACTCTGCCTCAATCATGTTATGATTTTCTAAGTGCACTGTTGCCGCTTCTATAATAAGTGATTCCAGCATTTTCCAGATGAATGATGTCAGGCTAGTTTGTAGTTCCCTATTTCTCTCTCCCACCTTTTGTGAATAACACTGTTACATTTTCTACCTCAATCCACTGGGACTGTTCCAGAATCTAGGGAATTTTGGAAGATTACCATCAGTGCATCTATTATCTCTGCGGCTACTTCTGTTAGAGCCCGAGGACGTAGACCTTCAGGTCCAGGGGATTTGTTGGCTTTCAGTCCCATTAATTTCTCCAGTACTTTTTGTTAATGATAGTAACTACTTTAAGTTACTCACTTTCATTAGGTTCTCACCTATTTCTGGTATTTCTTTGTGCCTTCTACTGTGAAAACAGACGCAAAATATTTGTTTCATGTCTTCCATTTTCTCATTCCCATTAATTTCTCCTGTGTTGGTCTTTATGGAACCCATGTTCACTTTTGCTACTCTTTTTTTCCTTTTTATATAGTAGTAGAAGCTCTCAGATTCTGTTCTTATATTTTTGGCTAATTTACGCTCATTCTATATTCTCCCTCTTTATCAGTTTTTGGTTACCTATTCTGGTATCAAAATTGTCCCAATCCTCAGGCTTAGTACACTTGACAACGTTATAAGCCCCTTTTAATCTAATACTATTGTTAACCTCTTCAGCTAGCCACGGATGGATCTTTTTTCCTGTGGAGCTTTTATTTCTCAATGGAATGTAAATTCGTTGAGAATTATGAAATATTTCTTTACATGATCAGCATTCATCTATTATCATACCTTTTTTGATATAATTTCCTGATCTTTAGCCAACTCGCCCCTGATATCTATGTAATTGGCTTTATTTAAGTTCAGTACTCTAGTTTCAGGACTTATGTGTGTTACTCAAACTCATCGTGAAACTTGATCATATTATTGCTTTCCCAGAGGATCCCTTACTATGGGATTACTAATTAACCCTGTCTCAATCCCCAATCAAGATTTAAAATAACCTCTTCCCTGGTTTGGTTCCACAACGTATTGTTCTTGGAAACTGTCCTGAATGCATTCCATGAACTCTGCCTTCAAATTATTATAGCTAATTTGATTTGCCCAGTCTAAATGAAGATTAAAATCTCCCACAGTCACAGCATTTTCTTTTGTTACAAGTTCCTTTTATTTCTTGATTAATATACTGTCCAACAGTATAATTACACTTAGGGGGCCCATAAGCTACTCCCATCAGTGTTTTCTGACCCTTGTTCTTAATCTCCACTCATACTGATTCTGCTTCCTGCTGTTCCGAGCCAAGATCCTTCCTCACGATTGTCCTTATGTCATCCTTTATTATCAGTGCTACCCTGCCTCCTTTTCCATTTTAAAATAAAAACAAAAATTGCTGGAAATACTCAGCAGGTCTGGCAGCATCTGTGGAGAGAGAAGCAGAGTTAACGTTTCAGGTCAGTGACCTTTCATCAGAACTGGCAACGGTTAGAAATAGGTTTTAAGCAAATAAAGCGGGGTTGGGGGCAGAGAGAACAAAAGGGGAGATGTTGATAGGACAGAGGGCCGGAGAGATTAACTGACAAGGAGGTCATGGAGCAAAGGCAAAGAGTGTGCTAATGGTGTGGTGAAAGACAAAGCATTAGTGCAGAGAGGGTGTTAAATGACAGATTAATCAATAGCCCTAGCCAAAAGCACAAACATGAAAAAACAGTGGGCAGGCACATGGTTTAAAAAAAAAAATGATGAAACAAACATAAAATAAAAATGGGCCAGTCATGCTCTGAAATTATTGAACTCAGTGTTCCATCCGGTAGGCTGTAGCCTGCCTAATCGGAAAATGAGGTGCTGTTCATCGAGCTTGTGTTTATGTTCACTGGAACACTGCAGCAAGCCCAGGACAGATATGTGGGCATGAGAGCAGGGGTGTGTGTTGAAATGGCAAGCGACAGGAAGCTCGGGGTCATGTTTTCGGACTGAGCGGAGGTGTTGCACAAAGCTGCGTTTGGTCTCCCCAATGTAGAGGAGACTGCATTGTGAGCAGCAAATACTGTATACTAAATTGAAAGAAGTACAAGTAAATCACTGCTTCACCTGAAAGGAGTATTTGGGGCCTTGGATAGTGAGGAGAGAGGAGGTAAAAGGGCAGGTATTTCACCTCCTGCAATTGCATGGGAAGGCGCTGAGGGGTGGAAAGTGAGGACAAGGGGAGCCTTGTCATGGTTCTGGGAGGGAGGGGAAGGGGTGAGGGCAGAAGTGCGGGAAATGGGCTGGACGGTTGAGGGCCCTGTCAACCACAGTGACGGGGAATCCTCGTTTGAGGAAAAAGGAAGACATATCAGAAGCACTGTTGTGGAAGGTAGCATCATCAGAGCAGATGCGTCGGAGACAGAGAAACTGGGAGAATGGAATGGAGACCTTACAGGAGGCAGGGTGTGAAGAAGTGTATTTGAGGTAGTGGTGGGCTTATAATGAATATGTGGATTTTATTCCTTTTCCATTTTGTCTTTTTGAGATAAGTACCCTGGAATATTTAGTTCCCAACCTTGATGAACATGCAGCCATGTCTCTGTAATGGCTTTGATTAAGCCCTCTATTTGTGCCATTAATTTAAATATCTTGTTATGCATGCTTTGTACGTTCAGGTAAAACACCTTCAATTTGAACATTTTCCCATTTTTCCCTGATCTAACCTTTTTCAGTGATGCTCTATTACTGTTAAACTGTTTGCCCATCCCTGCCACACTCTGCTTAGAGTGACCAGACTGATTGCTGGGATGGCGGGACTGACGTCTGAGGAGAGATTATAATCCTAACCAACTCATTCGCTGGAGTTCAAAAGAGTGAGGAGGATCTCATAGAAATCTATAAGGTTCTAACAGGACTTGACAGGGTAGATGCAGGAAGGATGTTCCCGATGGTGGGGGAGTCCAGAACCAGGGGTCATAGTCTAAGGATATGGGGTAAACCTTTCAGGACTGAGATGAGAAATTTCTTCACCCAGAGTGTGGTGAGCCTCTGCAATTCACTACCACAGAAAGCAGTTGAGGCCAAAACATTGTATGTTTTCATGAAGAAGTTAGATATAGCTCGTGGGTCTAAAGGGATCAAAGGGTATGGGGCGAAAGCGGGATCAGGTTACTGAGTTTGGATGATCAGCCATGATAATGAATGGTGGAGCAGGCTCGAAGGGCCAAATGGCCTACTCCTGCTCCTATTTTCTATGTTTCTATGCTTATTCTTACCCAAACGCTACACTGCTTTGTGGTCTTGACTTTTTTCTCTTCAGATTTATGAATTTCCCTCACTTGAACCCCCTCATCTGTTCAGTTCAAAGCCCTATCTACAGCCCTTGTTATACAATAGACCAGGACACTGCTGACAGCCTGGTTTTAAGTGGAGCCTGTCCCAGTGGAACAGATCCCTCTTTTCCCCAGTACTGATGCTCGTGCCCATGCCTAAAAACCCCTTTCTTTTATATCGCTTTTTGAGCCATGCAGTCAGCTGTCTGGTCTGTTTGACCCCATGACAGTTTGCACTATTCGGTTTTGAAGTTCTGATTTGTAATTTGGACCCTAGCTGCTCAAACTCCCTCAGCAGAGCCTCCTTCTAGCTAAGTTGTTGGTTCCTATGTGGACCGCGATCCTCTCTCTCCCACTCGATTCTTTTCCAACCGCGAAATGTCTTTAACCCCGGCACCAGGCAGACAGCAAAACTGTTGGAACTGCAGGTAGTGAATGCAAAGAACAGTATGTAGCAAACCCCCCCTCCACTGACTATACTGTCCCCTACCACTACCACATTCCTTTTCTCTTTACTCCCCCCACTCGAATGACCTCCTGTACCATGGTCATCGGGAGATACAGCACTGAAACAGGCCCTTCGGCCCACCGAGTCTGTGCTGAACATCAACTACCCATTTATACGAATCCTACATTAATCCCATATACCCTATCACATCCCCACCTTCCCTCAATTCTCCTACCACCTACCTACACTAGGGGCAATTTACAATGGCCAATTTACCTATCAACATGCAAGTCTTTGGCTGTGGGAGGAAACCGGAGCACCCGGCGGAAACCCACGCGGTCACAGGGAGAATTTGCAAACTTTGCACAGGCAGTACCCAGAACCGAATCCGGGTTACTGGAGCTGTGAGGCTGCGGTGCTAGCCACTGTGCCGCCACTGTGTGACTGGTGCTGTGGTCATTTTGCTCATCCGCCCTACAGACCTTCCCCTCATTCAACAGCAAAGCTACCCTATGAACTCCAAGCTCTAAAGAAATCATGGCACGTTATGATCACCTGGTTCATGGTTTGTATTAATTTTCTAGAGGTAACTTTTAATTTGGGAATTGAATTTTTTAATGTAAGACAAAGGTAAATACCTGATTTGAGAAGCTGGCAAGCCTAGCTTGGTTACAAATCAAAGGGTGGCCCATGTTTGTTTAGTAAGTTCATATTAGGAAGTATAAAGACCCTACACAATGGCAACCCCTCTTAACTTCTTGATGGAAACAGTGTGTCTGCAGCTGCTGTAATCAGGGGTTCAAAGTATTCATATGATTGCCCAGAACAAATAGAAGATTAGGAGTTTGAGGTAATTAGATTAAATTGCTATGTGGGATATCCTACGTGTACCACATGCACCTGTTGGTGTTTTGATCTGTGTGCCTGCTGATAGTCAGTCAGTTATTTGGCTTTTGGAAAAGCAAGTTGGCTTTTGGAAGTCAGTTGGACTCTGGAGTAAAGAGGGCATTGGGAACCAGGGGATATTTTCAGTTTTGAGGCAGGCCTGTGCTTGAGCTGGGAAGTCCAGATTCGTGAGGCCATCTCATACCTTCGAAAGACCGTTGAGAAACTAACGGAAATCGAAGTGAATTCCTAATAGCTGTGGTACGCTTTCGATTGGTCCCAGGAGAAATGAACAAACCACCAAGATCCTGTAAAGTATAGGGAACTCCTGGGGTGGAAGTTAAAGTCAAACAGAAGTGTTCTGTAAGATTTTAAGTTTAAAATATAAATGTCTCAAGTTGTAGTGTTCAGTTATTAGTGTTTTGCTTTCTTTAACTCTTGCACAATAAAATTTTTGTTCAAAACGTGAAATCTTGTAATTTCAATAATATCTGGGAATTCGATTTTCCCCTTTTTAAATGTTAATGGTCCCTAGTGGGATTGTAACACTAACAATATAATGTCCCAAGTAACCATTTAAGCAATAGTTACTGGGCTTCAACAATGGTTGAATGAGTTCAAATGAGAGAGATTCCAGTTTCAATCCTCGTCTTTCTTTAGCTGGTAGGGAGAGGAAGATAGACTGAGACTGTAAATGGACTGCTCTCCCAATAAATAGTGACTCCTCTTGGGAGTGCACATATAAGAAAAGACAGGATCAGGATTGATTGTGATTCCCTTGCATTGGAAACTCACCCATGAAGGCTCACATATGAATAATGGTTGCTTAGCAAAGTTGCTGGTAGATGTCGGAAGCCTGGGGGTTGAATTCATACAGAGGAGCAGTGAAGGTATGAAAAACAAAATAAAACCTGTATGTGCTTTGCTGCTTCACTGTTTTTGTTTAAGCTCTAATATTTATCCTGTAATGTAAAGTATAAAGATCCTACACAATGGCAACCCCTCTTAATTCAAAGTACTAACATCCTTAAAACAATGTGGAAACAATTTCAAGTTTTAATACGGCTTTAGTAAGTCTTCTGCTTTGGTGGTAAATGTAGCATATAATTAACATTTGGGTAGGACAGGAGGAAGATTGCATCTGGTATTTGTGGCTAAAATTGTGTAACTTGTCTTAGGAAATTATAGCAAAATTCTACCCTGGCAGCAGTTGTCATGTTACAGTTAGCCTCAAGGTTAAGGAAGAGAAAAAAATTATCTATGCTTTCCGTTTTTGATTGCCATTTAGTGTCGCACGAAGGTTGGTTGAAAACTTGATCGGAATTAGCTGTGACGCCCTCCATGATGGAACAGTTTTCGAGCAATCAATATCTAGGCTTCGATATAAGTGGCTCCTGAGGTGAGGTGAGATACTGGGGGGCTGTGCCAGACCTGGAGAACCATACCCCAGCAAACAATTGGTACTTTCACAAGGGAAAGGAAGGGAGAAAGAATTTCCTGCACAAGTTCATATTAGAATATTCTAAGTGACGTTGGCATTTTTAGTTTGACTGAAATAAAATCTAATAATCTAAGATGTGAATGGAAAACATTTTGCATTGGGGAATTTAATATCGTCTGTTACTCATTCCCACTTCGATGGCCGTAGCCAATTGGGCAGGGTAGCAGAGACCTATTAATCCCATGCTTTCATATCTCAGAGCCAGTGGCCTCTAGCGACAGTTGTATGTGGGAAGAGTCAAGATTAGGTCATGCTCGATTATTAGCCCAGCAACATCTTCCTTTCGTTGACTTTGAAGTCGACTGAGGCTCCTGCTGCAGGCAAGCAAGGGCCTAACTAAAGTTTGAGTTGTAGTCCAATGATGTCATCAGCCCTGCTGTGAGTTTTGATTTCTGGATTTGGGAGACCTGTACCAGATCAACTCTGACTGCTGAACCACAAAATTTACCACAGGTAAGGTTAAAAAAAAAATTACTTTTCCATAAGATCCTTGTGGTCCAGGTGGAGCACGTGTTTTCTTCTCAGACCATGCAAGGGGACCATCGTCCGTTGCAGCCCCGACCTTTCCTATTCCTTTCAACCCCAGCATCGACTGCCAAAGCCCTTGTCCACTAACTTTATGTCGAGGCCGTTCCCTTAGGTCATTGGAGCAAAGGAACAGGAGTAGGCATAGGCCACTTATCCCCTTGGGCCTGTTTTTCCCCCATTCAATGAGACCATGTCTGATTTGTAACCTAACTCCATGTACCCACCTTTGCCCGATATCCCTTAATATCTTTAGTTAACAAAAAGCCATCAATCTAAGATTTTAAATTAACAACCGATCTAATATCAATTGCCGTTTGCGGAGGAGTGTTCCAAACTTCTACCACCCCTTGCATGTAGCAATGTTTCCTAATTTCATCTCGAAAGATCTGGTCTAATTTTTAGACTATGCCCCCTAGTCCTAGACTTTCTAACCAGCGAATATAGTTTCTATCTACCCTATCTGTTCCCCTTTATTATCTTGAAAACTTCAATCAAATTGCCCCTTAACTTTAAATTATAGGGACTACAACCCTGGCTTATTTAATCTGTCCTCGTAATTTAATTCTTGGAGTCCAGGTATTTGCTGCACTCTCTCCAAGGCCAGTGTATTCCTCCAAAGGGGTGGTGCCCAGAACTGCTCACAGTACTCCAGGTGTGGTCAAACCAGGGTTTTGCACAACTGAAGTAGGACTTCTACTACTTTGTATTCCATTAGCCTTTTTGATTATTTTCTATACCTGTTCATAACATTCTAATGACCTATGTACCTGGATCGCCAAGTCTCTTTCAACACCACTGTTTTTAATTTTACACCATTTAGAAAGTACCCTGTCCTATCCTTTCCAGGTCCAAAGTGGATGATTTTGCATTTGACAGCATTGAAATCCATTTTGCCTATTCACTTTATAATTCACAGTTTTATCTGTTTTGATTGGTCAGTTTAAGGGGTGGATTATCAGATGGATCAAAAAATTGTTATACTCAGTACACTCAGTACCCGAATGTTACAATAAAGTTTAAAATATCTAATTAACCAACTGTCGCATAAGTGCAGAGCAAGAATTTTGCAAAGCAGCCTCACCAAGCATAGAATCATGAAATGGTTATAGCACAGAAGAAGGCCATGCAGCCTGTTGTGTCTGTGCTGGTTATCTACAGGAGCAAATCACTTAGTCCCTTTTCCCCCATAGCCCTGCAAACGTAAAACACTCCGCAAAGAAAGGCCCACAAACAAGACAGCAATAGTCTTTTTTAAGTGAGTCTCCTTCTGCGGGTTCATTGGGCAAATCCCTGGTCAGTTATGATTCCCTGAAGGTTTACTCTGTAAATCCATTTCATTGGTGTATAGGTTTCTCCCTCAATGTCAGTTGGTGCTGTCTGTATCCTATCTTGCACCAAGTCCCATTCACTCGTCATCCCTATGCTTGGCTCCGAGTCTGGCAAAGCCTCAATTTTAAGACTCTCATCACTATTTTCAAATCCCTCCATGTCCTCTCCCCTCTCTCTTACTGTAACCTCCTCCAGCCCTACAGGCCTCCGAGATCTCTACACTCCTCCAATTTTGACCTTTTATAAGCATCCCAGATTTTCATTGCTCCACCATTGTTAGCCGTGCCTTCAGCTGCTAAGGCCCTCAGCTGAACTCTTCCATAAACTTCTCTGCCTTGATACCCTTCTCTCCTCTTTTTAAATTGATCCTTAAAACTTACCCTTGACCAAGCTTGTAGTCATTTGTCCTAATATCTCCCTCTGTGTCAGCGTCCAATTTCTTTTTTCCCCCTGTGAACCACCTTGGGTCATTTTACTATGTTAAAGGAGCTAATTAGATGCAAGTTTTTGCTTTTGTGTGCAGCTTGTTCTAGGAAATAATAGGAAACAACATCAGGGCGGCACACTGGTTAGCACCGCAGCCTCTCAGCTCCAGGGACCCGGGTTCGATTCTGGGTACTGCCTGTGTGGAGTTTGCAAGTTCTCCCTGTGTCTGCGTGGGTTTTCCCCGGGTGCTCCGGTTTCCTCCCACAGCCAAAGACTTGCAGGTGATAGGTAAATTGGCCGTTTTAAATTGCCCTTAGTGTAGGTAGGTGATAGGGAATATGGGATTACTGTAGGGTTAGTATAAATGGGTGGTTGTTGGTCGGCACAGACTCGGTGGGCCGAAGGGCCTGTTTCAGTGCTGTATCTCGAAATAAAAAAATAAATAAAGCATTACTCTGAAGTAGTTTTACAGCTTTTGCACTCAGCTGGCCAGTCAGTGCTTTCCATATAAGATTCTTAGCTGCATGAAAGAATGGCATGGGGTGGGGGGATTGCATGGGGAGATGTGGATTCGGGGATGGAGATGGTATGGCATGGGGGGGAATGGAATGGGGATATAGATGGCATACAATCGGGAGGATATGAGAAGGATGAAAGGAATGAAATGGGGATGGCATGGGAAGGATGGAATGGCATGGTTTGGGGTTTAAAGAAGTACTGTTGCAATAAAGATACTAATTTCACTGCAAATGTTTTGCGGGTTTCTGCTAGTCTGTTAATATCTCTTAGTAATCCTGTGCTTTCGCCTGCACTACTTACAATGCTGCCTACATTTGTCATCAACAAATTTGGATATGTGACTTTCTGTTCCATCATCCACGTAGTTAATAAAGTCGGGGAATAATTAAGGCCCCAACACAGATCCTTGCAGGTGTTACAAAGGTTTTATATTTGTACTCCGAGCTTAGACTGAATGGAGGTGTTCCACAAAGTGGTCACCCAATCTGCATTTGGTTTCTCCAGTGTAGAGGAGACCACATCGTGAGCAACAAATACAGTATACTAAATTGAAAGAAGTTCAAGTAAATTGCTGTTTTAACTCAAAGGAGTGTTTGAGGCCCTGGATGCTAAGAAGGGAGGAGGTAAAATGGCAGGTTTTGTACCTCCTGCTCTTGCATTGGAAAGTCCCCTGCGAAGGGCATGGCTGAGGATGTGCTGTTGGCGGTGATTGAGGAGTGGACCAAGGTGTCACGGAGGAAATGGTCCTTTTGGAATGATGAAACGGGAGGGGAAGATGTGTTTGGTGGCGATGTTAAGATGGAAGTGGTGGAAATGACAGAGGATGTTCTGTTGCATGTGGAAGCTGGTGGGGTGGAAGGCAAGGACAAGGGGAACTGTATTGGGTTCTGGGAGGGAGGGGAAGAAATGAGAGCCAGAAGTGTGAGGAACGGAATGGACATGGTTGAGGGTAAAGGTATGCAAAGGAAACCCGACCCCAGTCCGAATGCCGGAACCAGAAGCCCGACATGATCCGGCCCGAACCCGACACGTGTCTTCGGATCCCCTCGGGGTCAGGTCGGGTAGCAGGCCTTTACATCAATACATGGATAAAGGCCTGCTATCCGACCCGGTCCCGACGACATGTGTCTGGTTCGGGCCAGGTCGGTTTGGACTTGTGGGTCGGGTTTCCTTTGCACACCTTTAGTTGAGGGTCCGGTCAATGACGGTGGGGTGTGCTTGGTTGAGAAAAAAAGAAGGCATATCTGAAGCACTGGTGTGGAACGTTGTAACATCAGAATAGATATGAGTAACACAGGAAAACTGAGGGACTGGAATAGAGCCCTGAACAGGAAGTGGGATTGGAGGAAGTGTAATCATGGTAACTGTTGGGAGTCTAAGAACTTGTAATGGATATTGGTCGATGGCCTATTCCCATAAATAGAGATGGAGAAGTCATGGACCATGTGAAGGTGAGGGAAGGGTGGAAATTGGAAGCTAAGTTGGAAGTTTCCAGTTTGTGGCGAGAGCAGGAAATGGCACGGATACAGTCGTCCATTGTTCTGGGAAAAAGAGGTGAGAGAGGGGCCCTGAGTAGGACTGGAACAAAGAATGTTCCACATATCCCACAAAAAGGTAGGCATAGTTAGGACCTATATGGGTTCCCATAACAGCATCTTTTATTTGGAGGACGCCAGTGAAGTCGAAGGAGAAGTTGTTCAATGTGAGAACAAGTTCAGTTGGGTGATGGTGGCTGGGAACTGTTTGGGCCTCTCTTCAAGGAAGAAACTTAGGACAGCCTGGTAGAAGATGGAGGTGTAGAGGGATTGGACGTCCATGGTGCAAAGGGGACGGTTAGGGTAAGGAAAGTGACAGAGGGTGGCTGAAGGATCACAGATGTAGGTGCAAAATTGACATTTTTAAATACCAATGACATAAAGGGTTATGGGGATAGTGTGGGAAAAAGGCATTGAAGTGGATGATCATCCATGATGGTATTGAATGGCGGAGCAGCCTCGATGGGCTGAATGGCCTATTCCTGCTCCTATGTTCCTAATAAAAAGACTGGATGAGGGGGGAAAATAGTCCAGATGGGAAGAAGTCAGTTTTGTGGGGCAAGAACTGGTTGAGATGATGGGTTTACCAGGGAAGTTCTGTTTGTGGACCTTGGGAATGAGGTAGAAGCGTGCATTTTTGAGGTTGGGGGTCTGAGGTTGGAGGGCGTGGTGGGAAGATCTGCAGAGGAGGTGAGGCCAGTGACAGTCTTGGAAACAATGGCTTGCTGTTCAGTGGTGGGGTCATGGTTTGGGAGAGGTAGGAGGAGGTGGCAGAGAGTTGGCATTCAGCCTCCGCTAGATAGAGGTTGGTTCACCAAACAACAACAGTGCTACCGTTGTCAGCTGCTTTAATGACAAAGTTAGGGTTGGACCTCAGAGAACAAGAGTGCTGCAAGTTCAGAGCGAGATAGGTTGGAGTGAGTGAGGGGAGCAGAGGAATTGAGATGGCTGATGTCCTGCTGGGAGTCATGAATGAAAAGATCTAGAGAGGGTAAGAGGTTAGAAGGAGGGATCCGGGTGGGAGGAGAATCCTGATTATGGAAGAAGTGGTCTGCTGTGCAGGGGGAAGACTCTTGGGAAAATAAATGGGCGTGGAGGTGAAGGCGAAAGAAGAAAAGCGAACAAGCTCAAAATTAATTGAGGTGGGAGCCCCATTGAATCTCCCCAATCAGCCATTTTTCCTATATGAGCCTAAAGTGATTGACAGGCTTTTTAACAGTGGATGTCATCATAGCAGATCCAGATCATGTCCTCACTGAGAGTCCACTGTTCCTCACTTTCCAGCGGGAGTCATACGACATTGATTACGATTGAAAGCTTGGTCAGATTTTTTTTTTAAAACCCCTTCTTTCTGTTGAGAGGCACAGAGGACAACAGTATCTCCATGACTGGTACCAGCTGAAATAGCACGAGCTGGAGATCAATACCTAGAGCATTCTGGTCTTTATACTTCAGTCTCATTCTAGTGCTCAGCAAAATGATCCACTGAATAGCTGAGTGAACAGAGAGGAAGGTCCATGCTGGTCCATTTGATCTCAGCCAGAGCTTTAGCATCCCTGTGATAAAGATGGATGAGTCAGCCCAGGTTGACCCATTTAACTGCTGAGGAAGCTTCAAAAACGATATTAATTTTAAAAAAACACTTTGGTTTTGCTTTTTACCATTCTCTTCCTCTTTTTTTCTTTTACATTTCACTTTATGTTTGCATCTAGTTTAGCCTTCTAACATTTGAGAATATCCTTTTGAAACTCATTTTTCTAGCCATTTAAAAGCCTGCATTTTGGGAGGGACTGTGTCATGTCTTAGATGTGTCAGAGGCATGGGCTGTCTGTCCCCTGTCCACTTATTTGCTGCTTTCAGAGCCTAACAACATCCAGCCAAGTAAACAAGCAAGACAAATTTGGATGTATAAATATATCATGCATTCACTTGCAAGTATGTCATATAATGGGTGAAATAGTTTAGGGATGATGGAGCTGAAGTGGCAACTCTAAGGCTATAGTCTACCATGGATAGCTGTGAAATCAGTTTCAATAAATCTTGTAATTTGTCGGCTTGCACCAGAAAATTGCCATGAAAGCTGCTGGATTGTTGTAAAAACCCAGGAAGGGAAGCCTGTCGTCCTACCCGGTCTGGCTTGCATGTGACTGCAGTCCCACACATTGTGATTGATACAGTGCCTGCAGAGCAACTAGGAATGAGTAGTAAATACTGTCGCCCACATCCCAAGAGCAAATATTAAGTTTTGCTACAACTGTATTTTAATCAATATATATTGATTAGCGTATGGTGCTGCTTTTTGGTTAATTACCTCCAGGAAGATAGTTAGCAACCAATCTAACTTTATTCATGAAAGTAATTAGTTGGAGACGATTCAGCCAATTCTGGCATGGAGCCACAGTTTGGAGCAGATGAATAGATCGTGCAATCAGTTGCTAGTGTGGCATATAAACAGTAATTGCTCCACAATTAATTACTCTTTTTTTCTGGATCTAAACAATGATCATGGAATAGAAATCTTGAAGGCTTCCAAATATGTTTTCACTAAGTAAATGCAGGTGTGCCTTGTTAGTGCATTATAGTGCTTAATTTCCTGGAATAATACTTATAAATGAATGAAGTAAGTATAGAGGTTAGCAATCATTGCCCTTGGATTTTTTTCTGTTATTCTCTGCTTGCTAATGAGACATTTCCAGCTCTTTTGTAGCTAGTATGTTCGTGATTCTCT
The DNA here is from genome assembly GCF_036365525.1 of Heterodontus francisci. Classification (NCBI taxonomy): domain Eukaryota; kingdom Metazoa; phylum Chordata; class Chondrichthyes; order Heterodontiformes; family Heterodontidae; genus Heterodontus; species Heterodontus francisci. The sequence goes on from NC_090379.1 coordinate 76,323,223, forward strand.
TTGCAATACTGCACATTTTTTTTCTTGTGCTAGAGCTATGCGTGGCTGTTCAGTTCTTTATCTTAGCCATATTGTATTTGTAATAAAATTATTCTTAAAATAAAGATGCTAAGAATGACATCAAGTATTAGCTCAGGTGCTAACTAAAGGTCAGTGATATACACTTTTTTGAGTGCAGCCTGCTTTAAAGTTGATATACCGTGAGGAGGAGTGGAAACTATTACAGCGGTCCTTCTGAAAATGACCTTGCAGAACCACCTCAAAGAAACAAAGCTCTGCTGTAGCTTTTGTTGTTGGACTTATTTCCACAGAAGTATAAATGCTTGGGTTGATCTGACTATTCCTTTAAATAAGGTACAGTTCTTTAAGAGTTAGTACTTTAGTGTTAATGTCAAAGATTCAGGATCTGATGTCAGTTATTTTAGCATGGAGGCAACTTCAAAATTACTACATCAACATGGCTCTTTGTGTTGATGCCAGTTGACTTATCAACTGTGAACCAGCCTCTTGAGCACAGCTGAGGAAAATCAGGGACAGCAAAATTGTTGGTACAAAAAATTCAATGTAACTATCTTGAAATCCTATGCTAGATCCTTCTTTGGGTACCGAGCAAAGTTATCTTTTTGCTCTAGAATCCTTATTGTAAGGACATCCACGCTGTGGTCGTCTCAATTATATAGTTCTTTTTTTCATTTTTCTTTTTGCTTTTTTTCCCTTTTTGGGGAAAAAAGGCTTTCTCAAATTTTATTTTCTTTTTCACTGTCTCATTGGTGTATGTTTACATTTTGTTGTTATTGGTTTAACTTTACTAATGTCCTATTACTACAACAGTCCTATTTTCTGTGACTTGCTTTTTCCAAAGGTAGAAAGAGTTAATTTCATATTGTTGGAGGTCGAATTTGCCCATACTGATTAGCAAGAAAGAAACTACTTTATAATTCTTGTAGGTTTCACATATCTTAAACTTCAAAGCACTTAATTTTCTGCAAATGTTTTTCAAATTTGAGGTTTTGAGTTCTTGAAGCATTTATTTGTTCCCAAGTAGAAAATAAGTCATGCCCTCAGAAGATAGTATAGATGAACACTATTAGTTTGTACCATTTGTTTGATTCTCAAGCTTCTGGTAATGTTGACATTAATAATGCTGTTTTCAGTTGTCTGCCATGTTTCTAAGAAGTTTCATTTCAATTTATTTATTTTGGTGGTACTAATTTGCTTTTTATCACTTCTGCCTCCTACATCCTACAGTTATTGACTCCTTGCTAGGTTAGGGTTCCAAAAATGCTGTTTTGTTCTTTTATACCTCAGCCTAGGGATATTGGGAATAACTTGATAATTCCAGATCTGGCTGGACCACTTAAAGCACGATTAGATCCTGCTCTCATCTGCCAAAACGAGTCACTATTTCAGGATCATCCTGAAGTGCAAAGTGTTATGACCGACCGCTCCTGTCAAAGCCCCCAATCAAAATATACGATTCTGATTGTGGTGGGACCAACGCACTGTTAATTCAATTCTGTCATTCCACAGATCAGCTAACGTATCATTTAAAAACTTTCCAAATTAAAGAAAGACCCACCAAATTGTACCATCTATTAACACCCGGGTGTCTTTAAATCAACAAATTAACTCTTTAATTAGAAGAACTAAATTTTTAAACACTATGAACATTTAAAAATAAAACAATTAGAGTCTTTGCAAATTTATAGTCCAATGTTGTTCGAAGTCCCCACGGGATGTTGTTCGAAGTCCCCGGGGAGGGGGGGTGCGGGCGGTGTTCGAAGTCCCGAGAATTTCAACAATTAACGACTTGCAAACACATTCAACAGACTCAATCTGACTTTAGAGTTTTTGAGGGATAAAAGATTGTCACAGTCTAACTTCCCTTTCTTCATTTTAAATTACCAGAGATCTCTGTCTTGGCTTGACTTTTTAGAATTTCGAGAGATAATAATTAAACAGCCAAAAATCCTATTTCTTCAGTTTAAATGGTAGAGAGCTCTTTTTCAGGTGTGGTCATCACAGCTGTCTGTGTCTTCTGTCTGTATGTTCAAACTGTCTTACTAACTGCCAGTTCAAACTGAATTGTAACAAATGTATCGCATCAGGCTCACTCCCAGTGGATGTTTCCATGGTATTGAGAATGCACCCTTTGAATCGCAGTCTCCAAATGGCTGTTTCTAAGGCAACGAAAATGCACCTTCCTTTAACTCCTAAGGCTTGCCAGCTGTTAATGCAATAGTGATCCTTTGCAAACCTTAAAGGCAAACCGCATATTCCAAAACAAAATGACAGGACCACAACAAAAGATAAACTCCCTCTTCTTTAGTGCAAGGCGTCTAACCCCTGTCCCCACCACCCTAACCTCCAACAAGCACGAGGAGTTCATGGACTACTTTGTCTTTAAGAGTAAGACCCTCTGATCATCTGCCTTTGCTACTTCCCTCCTTCCCCTAGCCCAGTGGGCTAAACTTTGTCTAAAGATCCCCTTGCCTTAGTCCTGAACTCACATTATTCTCTAGTTTCTCTCTGAGCACATTTTGTCCATGAGACCCACCTCCTGCTTCCTCGACCCTATTCCCACTAAACTGCTGACCACACAAATTCCTTTCCTGGTTCCCATGTTAGCTGCTATTGTTAACAGTCCTCCAACTCTTCGGTACCATTCCCCCTCTCCGTCAAATCTGCTGCCATCACATCCCTCTTCAAAAAACCAACACTTGACCCCCAATCCTTATAAACCATCATCCCTTCTTCAACCTCCCTTTCCTTTCAAGCTCTTGAATGTGTTGCCGCCTCCCAAATCCGTGCCCATCTTTCCCGGAGCTCCATGTTTGAATCCCTCCAATCAAGGTTCCGGCCCTGTCACATGACTGAAACAGCTCTCATCAAAGTCATAAATGATATCCTTTGTGACTGTGACAAAGGTAAACTATCCTCGTTCTTGTCCTGCCTGCAGCCTTTGACACAGTTGACCAAACCATCCTCTTCCAACACCTCTCCACAGTTGTTCAGCTGGGTGGGACTACATTCGCCTGGTTCCATTCTTATCTATCTAATTATAGCCAGAGAATCACCTGCAGTGGTTTCTCCCCTCTCCCGCAACGTTATCTTTGGTGGTCTCCCAAGGATCTATCCTTGGATTCCTCCTATTTCTTATTTACACGCTGCCCCTTGGTGACATCATCCAAAAAAACATTGTTTTTGCATGTATGCTAATGACACCCAGCTCTACCACCTCTTGACTCCTTCACTGTCTCTAAATTGTCAAACTGTTTGTCCAACAGCCAGTACTGAATGAGCAGAAATTTTCTCCAATTAAATATTGAGAATATTGGTAGGTCCCTGCTACAAACTCCATTCACTAGCCACCAACTCCAGCCCTCTCCCTGGCAACTGTCTGAGGCCGAACCAGATTGTTTGCACCTTGGTGTCATATTTGACCCCGAGGTGAGCTTCTGACAACATATCTGCGCCGTTACGAAGACCAACAATGTAACATTGTTTGACTTCACCCCTGCCTCAGCTCATCATCTGAAACCCTCATCTATGCCTTTATTACCTCTAGTGGCTATGCCAATGCCCTCCTGGCTGATCTCTCACATTCTTCTTTCTCTAAACTTGAGGCCATCCAAAACTTTGCTACCCAAGTCCGATTCACCCTAGTGCCTGTGATCGCTGACCTACATTGGCTCCTGGTTAAGCAATGCCTCTTTTTTTTAAAGATTCGTTTCCTTGTTTAAAAACCCCTCCATTACCTCACCCCTCCCTACCTCTAATCTCCACTAGCCCCACAATCCTCTGCCCTCCTTTAATTATGATGTCATGAGCATCCCTGATTTGAATTTGTCCACCATTTGGTGGCTGTGCCTTCAGCTGTCAAGGCCCTACACTCTGGAATTCCTTTCCTAAACCCCTCTACCTCTCTTTTCTCCTTTAATACAGACCCTTATAGCCTACCTTTCTGACCAAGCGTTTGGTCATCTGCCCTAATATCAGCTTATGTTATTTAGCGTCATTTTGCTTCATAGCACCGTGGGACATTTAGATTGCATTAAAGGCACTTTATATATGCAGGTGGTTGTTGTGTGTTAGTGAGCCGTTTGACTAGGGCAGGGAACCATCACAACTGAGCCCGAAGGTTGAATCGGGATCTTCCTGCTCTGTACTTGGCTCAGCTACTTGCTGAGTAAACTAGCTGTGCCGTTGAGGGAGTTAATAATACAAACTTCTTGTTCATTTTTAGTGATAGTTTGGATCCTGAGTTAAAGAAATAGATGCTGTTTATGAATCTTTTCCCCAAGGTGCATTGGTTTTCTTCAAAATCATGGTATGAATCCTTGTATTTATTTTCTATCATTTAGACATTGCCACTCGGAAGTGGAACGGCGAAAATGCTTCTAACCTATAGATTTATATCAAGCTTGTTCTGGTTGGTTTTGTTTGGATTCAGAATACTGAGCAAAATAAATCTTGCATCCAGCTGTTTATTTCCGATGTACAATTGCTTTGGATAGCAGTTCGGTAGCATTCTTGCCTGTGAGGCATAGGTCATGAGCTTAAGTCCCACTTGAGTACAATTCTATATGTAGGCAAAAAGTTTCCCCTGTGCTCTACTCTGAATCTTTTACATTTGATCTTCTATCCATTATTCAGGGGTCAAATGCACTTTAAATGATGAGTTTGATTCAACGTCCTGGCATGTGGTACGGGCCACATTCAGAAATAGTTATTAAAATAGAGATAGATAAAGATAAAACCATATTGGTTCTTGGTTATACTTAGCTTTGATTTATTACTACTGCTGCTTCCAATACCTGGTTACTACTTGAACAATTGAATTAGCATTTGGAGTAAATTACTGGACTGAGGCTATTTCGAGTATTGAGTTCAGGTTTAGAGTCATCAAGTCGTACAGCAGAGAAACAGGCCCTTTGGCCCACCGCGTCCATGCCGACCATAATGCCTATCTATACTAATCCTACCTGCCTGCATTAATTCCATATTCCTCTATGCCTTGCTCATTCAAGTACCTGTCCAGATGCCTCTTAAATGTTGCTACTGTTCCTGCCTCCACCACCTCCTCTGGCAGCTCATTCCAGATACCCACTATTCTTTGTGTGAAAAATTTACCCCTTTGATCCCCTTTAAACCTCCTCCTTCTCTCCTTAAATCTTTGCCCTCTAGTTTTAGTCACCCCTGCCATGGGAAACAGACTCTGGCTATCTACCCTATCTATGTCTCTCTCAATCTTATATACCTCGATCATGTCCCCTCTCAGTCTCCTTTGCTCCAGGGAAAACAGGCCCAGCTTATCCAATCTCTCTTTATAACTCAAGCCTTCCAAACCAGGCAACATCCTTGTGAATCTTTTCTGCACCCTCTCTAGCTTAATCACATCTTTCCTGTAGTGCGGTGACCAGAACTGCACACAGTACTCCAAATGCGGCCTAACCAACGTTATGTACAACTGTGACATGACGTCCCAACTCTTGTACTCAGTGCCTCGGCCGATGAAGGCAAGCATATCGTATGCCTTCTTCAACACCCTGTCTACCTGTGTTGCCACTTTCAGGGAACTATGTACTTGCGCCCCAGGGTGTCTGCTCAAGAATACTCCCCAGGGCCCTGCCATTCACTGACCCATCATGCTATCCACATCTGGTAAAATTAGTTGATGGTGGGAAGACATCAGGGAGTCAGCCTGACGTGGACCCACGCCGTTTTATTGACCACCACCACACTGACTTCATTCATGCCTCCTTGGGGAAAATGAAATTCAGTCTTAAATTTCAGCTGTGGGAGAAGTAACTTTCCTGAAGTAACTTGGCACATTGTCCCACCGTGAAATCACTATTTGATACTCTTGTGACTCAATGTGATGGTGCCACAGAACCGTATGAGAGCCAAATTACTGCACAGAGAAAGGAAGTTCAAAATGTTTCCGACTTCAGAAACCATGAAGGAGAGTCTGAAATCTTCAGCACACCATTTGTCAGTTTGCATGATATACCAAAGGAGCTCCAAGTAGAAGTTATTGAACTGCAGTGAGACACTCCGAAAGGCAGGTTTTATGATATCGGTGTTACAAAGTTTCATCAACCTGGCACCAAATTATCCTAAACTGAAGGCCTTTGCATCAAAATTCTTCTCATGCTTGGGACCATGTACAGGTGAACAAATATCCTCCATCATGAATATCAGTGAACCATTTTCTCAGCCTTATGACAAAGTGATGCATTTTGGGAAGTTAAACCAGGGCAGGACATGTACAGTGAATGAAAGAATATATGCCATGGAGATCAGCCATCGCCAGAAACATATTGGCTGCGTGCGTGATGATGCCAACAGCCATCTTTGCAGACTGATCTACACTTGCATAATAATGACCGCAGGTAATTAGCTGTGCGGGTTACAACTTGCAGATGCTTTTTCAGTTATAAGGACAAATATAGTCATCATAAACATAAAGATAGGACAAGGTGTTGCATCTTCACCTCTGATCACCCTAAATAATACCCACTGGAAGTGGTTAGCAAATTCTGCTACCTTGGGTTCACGGCAGACAATCTGTCCCTTGTTGCAGAGCTTGATATACGCATAGGGAAAGCAGCTACCACCTTTGGCCAACTTGCGAAATGCGCTTGGGATAACACCAAGCTGACCTGTAGGAACAAGCTGATGATTTATAAGGCCTGTGTTCTCGGCATCTTGCTGTAAGGCTGTGAAACATGGGCGACTTACAGCTACCGGGAAAAGAAGCTCAATAATTTCCATCTTTGCTGTCTACGGCGGTTTATTGGTATACCCTGGAAGGGCAAAATCACAAATGTGGCAGTCCTCTCAAAGGCACAGCTCCCAAGTGTGTTGGCACTAATCAAACAGAGGTGGCTTTGGTGGATTGGATACGTCCACAGGATGGAAGGTGGTCACATACCCAAGGACCTTCTGTGTAGTGAGGTAGCTGGGGCCAGACAACCAGTGGGGTGCGCAAAGCTCCAATTCAAGGATGCTTGCAAGCGTGACATGAAGGCCTCAAATGTCGACTGTTGCATCTGGGAATCACTAGCTGGTGAAAGAGGGAAGTAGCAACACATCCTGTGGACTGGCGTGTGCTGCCACGATGACCAGTAGCTACAGCAGCTTGGCAACAGGTGCCAATGCCAAAAACAACTCATAGCATCACTTGGCAGCTTCGTGTGCGGCACTTGTGGCAGAACCTGCCTTTCGAGGATTGGCCTTTACAGACATCAGCAAAGGTGCACCAAGAGAAGACACCACATCTAAATGGATTGTTTACTGCATGTCCATCATCTTTCATGGAAGGATGCCAACCAATTAAACGTAAAGATAGCGTTGTCATTGGCAGGCAAGTTCACTAGCGCACTCCACTTTATGTGGCTGTACTACGCCCCCACCCCCCCCCCCCCCCCCCCCCACCAACCAAGTAAAAGAATTATCTGTCAGCCATTATTCTGCCTCCAGTTTCATGAAAGAAGGGACTAACTCTGCTAACCTGTATCAAGTCCCACTTGTTCCTCAACCCTGTGTTCACTGGTCTAAGATGGGAAAAGCTTAACACGTTCAGTGGGAAGTTGTGTATAAGTGCTAGTTAATTGCATCCTTTGTATGCCTCTACTATTAAATTCAGAAACCGGCATTGTGAGTGAGTATAGTGAAGGTTTTTTACCACTGATAGGCAATCACAATAGTGGCATTGATTTCACATTGATGTGTTCATTTTTGGGACTCTCAAGTTGGAAATGTACCGTTCACTTTGAGCAAAGTTGGACTGTACTGGAGCATTTAATACTTTTGCATTTTACACATCACATTTGAAATGTGTGAGAGGAGGGATTAATGAGAAATTCTGGGTACGGATGTACTAATGATTATCAAAGTCAAACTGATATTTCTTACTTTTCTCAGTTTGTTCGTCACTAATAATGCAGTGTGCATGGAGCAGAATCTGAATCGTTCTTTTGGGAAGTGCCCAAAGCCCCGATTGAGCATTTTTTGTGGATGAAGGATATTGGCTGTAAAATGCAGGACTCTCCATTTGCAGGCAGTTTCTGCTTCATTGTGATTTAAAAAAAAAATTCAACTAGTAAATGAAGCTTGTATAACTGCCGCTGAAGTTTGAATTGTGGATTCAAATGCTTTCCAGTGGCTCAATGAGTAATTTGAATCTATACATACCAAGAAAGTTTGACGCCAGTCTGTTCTCACATAGTTGATTTCAACTGGGATATTGGTAGAGTCACTGCATTTTGCCTCAGCACTCTGCTTAGAGAAGGAGAAATTGGCACTGAATGAAGTATGTGTGTGAAATCAGGAAAGGGCAAGATCGGCTGCCATGTCTCACGCCTATGGTCTTTGCTCTATCCAATGGAAACCAAGCTCCCCTGGCAACACATGAACCAGTGCATCTGTCACTGTTTGTCATAAGAAAATTCTTTTCCTTACCTCTTCCTGCCCCAAGACCTGAAACAAAGTGCAACTCGCTCCACAATAGATGTGGCAAGATTATGCAAGTTGAAACAAGTGATGTGTGGGTTCTACTTGGAGCTATGCCCCCCTGTGGTTGAATAGCCAATAACTGTTAAAGGCTTGTGTGAATTATGACCACTTGCAGAAGGTCCTGGATAATAATTTGTCCTTGTGCAACTATAATCTGGTGAGGTGGTCAACTCAGGAGAAAGGAGAATATTTGGCATATTGGTGACAAAACAAAATGTAGGTTCAGCTTTGGAACATTTCTGGAACCCTTCCCTGGAAACCTACATTTTTTTCTTTGCATTTAATCAGCCTGCCTCCCAAGAAGATAACAGACTAACTTGGAATGCTGACATAAGATAACAATGATTTTCTTCAGTTTTAATTGAGTACTAAAGCCCTATATTGGGCAGTGGCCCTGCCTTGTGAGACTCCACTACATTGAGCTAGCAAAATCTGAACTTATGTTGCCAAATTATTCTGACTGAAAATATGTAGTTGCGTGTGTACTCAACCTTGCTGACAGCTGCAAATTGCTAATGTATTCTGTAAATACTATGTGATAAAAATACAGTGGCTTCTTTTGCCCTTAACTAAAACGACTATGAGAAATGTCAATTGTTTATGCTGTATCTATGCTGATCCCAGTACTGTGATCAAGGCTCAGCATAACCATTTGTTGGTGTTATTTGGTGGTGTTTTCGAATTGGGGTCCTGGACTTTAAGGGAACCTGTATTTTTTTCTATGTTAATTTTATAATATTTTCCATATTAATTCAAAACAAGCTTGCAATGAAAGCATGATGGCTTGGCAAAGGACTTTAATGCAGGTCATCCATTTTAATCTGGTTTGGCTTTAGCAGCAGTGATACGATGCCACTGCTTTGCAGTAACCCTAATAAATGCCTGGAGACTAGTTCACCCCAAGGAAAGAAATAGTTTTTTTGTTCGGCGCCTCAGCTATTGCATTGACTTGCTATCCAGTACCTTTGCAAGGGCTGTCTTGTCTGACCAAGCTACTACATGGTTCTCCATAACCTTAACACCCCTAAACATAGTCACTGCGGACTTTAACATATCTTTCCTTTGCCAGCTTTTTCACACCTGATCGGCAGGGAATTTGACAATGTCAAACTGAGGAGTGTCTTCCTAGATATTTTCAGTGCTTACAATGAAGGGCTCGGGTCATTGCTTGTTTTCATACTACGATTTAACTTTTGATAAGATACAAAAAGACTCTTTCACCATCCCCCCTTCCCACCTTTTAACTCCGATTGCTGAGCCTTTTAAAAATATGAAGCTGGTGTATTCTCCCTTCAATTACAATTTCGAGTACTCTGTTTTGGGTCAGGGCCAACCAGCTGCAGACCACCAACTAAGGCAGTTGAGTAGTGTTTGGTTCTATATTAAGACGCCCCACCCTGCTGGTGGCACTGTTGAACATCAGCTGCAAATTGATCTTATCCTTTAGGATCATGCAGGGAACTGAGTCATAGAGCTAGGTATCCAGTGATTTTTTTGATTTTTGCAATATGTTTGAACCATCCTGAAACACAAGTACTGGATGACAGATCTATTACTGTAGGAAATGTAGATGAGCACCCTGCTGACTCATCCCTATGAAGCACAAGCACTCCAGGTTTCACTGAAGACTTCAGCAGTGCTTTGCTCTTCTTGCAAAATGATTGTTTTAAAATATTAACCCACATCAGAAACTTTATGTTGCATCATCTCTTTCTAAGCCATAGCAGACCACACCTGAGGTCCATGCGGATTTTCTCTTTTTCTGATTGCCAATCTCCCTTGATTCAGCAAAAGTACTTTAGAAACTGATAGATGTATCTATTTACTCATTGGAGACTTGTGCAAAAGCAGATTTTGGCGTTCCATAGTATTGAATAGTATACTCTATTTACTCAGTAAAGAATTTGCATCTGATTTTTTTTTTCACTGATCTTGTCAGTCAGATGAATACCACTAATATTTCAAACCACATTTATATTAGTGCACAATAGTAAGATCTGGTAACAAGATGAAAATTAATTATGTTGCCATTTTACTTCACGCTGGTATCTACATTAGTGTAATGCAAGCAGGCAGTAACAAACTATATTTTTTCAGAGTGCCTATTGACACCACTGTGCCGATAAGGAGTTGCACTACATCAGTCAGTGAGTGGGACTTAGGGCAGGACTCACAGCAAACAGTGTATTTTTCAGCAAATAGGACTGGTCAACAGTGCACCACAGCAAACAGTCTGTGGAGTCTATTTAAAAAGAGTCTACAAAATACAGCAAGCAGAACTCATGAACAAAACTGCAGCAACTTCTCCCAGTAAAAGCAGGGCATTTTCTGCAGCAAAATGTAGTGAGTGGAGGATAGTTACCTACAAGATGTATTCGAAAAATCAATCACAGTCAATTACAGCGGTGATTGATGTAAGAAATGCGCAATCAACTCCATTCTGGCCAGGGATGATGATGTCGTTATGTGCAGTTCCTGTTCACTCAGTGAGACTCTGTATTTGAGCAAAGTGAGCTCATATTCTTCAAAATATGCATGGAGCTCCACTAGCTATGGATAGGAATATTGCTCACAAGGTCTCCTTCCTGAGAGTTTTTTTTAAAGTTGCAATTTTAATTTTGGCCAAGTTCTTTACAACCATTAACAGTACAGAAACCATCTGGACTCTTTCTAAACTTGTTATTTTTAAAGTTTGAAAGATGTTTTGCAACATACTGGTGTGAAAAACAAATTTTTTTTTATTCGTTTGTGGGATGTGGGCGTCACGGGCTAGGCCAGCATTTATTGCCCGTCCCTAATTGCCCTTGAACTGAAGAGCTTGCGAGGTCATTTCTGAGGGAATTTTTTTTCTAAGAGTCAACCACATTGCTGTTGGTCTGGATTCACATGTAGGCCAGACCAGGCAGATTTCCTTCCCTAAAGGACATTAGTGAACCAGATGCATTTTTAGAACAATCGACAATGGTTTCATGGTCACAATTAGACTAACTTCTTTAATTCCAGATTTATTATCCGTGGTGGGATTTGAACCCATGTCCCCAGAGCATTATTGTGGGCTCTGGATTATTAGTCTAGTGACATGACCACTACACCACTGTCTCCCCCAGTGGTGCTTTAATGCCTACTGCCAAAATGTTTGTTGTGCCCAGATCAATGAATTTTAACTAGTTTATACCCGAGTTTGAGAAACCGTAACATAAATGGACAGTTGTATTTGTGTTTGTCATGGGGCAGTTCTGTTCACTGTTGGATACTTGATGCATCGAAGGACTAATGTATTCGAGTATGTATAAGACTTGTACAGAAACCAAACCTAACCTATGTGCTTAATATATGTTTCAGCCTGCCTGGCTGAGGACAATAATACATTTCAAATATTAGTTCCAATAGATGTTTTAAAGCTACTTAAGTGAAAAGTTGATCTGTGAATGTGAATTTACCTACTATTACAATCCACATAATGTTATACTGTTGGCTGGTCCCAATTATGCATGATATATTTTGTACAGATTTGAGTTTCCATAATAAAATGTGATAAATGTTGTCCAACTTTGCGGTCCTGACAGAGTAATGATATACCTTATTTCAGCCAACAATAATTCGCATGTTGGAGATTGGAAAAGAAGTGGCCTTATAAGCAGAAGACCTCCTTCTTTATTCTAGGTGTCTTGTATTGGATGGATCAAAAAATAGTCAGTGTACTTGGTACCTTACACTACAACAGAAACTGCACTTAAAAAGTACTTTATTGGCTTTAAAATGCTTTGGGTTGTCCTGAGTCATGAAAGGCACTATATAATCAACAACTTACATTTATATAACGCATTTGATGCAGTAAGCTGTCCCGAGGAGCTTCACAGGAGCATTATCAAAAGCACTTTGATAACGAGCCACAAGAGATATTAGCACAGGCGAGTAAAAGCTTGGTCAAAGAGATGGGTTTTAAGAGGTGTCTTAAAGGAGGGGAGAGAGTCAGTGAGATTTAGGGATGGGATCCCAGAGCTTGGGGCCTAGAAATCGGAGAAATGTAGGATTGGAGGAGTGCAGAATTATTTTGAGGTTTAAGACTGAAGGAGGTTACAGATATAGGAAGGAGCGCGGCCATTGAGGAATTTGAAAACCAGGATGAGAATTTTTTAAATCGAGGCGAGCCACTTTGGTCAGTGAGCACAGGGGTATTGGATGAACAAGTAGAGTAGGGATGCGATCAGCAGAGTTTTGGATGAGTTCAAGTTTACGAAGGGTGCAAGGTGGGAGGCCAGCCAGGAGAGCATTGGAATAAATGCAAGTTTTGTTCTTTTACCTAAATGTTGCAATAAAATGTTGCAGTATCTCTTTTGCCAACTGTCAGCCCACAGGTGTACTTGATCAGCAACCTCACCAAACATTAAAGCAATCTTCAAAGCAAGGCCCACAAACTCAATAGAAGTTGTCCTTTTTTTAAAGTGAGTTTTCCCTGTGCACAGCCAGTGGTAGCTGGTTTGTTAAATTCACTGAAAATTTACTAGATAAAAGTACCTTGATGTGTAGTGGTCTCACTGCAGCTTTCTCAGTTGGCATGTGGCTCTCGAGTCATTTACGGCATAGAAGGAGGCCGTTTGCCCCATCGAGTCCATGCCGGCTCTTTGCCGAGCATGTGCAGATTTTAATAACCACAGAATGCTGCATATTCTAAGGCTTCCTTTGAGAGATGGTTAGGAAGAGCTGTTAGAACATTTTGTGAAAATGCAATCGTATAAAAAGATGCATAGATCTGGATTTGAACCGCAAGAACAAAATTGCCAGTGCTGTGAACAGAAGTCAAAGTCACAGACTGAATTAGCAGAAGAATATAGTGTTGCTTGGACTGCCAGCAGCAAAATAAAAAGAAAAATAGGATTCTACCTCGAAACGAAACACAAGTGGAGATTTCAGAAGTGACATGAGATAGCTGTGCACTTCTACACTTGGTGATGTTAGAGGAAAATGTCTTGTATGGTTCAAGGTAGAGTGCAATAAAAAGTAATCAAAATCATTTGAAGAAGTTGGATTTAATGAACTCTCTAAAGCCAACTTTGGATGGATGAAGCGATAAGATATTGCATAACTCTTGTGAAAATGATCAAGAAGCCCATGAAGTAACCCTGAAATAACCAATGGATTTCAAAACTGCCTGCATTGTGGTGGTTAACTTTGATGAAGTGGGACTTTTTTGAAAGCTTCTACCAAGGGTAGCTCGCACCTTTTGCAACAGGAAGTGCATTGATTGGAAAATGGAGCAAGGAACCTGTGGCTCACCTTGGTTCAGATATGGGTGGACTGGAGAAGCTTCCTCTTGAGCTTGTTGATAAAAGTGAGTGGCCATGCTGTTTCAAAATTGTATGAAACTTCCCTGGTGGTATCATTTACTGTTTCAATTGGCAATCTTGGAGGGTTATACAATTTTTGAGGAGTATGTTCAATCTTTGCACGGAAAATCTTGGTGCATGTTAATCATTATGTGCAATTTCCCTGAGAATCCTGAAATTTCTGACCAAATGAATGTAAAACTTGTTTGTCTTCCAAAGAGTACCACTGAAAGGAGTTATTCAGATTTTCAAGAGTCATTATTGTAAGTTTCTGGCGAGAAAAAGACTTGCTGCTCATGAAGCCAAGACTGAATTCTTGATCGGTTTGCTGGCTGTCATGAATTTCAGTGCTGGAAGTTGGGATCTTGCGATGCAAAAAACATTGCGAACTGCTCGAAATTGAAGACGGTGTTGAGTTGCAGAACGTTTGGAAGTGATTTTAGCAAGCAGGAATAATCCATGCTAATGTTCTTCACTCTGATTTGAGGACTGTTTGGTCACCCGAGCCTTCATTGAAGTTTTGAGTTGACCTGAGTCAGAAGCAAATGATGAAATTAATTAGGATAGTGCAAATTTTGCTCCTGATTCTCCGACTCCAGCAGCCTGTCTCAAGATACTTTCTGACATTCGATATTACATGAAATGCTCACTTTTTATTCTTTCGTGGGATGTGAGCGTCGCTGTCAAGGCCAGCATTTGTTGCCCGTCCCTAATTCCCCTTGACAACTGAGTGGCCGTCTAGGCCATTCCAGAGGGCAGTTAAGGGTCAGCCACATTGCTGTGATTCTGGAGTCGTATGTAGGCCAGATCAGGTAAGGACAGCAGATTTGCTTTCATAAAGGGCATTAGTGAGCTCGATGGATTTTTAACGGCAATCAATAATAGTTTCATTGCACCATTACTGAGACTAGCTTTCAGTTCCAGATTTTTATTGATTAACCAAGGTGGGATTTGAGCCAGTGTCCCCAGGACATTAACCTGGGCCTTTGGATTACCAGTTCAGTGACATTACCACTTTGCCACTATCTCCCCCTCTAGCAACATGTTTAACTCAAATGTTGCTGGCCTGGCAAACACTGAAGAAGGACTCACTTGTGATTCAATTTTGAAGATAAGACAGTCCAAAATAACTTAATTTCACTGTAGTTAGGATTATTTAAGGTAAAATATTGGATTTTAGAACTTTCCTTTAGAATTATAAATGTTTTCAAAAAATGATTTTGCAAATGTTTATAAGGAAAGTTTACTTAGTGTTACAGTGCATATACTTTGTCAGACCAGATAAATTATTACATTAGGCTGACTCAGCTGTGCTTTGTACAATGTTTTCACAGAATGCTAAGCTTTTCTGGGAGATATTTCGAAAATCAATCGTTGGGTTTGGATGTACAGTCTACTAGTTAAATATTATTCACTATTACTACAAGAGCTTGATTCAAATTTCTAAATGTGAAAGAAAAAAACAAGCTTTTCATCTGTTATTTTTATGTTTAAAATGAAATTAACATTATAAAAATGCTGTTTGACTGTCAAGTTGTCTGATCTGTAACTTCAGTTGTCAGTGCTAGTCACTTATACTTATATGCAATTCTGATAGACCTGTAAGATCATATCCTAGCCCAGTCCATGATCTATGCCAAGAGCTTTGTTGTACAGCCTATTGCAGGCCTTTAATGTTAGGCACAGCCATTTTACCTTGCTAGTGCCTTTGCCAGACAATGTTATAACAAATGTAGTGCATGAAATCATAAGATAAAAACTATTTCTGGAGAGGTAAATCTATGTTGTTTATGCTTCTGAATGTGTAGTTCTGTAAATCAGGAAATGGAAGGGAGGGAGGAACTGAAGAAAATTACAATCACCAGGGAAGTGGTACTGAACAATTTGTTGGAGCTGCGGGCTGCCAAATCCCCAGGTCCTGATGGACTTCATCCTAGGATCTTAAAATAAGTGGCTAGTGAGATAGTTGATGCATTGGTTTTAATTTTCCAAAATTCCCTAGACTAGGGGAAGATTCCATTAGATTGGAAAATAGCCAATGTCACTCCTTCATTCAAAAAGGGAGCGAGACAGAAAGCAGGAAACTACAGGCTAGTTAGCTTAACATCTATCATAGGGAAAATGTTTGAAGTTATTATTAAAGATGTTATAGCAGGGCACTTAGAAAAAATCACTGTAATCAGGCAGAGCCAACATGGTTTTGTGAAAGGGAAATCATTTTTTACCAATTTATTGGAGTTCTTTGAAGAAGTAGCATTTGCTGTGGATAAAGGGGAACTGGTGGATGTACTGTACTTAGATTTCCAGAATGCATTTGATAAGGTGGCGCATCAAACGTTATTGCAGAAAATAAAAGCTTATGGTATGGGGTAACATAATGGCATGGATAGAAGATTGGCTAGCAAACAGGAAACAGAGAGTAGGCGTAAATAGATCATTTTCTTGTTGGCAAGATGTAACGAGTGGTGTGCTGCAGGGAGCAGTGAACCATAGAAAAAAGTACAGCACAGGAGACCATTCAGCCCATCGTGTCTGCGCCAGCTGATTAAACTATCTGCCCAAACTAATCCCACCTTCCAGCACCTGGTCCATAGCCCTGCAGGTTACAGCACCTCAGGTACATTTCCAAGTACCTTTTAAAAGAATTGAGGGTCTCTACCTCCACCACCATTCCTGGCAGCAAATTCCAGACACCCACCTAATCTTTCTACCAATCATCTTAAGTCTGTGCCCCATAGAACCACAGAAAAAGTACAGCACAGTGCTGGGGCCTCAACTTTTTACAATTTATATAAATGACTTGAATGAAGGGACCGAAGGTATGGTTGCTAAATTTGCTGATGAGACAAAGATAGGTAGGAAAGTAAGTTGTGAAGAGGACATAAGAGTGCTCTAAAGGGATAAAGATAGGTTAAGTGAGTGGGCAAAGATCTGGCAAATGGATTATAAAGTGGGAAAATGTGAGATTGTCCATTTTGGCAGGATTTAAAAAAAGCAAAAACAAGAAATGCTGGATTCACTCAGCAGGTCTGGCAGCATCTGTGGAAAGAGAAGCAGAGTTAACGTTTCAGGTCAGTGACCCTGGGGGCGTAAGGGGATAAAACTGAGACCTTTGCTGAGTACAGAACGCTCAGCATCAGAGAGGGGGAAGTCAGAGGGTATAGTGAATACACGGCAAGGGGTCAGATCAGAAGGGGTGGGGTCAGAGGGAAGTGAAGCGGAAGGAAGATCTGGAGGGGCATTAGTCCCCATCAGCTGCTGGAGCTTGCGTTCCTTAACACCTGAAAGGAAGAAAAAAAGTTTTTTGTTAATGCGTCGGATGAGACGTAAGAGATTTGAGATAAGGTGAGACGGTGCTGCTGGAGAGAGAGGTCCAGTGTGTGCATATGGCGGCGCATAGCACTGAGTGTGGATCTCAGGATGCGGCGAGAGTAGCAGTCCGAGGAACGTTGTATTTCTCGGAGATACCTGTGATCCTGGGTGGTTTCAAAGCATGATGGGTGAAACTGCGGTTGGAATCCACGTGGAATCAGTCGGAGCCGGAGACAGTCACTGAGGAAGGAGATGTGGCTGTGAAAACGAGTTTTGGTAGATACCTTATCAAACACCAGGAGGGAAATAGAAAGCAATGAAGGTGAACAAGGTAAAAGAGACAAACGAAAATCCCGTCGGAGAGAAGAGCAGAACTTCTTCAAGGTAGGCATTCCTGGAAGAGAAGTGGCAGTGAATTAAACACTAAAATAAAAGCAAAATACTGCGGATGCTGGAAATCTGAAACAAAAACAAGAAATGCTGGATTCACTCAGCAGGTCTGGCAGCATCTGTGGAAAGAGAAGCAGAGTTAACGTTTCGGGTCAGTGACCCGTTAACTCTGCTTCTCTTTCCACAGATGCTGCCTGACCTGCTGAGTGAATCCAGCATTTGTTGTTTTTGTTTCAGATTTCCAGCATCTGCAGTATTTTGCTTTTATTTAAAAAAAGCATATTATCTAAATGGTGAGAGATTGCAGAGCTTTGAGATGCACAGGGATCTGGGTGTCCTAGTGCATGAATTGCAAAAAGTTAGCCTGCAGATATAGCAAGTAATTAGAAAAGCTAATAGAATGTCATTGCGAGGGGAATTGAATACAAAAGTAGGGAGGTTATGCTTCGCTTATACAGGGCATTGGTGAGACCACATTTGGAGTACAGTGTACAATATTGGTCTCCTAATTTAAGCAAGGATGTAAATGCGTTGGAACCAGTTCAGAAAAGATTTACTAGACTAATACCTGGAATGGGTGGGTTGTCTTATCAGGAAAGGTTGGACAGGCTAGGCTTGTATCCGCTGGAGTTTAGAAGAGTAAGGCGACTTGATTGAAACATATAAGATCCTGAGGGGTCTTGACAGGGTGGATGTGGGATGGATGTTTTCTGTTGTGGGAGAATCTAGAACTAGAGATCACTGTTTAAAAATAAGGGGTTGCCTATTTAAGACAGAGATGGGGAGAACTTTTTTCTCTCTGAGGGTCGTGAGTCTTTGGAACTCTCTTCCCCAAAAGGTGGTGGAAGCAGAGTCTTTGAATATTTTTAAGGCAGAGGTCGATAGATTCTTGATAAGCAAGGTTATTGGGGGTAGGTGGGAATGTGGAGTCGAGGTTACAATCAGATCAACTATGATCTTGTTGAATAGCGGAGCAGGCTTGAGGGGCAGAATGGTCTACTCCTGATCCTAATCGTATGTTCGTATGTCCGGTAACATTCACATAAGCATTCTGCTTGAATCTTGCAATGTATGTTGGAGTTTCAATACATCAGCTTTGTTTCGTGAAGTGTTTTGAAACCTTGTGAAGTGATAACTGCTAATATTATAAACCATTTGATCTTTTTGGTGGTGTTTGATTATGGGCTGAGGAGATCAAGCTATGTGTCACGTGCTTCAGGTGTGGAAGAGGAAAGTCTAGGTGGAGGCCAGCGCTGGGGCTCAAGGTAAGAGTGAGTGCTGGGTGAGGTTTTAATTACTTGAACTGTTGAGTTGGGTGTTAGGTTGTGGAAGTGAAAAGAATTAACTGAAAGCAACATTTAAGGCTGGGAGCAGAGCTCTTAAGAGATGGGCACAGGTGTCGAGCAAGGCATGATCTCTGAGGGTCCATGTCTTATGAAGGCTCAGCATTCTGTAAATGGAATTGCAAGAGAGTACAGGTGATCTCTGTCACAATATTCAAAGGACTGTATGGTAATTAACTCAGCACTTAATATGTAATATTTAAAAACATTGTTATCAAATGCTTTCTTTCCAGTATGTGTCATGTTGACTGTATCTTGGAAAAACTTTTTTGTTCCAATGTGATCACAAAGAATTTTTTATGGAATGTGATTCATAAGAAAGACTTGGTGTACTGTGGTGAAAAATGACATTTAATGTATCACAATAGAATTTTTTTTTAACCAGAGAAGAGGAAGACAATAAATCCAGATTTAATAATCCTTGTCCAGACATGAGATTTTATTATAAAGATATATTGAAATAACTTAGTTTTTCTTGCTTAGTCTTATCTGAAGGGCCATTCATCGGTTGCCTAAAACTTCACTGCACAAGAGATGTTTTGAATCTGTCTTCTCGCAAAAAGCAGTTTTTATAAGTGCATCAAGTAATTCAACCGGGGGCACATTTCACTCCAGCCTAATCGTTGCCCTTACCCAATGCTCACACATCTGCACTTTGAGTGCAGATTGCTGAATTGTGATTAGGAGCAGGGATCCTGGCTGATTTTTATCCTTAATAACCTGGCGCCCCAACTTTTCCTCCTGCTGATCTCCACAAAATCAGCACCAATTGGCATTGAACCTAGGTCTTTAGTCTGTATTTCCTTTCCTAGGGATGTGGAAATTATTTTAAACCAATACAGGGCTCAGACGGGTTGGGGGGGTGTGGGCAGCAGGGGTGCAGGGAGGAAGATTTTTTTTTAAAAAAGGGATGAGAGCAAAGTGCAGATCATCAGTCGTGTTAAGTGAAATATTTCAGGTTTAGAAAAAAAATACAGGAAATAACAATAAAATAACAGATCAACATACAACAGAGGTGGTTAAAATGCAAGAATGTGAGTTAAAATGTCTGTTTAAAAACATCAGGGCATAAGTGCAGGACAGGGTCTGTTGCCACATTAAAAGTCGTATGCACTATGCATGTGGCATGAAAAATAAAACCATTGAATTCGAAGTGCAACTTCAGTTTAATGGGTATGATCATCACTAAGACCTGGCTACAAGCTGTGCATGACTGGGAGATAAATATTTCAGGTTATAAGGTCATTAGAAAGACTGGGATATGGGAAAAGGAGGAGAAATGGCAACATTGACACAGGACATGGTTGCAACATTAGGAGGGGATATCAGTAAGGTTGAGCAGGCAGTGGAAATACTATGGCGGAGATTGAGGAATTGTAAAGGATGGAAGACTTTGGTGGGATTTGTTTGTGAATCTCTAGATAGCAGTGATAAAGTGGCCGTATACGTAAACCTGGAGATCAGAGAAGCTTATTGCAAGAAACAGAGTTGTTATAATGGAAGGTTTCGCACAAGGGGAAGCAGAACAGCTCGAGTCCCAAAGGAAATGAATTTGTTGAATGTATTCAGGGCATTTTTCTGGAACAATATTATGTTCTTTGAACCAACAAAAGTACAGACCATCTTAGATTTAGTAATGAGCCTGAATTAGCCAATAAGCTAATGGTAAGGGAATACTTAGCTAACAGTGGCCCGAACATGGTAGAATTCAATCTTAAGTTTGAGCAGGGAGAAGGGTGAATCACGAACCAATGTTTTAAATTTAAGTAAGCCTGACTCGAGGGAAGGGGGAGTGCAGGTGTGGGATTGGTGAAGCAGAAATTGACCACAAGAAACTGAGCAGAACTAGGTTCCGATGAAGGGTCACTGACCCGAAACGTTATCTCTGCTTCTCTTTCCACAGATGCTGCCAGACCTGCTGAGTGGTTCCAGCATTTCTTGTTTTTATTTCACATTTCCAGCATCCGCAGTATTTTGCTTTTATTTGAGCAGAACTATTAATGGATACGCTGTACTGTACATACCCCTAAAGGGCAAGAACTGTATGTGTGTGTGTAATTGAACATTGGTCAACAAGGGAAGTGAGAGATCACATAAGCCCTTTCTTTTCTCTTTTAGTTTAATGCTAAGGCAAAGAACAGTGGGAATCCTGTGGACTGGGGAAGATATAAAGAACAACAAAGGGATACAAAGAAAGTAGTAAGAGTTGCAAAAAGGGAATATAAAAAATGTTTGCGAGGAATATCAAGGATAGCACATCAGGTTTTATAATATATAAGAGAAAGAAGGTGGCTAAGAGTTATGTGAGCCCCGTAATGACAGATGCAGGTGGTATTGTAATTGGAAATCAGGAAATGGCAGACTTAGTAAATAGCTACTATGTATTAGTCTTTGCTGTAACCAGAGATAAAAAGAAAACTAAAAATAAATCAAGAGGAGGAGCTAACTGGATTTATATCTAAAGTTTAAAAATGGTGATGCAGAAACTAATGAGGTTCGAGATCTAATCTCCAGTCCACAATGGTTTCCATCACAAGATATTAAAGTAAATGATGAAATGATTGATGCATTAGTCTTTCCAGAAGGCAATTGACAAGGCTCTACATAAGGATAATAAAAATAAGAGTGCATGGAATTGGAGGTAACCTATTGGTTTGGGTACTGAATTGGTTAGGAGATAGGAGACAAAACATTAGCAGGATGTGTCGCGCGGTGTCTCTATGTGAACATAAAAAAAAATGAACAGGAGTCTGCCATTTGGTCTTTCAAGCCTGCTTTCCTCATTTCTGTAAGATTATTGCTGAACTTCTACCTTAGCTATGCCTTCCCCATATCCCTTGGTATCCCAAAAATCTATCAGTCTCTCCCTTCAATATCCTCAATGACTCAGCATCCACCGTTCTCTGGGGTAGAGAATTCCAAAGGCTCACAACCCTTTGAGTGAAAATTTTTTTGCATCTCAGTGCTAAGTGACTGATCCCTTATGACTGTGACTCTGTGTTCTAGATTTCCCCAGCCAAGGGAAATATCCTCTCAGCATCTACCCTGTCAAGCCCCTTAAGAATTTTATCTGTTTCAATGAAATCACCTCTCATTCTTCTAAATTCTGTGAAATGTAGGCCTGGTCTACTCACTCATTCCTCATAGAACAATTCGCCTCATCTCAGGAATCGGTCAGGTGAACCCTGATTGTACTCCCTCTAAGGCAAGTATATTCTTCCTTGGGTAAGGAGACCAAAACTGTACACAGTACTGCAGGTGTGGCCTCATCAAGGCCATATACAATTGCAGTAAGACTTTTTTTTAACTCTTCCACTCCAATCTCTATGTAATAAAGGCAAACATATCATTTGCTTTCCTAATTGCTTGCTATACCTACATGTTAAGTTACTGTGGTTCGTGTGCAAGGAAACTCAGATTCCTCTGTATACTGACATTTCCCAGTGTCTCTCCATTTAAAAAATATTCTGCTTTTCTGTTTTTTCCTACCAAGGAGATAACTTCACATTTCTCTACATTATATGCCATCTGCCACGTTCCTGCCCACTCGCCTGATTTGCATAAATCCTTTTGCAGCCTCTTGCGTCCTCCTCACAGCTTACTTTCCCACCTGACTTTGTATCATTAGCAAACTTGAATACATTGCACTTGATCCCTCATCTAGGTCATTGATATAGATTATAAATAGCAGAGGCCAAAACACTGACCCTTGTGGTACTGCACTAGTTGCAGCCTGCCAACCCAAAAAGGACCCATTTATTCCTACTTTCTGATTTCCGTCCGCTAACTAATCCTCGGTCCATGCTAATCTATTACCTCCAATCCGATGAGTCCTAATTTTATGTAATAACCTCTTGTGTGGCAACTTATTGAATGCTTTTGAAAATCCAAATCACTATATCCCCTGGTTTCCACTTTATTCCCCTACTAGTTACAACTTCAAAAATTCTTTAAAATTTGTTAAATATAATTTTCTTTTTATAAATTTGTGTTGATTCTGCCCAATTGTGTTATGATTTAAATTCCCTGTGTTTTATTTTGTTCATGGGATGTGGGCATTGCTGCCAAGACCAGCATTTATTGCCCATCCCTAGTTGTTCTTGAGAAGGTGGTGGGGAGCTGCATTCTTGAACCGCTGCAGTCCACAGTGCTGTTAGGGAGGGAGTTCCAGGATAGTGACCCAGCGACAGTGAAGTAACGGCAATATAGTTCCAAATCAAGATAGTCTGTGACATGGAGGAGAGCTTTCAGTTGGTGGTGTTGCTGTGCGTCTGCTGCCCTTGTTCTTCTAGCTGACAGAGGTCCCAGATTTTGGAAGGTGTTTTTGAAGGAGTCTTGGTGAGTTGCTGTAGTGCATCTTGTAGATGGTACATACTGCAGCCACAGTGTGCCGGTGTAGGGAATCAATGTTTAAGGTGATAGATGGAGTGGCAGTCAAGTGGGCTGCTTCGTTCTGGATGTTGTCAAGCTTCTTGACTGTTGGAGCTGCACTCATCCAGACAAGTAGAAAATATTCCATCACACTCTTGACTTGTGCTTTGTGGGCGGTGGATAGGTTTTGGGAGTCAGGAAGTGAGTTACTTACCGCAGAATTCCCAGCCACTGACCTGCTCATGAAGCCACTGCATGTATATGGCTCTTCCAGTTCAGTTTTTGGTCAATGATAACTACCCCCCACCGCCCACCCAGGATCCTGACAGTGGGGGATTCAGTGATTTAATGCTGTTGAATGCCACTGCTCATTGCCTAACACTTTTGTGGTGCAAATGTTACTTATCAGCCCAAGCCTGAATGCTGTCCAGGTCTTACTACATGTGGCCATGGACTATGTCATTATCTGAGGAATTGCGAATGGAACTGAACAGGTCTTACTACATGTGGCCATGGACTATGTCATTATCTGAGGAATTGCGAATGGAACTGAACACTACGCAATCATCAGCGAACATCCTCAGTTCGGATGGTAATGGAAAAGAAGGTCATTGATGAAGCAACTGAGATGGTTTTTCCTGGGACACTGCCCTGAGGAACTCCTGCAGCGATATCCTGGGGCCGAGATGTTTGGCCTTCAACAGCCACAAGTGTCTTCCTTTGTGCTAGGTATGACTTCAACCAGTGGAGAGTTTTGCCCCATTTCCCATTGACTTCAGTTTTCCGAGGACTGCTTGATGCCACACACACTCAAATGCTGCCTTGATGTCGAGGGCAATCACGTCTGGGATTCAGCTCTTTTGTTCTTGCATTATGAATGATGGATTTTGTAGCATGATTGTTTTAAAAACTGTAATTTTTAAAAGTTTAAGATGAAGTTAGGGAAGTCAGGTGCCTCACATCAACTCTGTTTAAAGACAAGACAGAAATCTTGGTTTCCAGGACAGCAGAGGGCCCAGATCAAAGACCTTTTTGAAAAAGAGACTGCAGGGTATAAAATCTGAAGATCATGGGTTTCACCCTCCCAGACTTTCGGATCGTAAACAAAGAGTCACTGACTCTGAGAAGGTAAATGAATGGGAGTTGCTAACACCTGGAAACAATGGAAAGCTGAAGTGGTTCTGCTGTAGCCAGACTTGTGGACTTTGCATCTTGGAAAAGGACCATTGGCTATTGACTTTTGATTTAAGATAAATTTTGAAGGCAGAGAGGCTGTAAGGAAGAAGACCCAGCGGTGGCAGCCTTAAGGGAGAGAAAGAGAGAACACCTACCTGCTTTCTCAAGACTGATGCAGCGAAACTCTGCGAAGACTTGAACCTGTTTTGAAAGTTGAGACTTGCCGGAGAAATAAAAGACCAACAGGATAACCAGGAATTGTCTTGTTCACGGACGTCTAGGTTGAAAGTGCTTGGAGAAGTGAGCGAAGAGGACGTTGATTTTGAGAAAGATCTGGGAGATCCAACCCAATGCAACTGGGAGTAGTTTGGAACTTTTAATTGTAAAGATTTTGACATCAAGGAGGACTGTGTAACGTCTAAGTGTGGTGTGAGATTTTCAAGTATTTTAATAAGTAAAGAAAATACCTTTCATTGTAATTTGGGGTATCAGCTACTTAGTACTATTTTGTTAATGGGATTTTCTTTTAGTTATAATAAAAGTCATAAAATGTGAAATCTTGTCGTGTAATTCTATAAATTGGTCTAGGGAGTTCATATCTTATGTTTTAACGTTAATGGGCCAGGGCTGCAATGAGGTCTGGAGTCCAGTGGTCCCGACAGAACGCAAGCCGAGCATCAGTGAGCATGTTATTGGTTAGTAGGTGTTGCTTTGTAGCACTGGTGACGACACTTTCCATACGTTGATGATGATTGAGAGTAGATTAATGGGGTGGTAATTGGATGGATTGGATTTGTCTTTTTTTCTCATGGACAGGGCATACCTGGACAATTTTCCACATTGTCATCTAGCTACCAGTATTGTAGCTGTACTGGAACAGCTCGGCTAGGGGCGTAGCTAGTTCTGGAGCACAAGTTTTCAGCACTGTAACTGGAATATTTTCAGGGCCCATAGCCTTTACTGTATCTATTGCACCAAGCTGTTTCTAGATATCACATGGAGTGAATCAAATTGGCTGAAGACTGGCATCCGTGATGCTGGGGACCTCAGAAGGAGACAGTGATGGATCATCCACTCGGCATTTCTGGCTGAAGATGGTTGCAAATATTTGAGCGTTGTCTTTTGCACTGGCATGCTGGGCTGCAACTGCAGCAGTCTCCTCTTATTGGTTGTTTAGTTGTCCACCACCATTCATGACTGGATGTGGCAGGACTGATCTGTTGATTGTGGGATTGCTTAGCTCTGTCTATACTTGCTCCTTCTGCTGTTTATCATGTTTGTATAGTCATATGTTGTAGCTTCACCGGGTTATTTTTAGGTAGGCTTAGTGCTGTTCCTTGCATGCTCTCCCACACTCCTCATTGAACCAGTGTTGGTTCCCTATCTTGAAGGTAATGATAGAGGGATATGCTGGGCCATGAGGTTACAGGTTGTGGTGGAGTACAATTCTGCTGCTGCTGATAGCTCTTAGCGCCTCATGGATGCCCACTTTTGAGCTGCTAGATTTATTCTGATTCTGTCCCATTTAGCAGGCCCCTAATGATAGATTTCAACATTTTTCCCTACTACTGTATTCAGGCTAACTTCTCCCTCTCTCCCTTCATTTTTATTTATAAATGATCTGGATGAAGGAATAGAGAGCCATATATTTAAGTTTGACGACTCTAATTTAGGCGGCAATAAATCGTACAGATGGGAACAGAAAGTTGTAAAGGGACATTGATGGATTAACTGTGCAAAACTGTTGCAGCTGGAGATCAATATGGGATGTATGAGGTCATTCACTTTAGACCTTGGAAAGATAGATCAGAGTCTTCACTAAATGGTGAGAAGCTAGGAGCTGTTGTTGATCAGAGAGATTTAGGGGCCCAAGTACTGAAATCACTAAATGCTAGTGAACAAGTACAAAAAATAATTTAAAAGGCTAATGGAATGTTGGCCTTTATCTCAAGGGCTGGAATGCAACAGGTGAAAGTTAGGTTACAGCTGTACAGAACTCTTGTTAGAACCCATTTAGCGTACTACATTCAATTCTGGGCATCTCACCTCGGGAAGGATATATTGGCTTTGGAGGGAGTGCTGTGCAGATTCAGCAGAATGATATTGAGGCTAAAATGATTAAATTCTGAAGACAGGTTGCATGGACTTCAGTTCTGATGAAAGGTCACTGACCTGAAGCGGTAACTCTGCTTCTCTCTCCACAGATGCTGCCAGACGTGCTGAGTATTTCCAGCACTTCTGGTTTTTATTGCATAGACTTCTATTGTTTTGAATATAGAAAATTATGGGGTGATCTAATTGAAGTGTTCAAGATAATTTAAAAGAATTGATTGGATGGATGTTTGTCTGCGGGAGGGCTGGTGGAGGATTTCAGTCTTGATGTTGAGTGAGAGAACAATCCTTTTGTATGCGGAGCTAGGGTGTTTTGGAGTGATGCCAATAAGCACTTTTCACACAAATGGTCGGGGAAATTTGGAACACTCTCTCAAATGGTAGTGGAAATTTGTGGGAACTATAGAGGCATATCCCTTCTGTCCACTGTCAGGAAGATTCTCACACAAATCTTCCTGAACTGCCTTCTGTCCATCAGCGACAGTCCTTCCAGAGACCCAATGTGGTTTCTGGCCATCCCGGACAACCACAGACGTTATCTTTGTCGCTCAGCAAATTCAAGAAAAATGCCTGGAATAATGCAAAGAGCTCTCTTAATTGATCTGTCAAAGACATTTAACCATCAATCGTGGAGCCCTTTGGAACGTTCTCCAAAGACTTGTACGTCCAGCAAAACTTACTATTCTGTGACCGCTTCATGACAGTATGACAGCAACCATCCTTTGCAATGGATTGGAGACTGAGTCCTTTTATATCCGGACAGCGTCAAGCAAGGCTATGTGATTGCGCTGCTCTCCTCACTATCTACCTGAGCCTGGTCATGGAACTCATTCGTGACCAATCATGACCCCTTGTGGAAGTTGAGTTTTGACTCTATGGGAAGCTTTTCCACCTTAACAGGCTGAAAACCAAGACTAAGGTGACCATCCAGCATATTCACAATTTAGAATATGCCGATGACTGACTGACTGTGTGCAGTTGTGGCCCACACTGCAAATGACATTCAGGCCATTCTTAACCTCTTCAACTCCACATACAAAAGGATTGTTCTCTCACTCAACATCAAGACTGAAATCCTCCACCAGCTCTCCCGCAGACAAACCTCAACACCTCCAGCTATTCATATTGATGGGGAGACTTTAGAAGTTGCTGAACGCTTCTCATATCTCGGCAGCTGCCTTTCTGAAAAAGGTCATCATTGAAGTGGAGATCCAACACAGAATCAGCTGTGCTAGTGTAGCATTCCAAAAAGTGCACAACTGGGTATTCGACAATAGAGATCTCCAAAAGAGAACAAATACTTCAGTCTATAATGCTGTTGTTGTCACCATCCTTCTTTATGGTAATGAGACTTGGGTCACCTACCAAAAGCATCTCTGGGTGCTGGAGAATTTCCACCAGGATACTAAAAGTCAAGTGGGAAGACAGGCGAACATACTCTAGCATCCTCACTGAAGCAATTCCTCCAGCATTGCAACCATGATTATTAGCTCCACTGGTCTGGCCACTGCATCTGCATGCCAAATAATTGGCTTCCGAAGCATACCCTCTTCTCACAACTTATGGATGGCACCCGATCTCGAGGAGGACAGAGAAAATGTTTTTAGGACACTCTGAAGACTTCATTGAAAAGGGGACAAATTGACATTGGTGCATGGGAGGAACTTGCCATAAACAGAGTACCATGTGGCAGTGCCTTATCCAACAAGCTGCAACACAGTTGGACACTGACCACATAAACTCTGCTGCAGAGAAGTGACGAAAGTGGAAGGAAAGACACCAGGAGGAACCCCCCCTTCTTCAGGGCAACTCTTATCCTCTCTGGCCAAAGATCTGTGACTCCAGGATTGGCCTATTGATTCACTTGAGGGCACATAAATCATGAATGCCTGGCATCCTTGTCCTCGTTTCGAGGGACTGACAACAACAACAATAACTTCACACAAATGGTAGTGGAAATTTGGTGAACACGTCCACCAAAAGCTGTTGAGGCTAGGTCAATTGTAAATTTCAAAATGGGGTTGATAGATTTTTGTTACGCACAGGTGTTAAAGGTTATGGATCCAAGGCGGGTAGATGGCGTTAAGATACAGATCAGCCATAATTGAGTAGTGAAACAGGCTCAAGGGGCTGATTGGCCTACTCTAGTTCCTATGTATGGTTCAACCACTCATTGAGACTTTGGAACAGACATTGCTTAAATGCTTATTTTAAGCCTCATATTGTTAGTAACGTGATTTGTTTTGAGACTGACAATATTAAATTATCTTTAAAAATGACAAATGGTGATGATGAAAAATGACTGAAGGTATAAATGTGATGAATCATTGCTTCATATTCCATACTGTAAATGATAGTGATATTTAAGCAATAATGCAGCACACGTTTACTTTCTATTTTTGTTGGTTTTTGCATCCTTACAACAAGTTGGTATCCACCTTTTTATTTCTTTGCAAGGACCCTAACTTTTAGAAAGTTGGGTATTTTGTTGCCACTGTTTTTTTGCTGTATAATGCATTTCGAGTTCAGTTTAACCTTCACACTGATGACCTATTTATAAGTAACAAATTCCAGTATGTCTAGGAGGAAAATATCAGTAGATTTGTTAAGATCTGATAAAGCTTCTTGAGTCCAGTTTTGCAGAGGACTTTTGAGGCATCTAATACATCTTTCGTGGCAACTTAAATATTATAATGCCATACAGTGATAATCAAAACAATTACCACACTTAAAACTCTGAGCTCAAGATGGTGGGGGCTTAAAATGTGTTGCAATGAAGATATTGATAGCTTCTAAAATGTGATCTCTTTATGTGCTGTGTTCAGTAATTCTCAGTAAGTGAGGAACTTCGGAGCTTTCAAACAGCCAAGTTTTGAAATCAGCCCCCCTGCATTGTTGACAAGTGTAGAGGAAATATGTTTTAATTTATCTGATGGTGTAAATGTAGAGAGTGATTTCAGTCTATACAACAGATGTAGATTTTGGAAAGCAGTTGCATTAAGCCAGCTGTTGCTTATCATCTTACCCTGCTGACAACTTATTCCAATGGAAACTAAGTTATGTGTTATCTTTCCTTGCTCGATAATTATAGGTCTAGGTAGAAAATTGACAGCAAAAATATGTTTTTAGGGAAAAGAACAAGAGAAGAGGTAGAATATAAATGAAAGCAGAACATTTCCAGCAAATACAGATGCTCCACAGCAAGGTAGTAATTTTGAGCTGTTATTTCAATTTAAAAAAAATAGCGATTTATCTCTCACTTAAAATTTTTTATCCGTTAATCCAGGTCTTAATTGTTTGTTTAATTGATACAATTACGATATCCATTTCAAGTTTTTTTTTATTACTGTTGCTATTATTGTCCACAAAAACAATCCAGCATTAAAAGCCATTCTATTTCTGGATTCATGCTGTTCTCTCTTTATAGATTCAAATTTATTAATACAGAATTATGAAGAAAAACTTGAACTGAATTGTTTATTGTGAAGAGAGCATTAAAGATTGAATCATCCTGTCTAAAAATGCAAATGAAAAAGAGAAATTGGTCGGCTTTACATTGCTATAAGCAAAACAAATGCATCACAGCCTGAGTCTGAAAAAAATCTCTGTCCTATTTATGGCTGCCATTTAGCCAACTGGTTAGACAGATAAACTTAGCTGCTTGCATATTTATAAGGTGACCCAAAAGTGAGAAAAATCATTCGTATGGCACTGTTGCCGCTGACATTGCTAAACTTTCACGTGCCAGCTTTACTAAACTTTTACGGGCACCACATGCTTTGACTGCCATTCCACAGGACAAAGTTCTATGCTGGAAACTGGATATGCTTTGTAACAATCCAAAGAGGTGTTGGTTGACTTTGCTCCTTCATAGCAGCATCCGATTCAGAGGGCAACTAAGAGTAGGTTCCTTTTCTTTTCTGGTGGTTCAGCTTCTGTAATTTGTGCACCAGGCTGCTGGCCTTATGCAACTTCTGACGATAACAGTAAGGTAAGAATTGACTTTCAAAATTCACCCTTCTTGGAGTTTTTGAAGCACTCCAGTGTCTTAAACGTTGGGTCCAATGCTCTCGTTATTTTAGCCTTGTGGAGTTGATGCTTTCTTTGCATTGGCTAAGTCTGCAATGTGAGAGTGCCTAAAATGAACAACATATGTTGGGTCATCAGCTGAGAATTATAACAAAAAGATAAATGACACAACACAGGTAAAATCATGGAGCAGGAAATGTGCATCTTTTCCCTCAAGGAGCTTGGTCACATACCTGCAGGGCTTCCAACTTTTGGGGCTGGATTTTACAGCACTCCCGACATCAGGAGGTGTGGGGGGTGGGGTGGCGGGAAAATGCCTCTGGCAGAGGCCCGCTATGGGCCTCGACACCGGGAAGGCCCGGCCTGGTATTGCCGGCGGCGGCTAAGCCTTGTGGCACCCCCGCACCCCCCCCCCCCCCCCAACCCCACACACCGTTTTGCGGCGGGAGCCCCATTTAAATACTTAAATTTCATTAAATAAATGAATTGATTACCTTTCCACTCCCACCGTCCGTCCCGGAGCGATGTTGGTGCCGGTGGCAACACTCCTGCGCATTCGGATCCCTGTCCGGGGATCTGAGGCGGAACACTTGGTGGGGTGGGGTGGGGGGTGCAATTAAGTTTTTCAGTGCGGGGTGGGGTGGTGAGGAGTGGCGCCAGACTCCTTTCATTGGTCTAGGGAATGGTGGGAAGGGGTGAAGTTTCTGAACTTTGGTGGGCGGGGGGGGTGGGGAAGGGATGTTACACAAGGTAAGTGTTTTGGTGGGGTGAGAGCAGGTAATTAATTCTGTGGTTATTCAGGGGGTGGGAGAGTGTCAGGATCGATGTATTTTATTTTTTAAAAACACTATCTTCAAATAATTAAATTGAATGTTGGGGCTTGAAGTCCTTTAACAATGGCATCCGCGCCTGCACAAAGGCTGCTGACACCATTGTCGGGTTGGACAGCCCGCCCCCTCCATGTCATCGGGGTGGGCGGTCCACCCTGGCCATTGAAATGAGCCGCCGAGCTGAATACTGTGTGATGTGCGGTCCATCCTTGTTTACGCAATGGCGGGAATGTAAAATGCAGCCCCTGGAGTTTGTCAAATTCAGTAGGAGTGGGCTTGTGCTTCTGAAGAGCTAATGTGGCTGTAATAGCAAATCTATTTCTTAGTCGTTGTTAAACCATCTGTAATGTGGAGTTGCATCAGTTCAAACATCTTGTATAAGCGATTCTTGTTGCTTTCCTTTTGCAGCTTGTTGTATGTTTATTTCTGCACTATTACCTGGGCAGTTTTTGAAATGACGGACAAGTTTTTTACATCTTATCAGTAAGTTTCTGAGGGCAGCATCATTAAGTGCTATTGTGATCAGTGGGTGCAGACTGACTGATGCCAGGCACATATTCAAATGACAAAGGAATGACTGCTGCTATCATATTGCACGTGTGGTTGGTACCAATTGTTCTTACCTTGCCTTTGATATCCTAGTATTTCACAACATCCAAGAAACACATTGCACATGATCCAACATAGTGTGCCTCTTCAGTGTACTGTGCAAAATTCTGTAGTGTCCAAGCACATCAGTCAGTGTACAGTGATTGCAAGATAGCAGGATCACAGTGAAGGAATATGTTTGGCCTTTCTACACAGTCTCAATATGAGGATGAATGGCAAATGTATTGTGAAGTGTAATGACTTTCCACCAAAAATAATTGTGTAGTTATAATTCATTAAATTGATTGCTCATCTACACTTAATTTTAAAAACCAACAAAGCTACATATCTACTTCGCTTCAAAAAATTTTCATATAGTTTTCCATGGTGCCTTAACTTGCTGTGTGCTGCATTACCCAGCAGTAATGTATGCCATGGAGTCTGCAGTGGCCCTGTTCCTAAACATGTGTTTGGGGGGGTAGGGGGGTATGGGGGAAATACTTCCTGTTAATAGAACATTGCAAACAGTTCCCACCAACCTTCCAGCCTCAAGGGAACAGTTACAAACATGTTTTGATGTGTACCTCTGCCGGTCCTCAGTTAATCTCTACTTCTGAACTGACATATATCATTGGCTGCTGGTCATCTCACCTTTCCTCATGAACATTCCCCCATCTACTCCACCCCTTGTGGCTGAGCGAACCATTGCCATAAGCAATGAGCAGAAATGAATTCCTCTCTAACAGCAATGAATCCAACATAAGAACCAACCTGCATTCAAATGTCAACAAAGCTGTTAGCTTAAAAGAAATTCAAGTAATATTCTGGACTCCTTTCACACTCCCCCTCCCTCATCTCCATCTGGTGAGATAAAAATTCATAGAACGAGATGTGATGGCAGATGTCTGTTCCTTGCCCAAACCCGCTGAAAGTGTTTGAGGTCCCCAGGAAAGTTAGCCATCCTTGTTCCCCATCAAAACCCTCCACCTACTGAGATTGTTTGCCACCTGGGCCACACTCTTCGAGACTATGCTCATTCTTCCCTCTACCACCAGTAGAGGATTCTTTCAGTGCCTATCGAGTGGGTATGAAAGGTCCTTGGGTGGTGAAATGCACTATATAAATTTAAGTCTTGCTTTCTCACTTTCTTCGCTCACTTTGTCGCTTTATTCTCCAGCTTTGCAATTCCACTTTTTTTATAAAGTCTACCTCATGTTGCACATAACAACAGAGTCCCCATTTGCATCTTATGCTCATAATCTCTATCACAGCAACAATGTGATGGGATCTTAAATGGCAGAATGGAAGTGACATGTATTTGGACCTGCCAAATAATGAAATAGACACAAGATATAAAAGTGAGTAATGTGATGCAAGCCTGTGGTGCAATCTTCCTATTCTATCAAAAACACCTACACATTAGAAGATAGAAATTCATTATTTCATGCTTTTCATAAAAATTGCAGAACAGATGGAGGCCATTTGGCCCAGTGGGCCTGTGCTGGTGCTTTCAAAACTTCCTTCTGCCTAACTATGTCTAAAAGGTTCTGTGGTTCTTGTATTGTTCCTGCTGTGAAAAACAGCAGTCCATAGGATGTTCATTGTGTTATTTTATGTGCTTAGGAATCCAACTACTGGAATGTCCTTTTCAAATATACTAACATGAGCGGTTTCATTGTTTGGGTTATCAAGGTTGAAAGTTATTCTAGCTTCTTGACCGCAATTTTCCTTTCCTGTTCTCTGTTCCCTGTAAATGCTTATGGCCAGTCCTGCTTGTTGATCCTCAATGTCCTTGTTCACCTGCATTGACTCTGGGTCCCTCTCCACCTCAAATTTAAAATTCTCATCCTTGTGTTTGAATCCACCAATGGCTTCGCCTTTTTTGATTGTAACCTCCTATCTCCCACCCTAAACTCTCTGTACTTCTTCCTCCTTTCCCTTCACCCCACCGTTAGCAGCTGCACCTTCAGCTGCCTAGGCTCCATTCTCTGGAAACCCTGTCTAAACTCTCCTACTTCTCCTCCTGCCTCTCTTCCTTTACGAGCCTCTGTAAAACACATCTCTTTGACCACTTTTTTTGGGTTTTCTTAAACACCATTGTGCCCATGCGGGCTTTTTCATTGGTAAAAATGAACGCTGTGTGTTTTTACATGAACAGTCCGCCCCCCCCCCCCCCCCCCCCCCAGAATCCCTCAATAAACTTACACTCAATGGAGGTTTACTGTGGGAGAAGAGAATTGAGTCTTGAAAACTATATTTGTGGCCTTCCAATTTGTTTTAGTGTCTGTTGTTGTTTAGCATATAAAACTATTTTCTTGGTGATTTACAGTTACGCTCAAGGAAATTAATTATTTTTTAAAATACCTAATCACTGTTTCAGCAAATGGTTTCTGATCAAATTCTTTGAAATACCAAAGAAGTCAAGTAGGAAAATTGAACAAAAGCTTTAAAAGGGCCAAGATGATTAAGCTGGACTTGGGTTAGATCATCTATCAACAATCTCTCTACACTCTGTCCTGCTACCCTGGACAGCAGTTTGCTCCCTTTGCATCCATCTGATGCTCAACAATCTTATGATGCATGTGTTATAATTTTATAAAGCCTCTCTCACAGCCACCATAGAGATCGATTTTAAAAAGAAACTTCTAACATCCAAGTGAGGAGTGCCTTTCTGAATAACAAGATGCGACTAATTGTCAATTGTTTAATTCTGAGAGAAACATCATATCTCAGATTGACCCAGAATTTATGGTGGTAATAACGGTAAGGCTCTCAGTGCTTGCCATTAATACTGTGTAAAACTGACAAACATCTGGCGTCTGAATGCAGTTAAATGCAGAAATCTGCAATTTTCTGTCAGGGGCGGCGCAGTGGTTAGCACCGCAGCCTCACAGCTCCAGCGACCCGGGTTCAATTCTGGGTACTGCCTGTGTGGAGTTTGCAAGTTCTCCCTGTGTCTGCGTGGGTTTTCTCCGGGTGCTCCGGTTTCCTCCCACATGCCAAAGACTTGCAGGGTGATAGGTTAATTGGCCATTATAAATTGCCCCTAGTATAGGTAGGTGGTAGGGAAATATAGGGACAGGTGGGGATGTGGTAGGAATATGGAATTAGGATAGGATTAGTATAAATGGGTGGTTGATGGTCGGCACAGACTCGGTGGGCCAAAGGGCCTGTTTCAGTGCTGTACCTCTAAACTAAACTAAAAACTAAATTGTCAATTCAATGCCAAATTAATACCCTGCTCCTCCACAAAGTGGACTGTTGTACTCTTCATCAATGGAATCATTAGAAATCACTGTTGTGAACTTCAACTATTTATGTACTAATACTGGTATTAGACAATAGAAATGTTGAGCCTTGTTCACTCAGGAGTAACTGAGCTCTTAATGGCGCACTAAGTCATTATTACTGCTGAACAACCTCTCTGGCCCTGAAAAACTAACTTTAAAAGTGGATTTTTAATAATTAAAAAAAATTTTTTTGTTATATTTATGTTTCTCCCTTCACCCCTTGTATATGGCCCAACCTTTATTTCACTTTCCATACAGTAATTTAAATGTGATTTATATTCCCTGCTGTTTTACTTCCTATTTTGAGAATTCGTCACTGTGATTGGCTGATCAGGCTGCCTGCTCTGTTGTTGGATGACCCAGGTCCCCTGTAGATTGAAACTGACTTTGGAAAGAAGAAATCTACATTCTGGAGCCTGCTAAATCTCTTTGGGCAACTTTGTTTGCTCTCAGTGGCAAGTGCCATTCGTTGGCCACTGACCACAAAATCCAGGCCACTGTAATTACCACTTGTTTGCCACAATTCATCTCAAAGCTTCCTTGGGAAACATGCCTCTTTTTGGCAGCTTTGCTTAAAAATGTTGTAATTTGTATTCCATGCCCTTTTCTATAAAAACATGCCTGCTGAATTTCAAACTGTGACGGTGGTCTTATTAGGAATTTCAGTGAACCAGAGTATTCATGAAATATGTTTCTAGTTCCCTTTTAACCTTATCTCGTCAACTTGGAAGAATGATGAATTATCTCAAGGATTTCAGAACATTGTGACAGTAGTTGGCCAAAGGAGTAGTAGAGTTCCCCTGTTAGTGGTGGTAGCTGACAGAACTAGACTTTTTTGCTTTTATGATTGCTATTGTCAATAAAGGCAGTGCATTTAGATAAAACCTGCTTAAAGTGGCTCTGCCCTGCATTTCTGACTACAGTGCTTGTTTGCACAGTTACCAAGTGTCATTCACACTTGTGAAGCAGTTGCTGAAACTCTCACCTGATAGAAAGTAGCTTCCCCTCTCCCCCATAGCACAGGTGATATTTAATGAGTGCCAATGTTGTAAAACCATATATTTCCTTATTTTTGAGATTTTAAAAAAATCGTTATGTTGCCAGAACATTGAGGTATTGATTTAGCTATTTAACTTTTTTTTTTTACAGGCTCGAATAGCATTTTTGCAAGGAGAAAGGAAAGGTCAGGAAAATTTAAAGAAGGACCTAGTAAGAAGAATAAAAATGTTAGAATATGCTTTAAAACAAGAAAGGTGAGTGATTTGGTGTACTTTTTGTATTGAAGATTTTCAAATTGTGACTAGAATCCTTTTTTTTAATCAATTGGATTTAAATATCAATCGACAAGCTATTACATTCTAACCTATTTAGAAACTATTCATTTTCAGCAAAGAAGGCTGAAAATTTGCCCTCATTTGAATGCTTGTATCAGCAGCATTGCTTGTTAACTTAGGTTTCTTCAATGTGAATATGATGTATTTTCATTTATTGAGCTTTTCAGTGTGATTATTTTGCACTATTGATTTCAGTGCTGTTTATTATCTTACATTTGTTGGCTGTTAATTTTGTTCAATTTATTCAGGAAAGGCTTGGATAACTGGGACAAAATAAGTAGTTATTGATACGCAAGTTAGATATAATGGGTATCGACTGCCTTTGAGTTTAGGATTGAGAAAAATGAGTAAAACAGAAGCCTGCAAACAAAAAAGAGACCAAAATACGGTTTGAAATTGCAATTTTGCATTCTGATGGCAGCTGTTCATCTTTCTGCCAATCACACCTCCTCTAGATTCATCTTTGTTTCTTTACTTGTCCTATTGCCACTCCCTTTGGCCTTGCACTACCAACTCCTTTGCTTGAGTTTTATGAAAAAGTAACAGAGGGTTGATAAGGATAATGTGGTTGATGTGGTGTACATGGACTTCCAAAAGGCATTTGATAAGGTGCCACATAACAGGCTTGTCAGAAAAATTAGAGCCCTTGGAATAAAAGGGACAGAAGCAGAGTGGGTGTGAAATTGGCTGAGTGACAGGCAACGGAGAATAGTGGTGAATGATTGTTTTAGGAACTGGAGGAAGGTATACAGTGAGGTTCCCCAGGGGTCAGAGTTAGGACCCCTGCTTTTGTTGTTCTACATTAATGATCTAGTCTTGGGTGTGCAGGGCGCAATTTCAAAATTTAAGGATGACACAAAATTTGGAAGTATTATGAACTGTGAGGAGGATTGTGATAAACTTCAAAAGAGCATAGACAGCCTGGTGGAATGGGCAGTCAAGTAGCAGATGAAATTTAATGCAGAGAGTGTGAAGTGATGCATTTAGGTAGGAAGAATGAGGAGAGGCAATGTAAACTAAAGGGTACAATTCTAAAGCGGGTGCAGGAGCAGAGGGACTTGGGAGTACATGTGCACAAATCATTGAAGGTGGCAGGGAAGGTTGAGAAAGTGGTTAATAAAGCATTATGGGATGCTGGGCTTTATAAATAGCGGCATAGAATACAAAGTAAGGACACTATGATAAACCTGTATAAAACACTGGTTTGGCTTCAACTGGGGTATTATGCCCAGTTCTGGGCACCACACATTAGGAAGGATGTGAAAGCATTAGCGAGGCTCCAGGAAAGATTCACGAGGGGTGAGGGACTTTAGGTACGTGGAGAGGTTAGAGAAGCTGGGGCTATTCTCCTTGGAGAAGATAAGATTAAGAGCAGATTTCAAACAGGTGTTAAAAATGATGAGGGCTCTGGACAGAGTAGATAGGCTGGAAGAATTGAGAACCAGAGCACATGATTTAAGGTGATTGGCAGGTGATTGGGGAAAAGCTTTCTTTTTCACACAGTGAGTGGTTAGGATCTGGAATGCACACTGCCTGAATGTGTGGTGGAGACAGATTCAATCGTGGTTTTTAAAAGAGAATTGGATAATTGTCTGAAGACAAAAAATTTGCAGGGCTACAGCGAAAAAGGCGGGATGAGTGGGACTAGGTTAGTTGCTCTTGCAGAGAGCTGGCATGGACATGAATGGAATGAATGGCCTCCTTCTGCCTGTAACCATTCTATGATGTAATCTCTCCTATCTTCCACCCTATCGCACACTTTCCCTTTTGTTAGTTTTCTTCCCTCCCCCTTTCATCTGCCTGAAACCTATTACATTTCTAACTTTTGCTAATTCTGATGAAAGGTCATTGATCTGAAACGTTAACTCTGTTTCTCTCCCTCCACAGATGCTGCCTGACCTGCTGAGTATTTCCAGCATTTTCTGTTTTTATTTCAGATTTCCAGCATCTGCAGTATTTTGCTTTTAAAATTCCTGCTCATGTTTTGCCACCAAATGTTGGATCTGACAAAGATGTGTGAGTTTCTGTAGTAACTGTAGTAATTGCTCAATTAAGTGCAGTAGTGCCGAATTTTATTGCGTAGACTTTGTGTTTCTAGTTGGCTTTCAGGTGGGACATATTACTAACAGAAACTTTTTTCCCTTCAATTTTTCTTCACAGTATAGACTATTTTAAAGCTGCTTTAGTCCTGTGTTATAAAGGTATAGTCTTATAGAACACACAAAACTGATCTTAGTTCAGTATTTCCTCCCCCCAAGAACAGGTATAATACATTTCCTTTCTGTTTCATAAAATGGTTACTTAAATGTGCTTTACTTTATGTAGTTGTCATCTTAGAGGTTCAGAGTAGAAAGATTTGTCCAGTAGCAAATTGTCCACTTCTTTGTCCATCTATTTGTGACTAGAAGCATCATTGAAATGGTAATACAGTAGAGTTATTTGATTTAATCAGATCCACTTGATAATTGATTGCAGAGAAATATAGCCTACAATGAAGAAAATGGGTTAGGTAAGTTTATTAATAAAACTTAATTGGGACTTGTGAAGTAGGTCTCCATTCCTCTGGTTGAGATGCAAGATAAATGGAGTGTGAAACGGAATTATTTTTATACCCCTCACAAATGGGTTTGTAGAATTACACTTATCTACTGTACCAGCACTGAAGCATTGATTTCATTCTGTTCATGTACATAAAGTATAGAGTTATTGGATTTTTAAAAGAAGTTTATAGTACAAAAAAGATATTGCAGCTTTGGAAAGGAGAGAGCAACGAGAATAATTGAGGGAATGGTGGGAATGGATGATGAGTGATTATGTAAATTGGACATGTGCTCACTGGAAAAGAGAGGGTTGAGAGGTGATCGAATTGTGGTTTTTAGGATTCTAAAAGGGCTAGTTAAGTAGACCATGACGAGCTGTTTCATTTTGTCTGCAAGATTAGAACCCAAGGATTAAAGGAAGGTAACTTCAAGACTAGCTGTGGAAACGTTATTTCAGTGACAAAGTGGGCAATCTGTGGAACAGAATGCATAGGGACACGGTGGAAGCAAATAGTATTGTTGAATTCAGATGGAAATTAGATAGACTGTAATTCATATTTTCTGAAAGAAATCTTAAGTAATTTGAGACATAAGTGTAGAATGCTTGGGAGGAACAGGTAACGTTGGGCTGTTGGTTCCAAAAGCTTTCCACCACTGAGGTGATTCTTGGCAACAGAGTTAGTGAAGGATGGGAAGTTTTGAGAAGGTGGATAGTGAAAGAATGTTTCCATTGGTTGGTAACATGGGGACATAGATTTAGATTATCACTGGAAGAAGGGAGAAATTGGAAGTTTTTTTCTGAGTTGTTGGAACATGAAATGCTCCACGACAAGTGGATATTGGGACTAATACTGCAACATACTTAAAAAGAATTGGATATGTCTTTAAATGAACAATGAAAAAGGATAGAGGGAAAGTTTTCAACTAGAACTATATGGGATTGAAGTAGATAATTCCAGTTGAATTAGGAAAGGTACAAAATGTCTCCCATGCTGTCATTTCAGTGATTCAACGACATTGAATTATTCGGATGCGCAGAATATGTTCCACTGTACTGATTAGATTTCTTACTTTCACTCACCTCTGCTAATGCTAATTTTAACCATTGTGTACTTGGATAACTGGTAAAAGAATCCTCCTTTTATTTACAATCTCATACATTAGGAGGTGTAGTCTAATGCAGTGGTTTTATTAATGATGATGGCTTCCCAAGTGTTCATTATTATGGACGATGGAAAAAAAAGTACTTGAATTGGTTAGGTCATAAATTTTCATTTTGCTTTTTATTTAAAATGTTACAGGATATAGTCAGTTTGTTCATAGCTGGATTATGTCTTCCTCACTCTTCAGTACATCACTTGTCTGTTGCGGTGATTAGATTCACAGGCCAAAAAAAAAATCAAAGATGCATTTTGGTGAATATAACAAATGCTTCTCTTTCATATTATTCCTCATCCACTGGCTTTCAACTTCCTAGTTTCACTGGTGTGTAAGTTAACAAACTGCCTCAACCGTGTTGATCTGAGTTGGCTTTAAGAAGGTGTGGAAGAGTGACAAGTTGATAATTCTCCCATTGATGTTTCCTTCCCTTTGTTGGAAGTACCAGACAACAGCTTGGTGTTCCCCATGCTGAAATTGGGAATGATTTTGACTTCAGGTGTGAAGAGGGATCACGCCAGAGGCCGGAACTATTTTAATGTTTGAGCTTCAATTGCTTGGAATTGCTAACTAGTAAACACTGAGCCAGCGTTCCTGGAAGTTTGTTGATCGGGGAGCTGAGCTGGGAGTTATCGTTTAAAGGGGACAGGGCAATGACAGATGGGCAACATAGAGGGACCACAGTGTGTTCTGAAGATGATGTTTTTGTAGGGACATGAGCATTAAGCCCCACAAAAATTGTTTTATTTTTTTAAAAGTCCTCTTTTTGAGTGTGCTTGCAGCAGTCCCTTTAAGGACCACTGTTCTGAGGCCACTCTACACCTAGTATCAGTGAGCAGAGCATGTGCAGTGCATGCTCTGCCCATTAATACTTGAAAATTGTGTCAGTATCCTGTGCAGTTCACGAGGCCTTGATTTACACTCTTTAATGAGGCACCTGCCTGAATCAAAGTAGTGGAAGGAGCTTTTGATGATTTTGGCCTTCAGCCAATAAATTGCAAATGTTCATCTTAAGGCGTGAAGAGTCCTGTTTTAACGATTTATAAAAGAGATTCAGCTGAAATACATGAATGTTACCATAAGCTTCCTGTTAAACATTTTCTGTGGTTCCCAACAGAGCCACTATTATAGGCCATATAGATGCATAAATCTTAGAGATGAACATCTGTTTTTTTTAACTGGATGTACTTTTCTGGAATTTACTGTGGTAATTGACGATACAGAATTGGTGCAGTGACTGAGACTAGTGACATCTTGGAACAACTTATTTTTGATGGCAACACTAATGCTTGGTTATGATTTGCTGTACAATTGATATCTATTTTGCATAAAAAGTTTGAAGCAGAGGATGTGATGAAGTTACAATAAAAAATGTTCCTGTGCAGTTGGATAATTCTGCTAAAGGCCTGCTCAGGTCGGGAAAAAGAACCCGACCCGAATCTGACCGATCCACAGCGGACCCGAGCCTGACCTGGCCCGAGTCCCTCCAATTTCGCCCCGAGCCCGACCCCACTGGACCCGACCCGACCATCCCTTTACTTACCTTCCGACTGGGAAGCTCCACAAAGCTGCAGCGCATGCGTGATGACGTCATAGTGACGTCATTCACTCACTGCGCAGACTCAGTTTCGTCCCGGACTCCCAGCTTAGGTAAGTTTTTTTAAAAATTTCAATACTTACTGGCAGAGCACTTACCGTGTGTAACCCGAGCATGACCTGGACTCGGCCTGACCCGAACCCAATGCATGTCGTCGGGTCCATTCGGGTCGTGTAGCAGGCCTTTAAATTCTGCCATCAGTATATAATGCATTTGATGCTGTTCAGAATCCTGATTTTGACTTGGTGTGGAGCTGCTCAAGTACGACACACTCCATGTGCGATTATGTGCATCGAATCATTAAAATGCATGTGGATTTCTTTCAAGTTTCAGTAACCTTCAGTCCTCCCAAGTTAATGTGCAATATGTCCACTTAGTGATTGGGATGGTTCAACCCAAAGATATCATTAGCATTGCACCTTGAATTAATGAGCGGGACTTCTGCTTGACCTGTGTGCAATATGACTTTATATGGCTACTTTTGTTCCACCCTGTGACCATTTTTTTTGATGAGTTGAATCAAGTTAGTAATTATCAGTCAAGTGACATGCATCCCATTAGTACTCTACTGTGCATCAGTTTGGTCTGAATTGTTCATGTGCTTAATCTACAAAAGACTGCCTTCATAATCAGCAACAAAAAAACAGGATCTATACTGCCAGTAGGATTGCAGCAAAGTATAATAGTGGGTATGTGAAGATTTCAAGCAATGAACTGTAACTATTTTTTTTCCATTCAGATTTTAGTAAAACGTAATTGTGAAAATGTGAAAGTTTTGCACTATGGGGCATATTTTGTTTTGTATGTAAAGTTCAGAAAAACAAGTTAAGGAAAACAATATGATAAAACAGAATCTGACCAAAGTGGACTGGGAGCAGCTACTTGTAGGAAAGTCTACATACAAGTCTACAAGTCTACTGGGAGTCATTCAAAGAGGAAATTGTGAGAGTTCAGAGCCAACATGTACGCGTTAAAGTGAAGGGTAGGACTAACAGGCCCAGGGAACCCTGGATGTCAAGGGATATAGAAGATTGGATTAGGAAAAAAAAAAGGAGGCTTACGGCAGATCCCAAGCATTGAAAACCGAGGAGGCACTAGAGTATAGAAAGTGTAGGGTGGCACCTAAAAAAGTAAT
The DNA here is from genome assembly GCF_036365525.1 of Heterodontus francisci. NCBI lineage: Eukaryota > Metazoa > Chordata > Chondrichthyes > Heterodontiformes > Heterodontidae > Heterodontus > Heterodontus francisci. The sequence continues at coordinate 76,366,275 of NC_090379.1, forward strand.
TAGGAGAGCGAAGAGGGGACATGAAAAAACACTGACGGGCAAGATAAAGGAAATTCCTAAGGTGTTTTATAAGTATATTAAGGGTAAGAGGATAACCAGGGAAAGAGTCGGTCCCATTAGGGACCAATGTGGCAATCTTTGTGTGGAGCCGGAGGACATAGGTGTGGTTTTAAATGATTACTTTTCATCGGTGTTCACTATGGAGAAGGACGGTGCAGATGTAGCGATCAGGGAGGGGGATTGTGATATACTTGAACATATTAACATTGAAAGGGAGGAAATATTATTAGCTGTTTTAGCGAGCTTAAAAGTGGATAAATCCTCAGGCCCAGATGAGTTGTATCCCAGACTGTTATGTGAGGCAAGGGAGGAGATAGGGGCTTTAACACAAATTTTAAAATCCTCTCTGGCCACCAGAGGACTGGAGGACAGTGAATGTGGTACCATTATTCAGGAAGGGTAGTAGGGATAAACCAGGTAATTACAGGCCGGTGAGTCTAACATCAGTGGTTGGGAAAATATTGGAAAAAATTCTGTGAGACAGGATTAATTTCCACTTGAAGAGGCAGGATTAATCAGGGATAGTCAGCATGGCTTTGTCAGGGGGAGATCGTGTCTAACTAACTTGATTGAATTTTTTGAGGAGGTGACTAGATGTGTTGATGAGGGTAAAGCAGTTGATGTAGTATACATGGATTTCAGTAAGGTCCCGCATGGGAGATTGGTTAATAAGGTAAGAGCCCATGGGATCCAGGACAATTTGGCAATATGGATCCAAAATTGGCTTAGTGGCAGGAGGCAGAGGGTAATGGTCGAGGGCTGTTTTTGCGATTGGAAGCCTGTGACCAGTGGTGTACCACAGGGATCAGTGCTGGGACCCTTGTTGTTTGTAGTGTACATTAATGATTTAGATGTGAATATAGGAGGTATGATGAGTAAATTCGCAGATGACACAAAAATTGGTGGTGTTGTAAATAGTGAGGAGGAAAACCTTAGATTACAGGGAGATATAGATAGGCTGGTAAGATGGGCGGAGCAGTAGCAAATGGAATTTAATCCTGAAAAGTGTGAGGTAATGCATTTTGGGAGGACTAACAAGGCAAGGGAATATACAATGGATGGTAGGACCCTCGGAAGTACAGAAGGACCTTGGTGTACTTGTCCGTAGATCACTGAAGGCACCAGCACTGGTAGATAAGGTGGTTAGGAAGGCATATGGGATACATGCCTTTATTAGTCGAGGCATAGAATGTAAGAGCAGGGAGGTTATGATGGCGCTATATACAACGCTAGTTAGGCCACAGCTGTGTACTTGTTCTGCTCACCACACTATTGGAAGGATGTGATTGCACTGGAGAGGATATTGCCTGGGTTGGAACATTTCAGCTATGAAGAGAGACTGAAAAGGCTGGGGTTGTTTTCCTTGGAGCAGAGAAGGCTGAGGGGGGACATGATTGAGGTATACAAGATTATGAGGGGCATTGATAGGTTAGGTAGGAAGAAACTTTTTCCCTTAGTGGTGGGGGTCAAGAACCAGGGGGCATAGAGTTAGGGTAAGGGGCAGGAGGTTTAAGGGGGATTTGTGGAAAAAAAATTTCACCCAGAGGATGGAACGCACTGCCTGAAGAGGTGGTGGAGGCAGGAACTCTTACAACATTTAAAAAGTATTTAGATGAACACTTGAAACACCATAGCAGACAAGGCTACAGGCCAAGTGCAGGAATATGGGATTAGAATAGTTAGGTGCTGGATGGCCGGCACAAACACGATGGGCCGAAGTGCCTGTTTCTGTGCTGTATAACTATGACTCTAAGTTCTGTTAAATTGTTGGTTTATACTGAAAAAAGTTAGTAAAATAATTTTATTCACTTTTGCAAACTAGATAATATACATCCCTGTTTCAAGTGCAAAAATCATATAGAAATATGGTTACAGAATTTGCTCTTCCAAATGTGTGAAGTTGTTTTTGGTCAATATCGGGGACTTGTGTTTGTAGTTACTGGGTGTGCTGTGTGGTGACCATTTTCGTTGGTGAATACATTGTCACAGAATTGAAGTGCAGTTTTTTCTTCGATAGCTTATTGTAAGCAATAGACTAAATAAATTCAGTGATATCACTGAAAGGGACTTTTGAAGGCTAGTCATATTCTCTCCTATGGATAGCTGTTCATTCCTATATTTATAGGTATTCGGATATTTAAAAAGGGAGGTAGAACACGTTTGGGGAACTATAGACCAGTTAACCTCAGTGATAGGAAGGATAATGGAATCTTTGTGCAAAGATAAAAATAGAAAAATGTCTAGAAACCAAAAATATAATGGCATGAATTTCAGTCTTAATGGACTCTTGGAAGAAGTAACAGAAAGGGTAGGCAAGGATAAATTGGTCGATATTTACAAAAAGCCTTTGATAAGATACCACACAGAATCATGATTAAGGTTGAGTCAGGGGAATGTAGTTGAATGGTTAAGCTGGCTACAAAACAGAAAAGAGAGACTTGGGGTGAGGGTAGCTATTCAGACTGGCAAAAGGTGGCATTGGTGTTCAGTAGGCATCGCTGCTGGGGCTAATGTTCACCATTTACATAAACAATTTGGACTTGGAAACCGAATTTCAGAATTTGCGGACGACACCAAATTTGGGGGCCGGGGGAATTTGTTAGTACTGAGGAAGAATGCAATAAAATACAAGACATTAATAAACTTGCAGAATGGGTGTGTAATTAGCAAATTAATTT